>NC_091824.1:143700134-144001384 GCF_038994185.2 Dermacentor albipictus
ATTACATAATTGGTTTTAACGAAAACTTCACGTTTGCTGCAAGTAAAATTGTGTAAGACGCCTCCGAGACAGAAAGAGAATGAAGGCAGGGGGGTTAACGAGACGCATGTCTTGGGCTTGCTGCCTTGCACGGGTGAGGGGGAAGGGATTGCAAAGAAAGAAGGAGACGAGAGGGAGAGAGAGATAAAAGGAAGGCCTGGGTATTAACCAGTCAAGAGTCCGGTTGGCTACCCGGCGCTAGGGGAAGAGAGTAGGGGAATAGAAAGAAGGGACAGAAAGAGGGATGGGGATAGAGAGATGTCCACGAACAGCACTACACAGTCAAAGGCGCTCGCTTGTACAAGCCAGACGTTCTCAGAAAGCACAAAGAGACGAGAGAAAGATAAAAAGTAATACGAGCTTCTACAGCACAGACGGTTACGAAATGCCAAAGCCTTCGCACCCCCCCCCCCCCGCAAAAAAAAGAAGAAACAGTAATAATCGTACACTCATAGGTCATTCTTCAGTTGAAGCGGAAAATTACAGAGCCTCTGTAATAAATTGTGAAAGCGTGGAATAGCACACAGCTCAAAAGCTACAGTGAGGATGATGGTAAGCTGTGTTACTTAGAAGCCTGGGCAAGCACAAATAATAGAAACGTAGGTAATAAATTACCTTGTGCTTATGCGCGCGCGGGTGTGCATGTAAAGTCTGAAAATACCGCTAAGAGGTGCTCTTGAAATAAAATGATAGTCGCCGTGAACATTAATATACAACAGGAGATGATTCTAGTAAATTTTTTTGGCTATAATGGTACTCTCGTACAACTAAGCTAAAAAACGAAGTTACTGAAGGTCAGTTTGAAGCTCGCCAACAACAACAACAACAACAAAAGCATCTCGAGCTCCCACAAAAACACAAGCTTTCCGCCGAGGTTTAAAGAATTTGAACGAGGCCGTGAAATTAACACATAACAGTGATTCATGTACTACAATGTAAAATGAATGTATTGTGTAACAATGGCATGGAAATAGCAGCAAACAGAGAGCGCTGCCATTTTTAGAGGTTTTTGTCGCTTTATCTCGGGCCTTTTCTGTCTGTATAAAGGCGAGTATTTCCACTCTGCGACAGGCGACCTTTTTTAGCGGCGTAACTGAATAATTTGCAACATCTTAGTGACTTCGAAGTTAAAAAGGTGTTTCGAAAATGTATTTCCTAAGCTCAGTTTATTATTTAAAAGCTACTAGCAGGCGATCTAAATTGTCTAAACGGCGCGTCGACTCTGTGCCCATGATTAAGCAACGATGTGCTCGACTCACAGAATCCATACGCGTTCGCTCATTGCGCAATGGGAAACAAGCTTGACATTGTGTTCACAAAATGGGCTATTTATAACAAACATCTAAAAACGTTGCAGAATGTTTTAAAGTCAGCTTTGCCGTCTTACATTTCTGCTACGAGGTGAAGCAAATGCAATAATTGTGGTGAAGCTTATTAGGAGTGAAAGAGGCTACACTTACGGGACCATGGTAAGGTTCCTTAATTATACAAGCAAGCACGTGCCGTCTCCGGTCCGAATACGAGCTCTGAAATGTCTAATAACTGCACTGGCTGCCATTCAAAGCTGTTTATGTCATTGCTGTGGTGATTTAAGCCCCTTGTTTTGGGGCGGCAAGTGCGGCTCTAGCTGTAGGAAAGTAATATATTTTTTAGCAAACTGAAGTTCATGCGGTTCATGCTTTCTGAAGTGCTGAATTTTTCTACCATAATAGCTAGGTGCAGTGAATTTTTCATTGTTAGTGACGATAGGAAAATACTGGCGATATTGGGTACGCTACGCTTCACGTGTGCCAATAACTAGGGGCACGAAGACCGGTAACTGATTAAAAGATTTAGAAAATGGCGTTCTCTGGTCCCATGTTCACAAAACTTCTCTTGGGCATGAGCGTTTCTTTATTGTCCGTCATTCGGGGACCAGCCTTTAAGGACAGCGATTGGCGTGATGACAGCACAACCATCGACATAATGGCCATTTGTTGTCGGCTCTAATGTAAAAGAGCCGCTCTGTGGATACAAATCCTGAGCCCTCATTCGCAAAACTCTAACCACGCACGAGCGTTCTGTCATTGGCGGGCGTTCGGGAGCCTGCCACGCATTTTAGCGATCGGAATGGTGACGAAACTGTCGCCGCCGCAACGGCTATACGTGAGCGGCACTTGTGTAAGATTGGCCTCACGAATAAGGAGTTGTTTTGGCAAGGAATGTATCTTTTGTGACAGCCATTGACGAGCAGTGTCGCAACCCTCTCTCCTCTCTCCTCCATCCCCCCAAACGTCCCTTGCGACAAGCAAACCATTGAGTCCCATGCAATGACTGACATGTGAGGGGATCCATCGGAAGCCCACCGTAAAGCCTTTGATGCGCGGTGCTTGCAGAGGGCTAAACCGGGAGAAATAATGCTGTGGCGTGCATGCGTTGGGGGCGCTCTGGTGTTGCACTCGAATTTGTCAGCTATCTGTGCGTAGGTCTCGATTTTGATAGGCTGCTAGCAATACAATGAATATTTTAAGTCTTTCAAAAGGAAATATTTATATTTGAGTGAAAGGTGAGAAGAGTGAGCAACAAAACCGGTACATTTTTGCTGTGAAAAGGAGGACACTGATCACAACTATACATAGCGTAACCACTGCTATAAGTTTTAAGCAAGGAAAAGTTCATCCGCTCCTTTTATCGTACTTCTCGCAATCACCAGCGACGAAAACGTGTCGATTAATACAAACACTGATCCCACTCGTCCCTGCGAAAAACGGCATCTTGGATTGCAAGGTTGTGCCACCGAGACAAAGTATAGAAAGTTGTGCATTACAGAGAGAAAGGTAAGCTGGGCGGGAAAGGCAGGAGACCATTCTGGTTTGTAACCCTGCACTGGGGAATAATGGAGCTTACCGACGAGCAATAATGATCTTTCGGCATTATTTATTTTCCTGTCGTTCGATACATTGCGCTGTCAGTACTGCAGCATGTACAGACATCACAACACTTCGAATAACACAGGAGCATGCTAAGCACGAAGGCAGTCGTGGTCAATGCGGTGAAGTAGCAAAAATACCGGGAGAGCTGCACTCATCCCAGCCTTCAGAAATCGCTCGTAACGGCTGGAAACGAAGAATGAGTGAAGTCACGAAAGCACCGCTTGACCATCTCACAAGAGTTACGGACAAACGTCGATGATTTTGAATTCCCCTCGCCTGGGATTACATCGCACGTCTAGATACAAAGCAGTAAAAACATAGGCTAAGCCAAGCGAGTGTTGCAAGATCCTTCGCATGCGTGAGCCTGTAAGCAGCCAGCGCTCAAGAAGCGCCATGCCACGAACACATAGAGGCAATAAATGGATGAATAAGAACAGGCGAAAGCAGGAGGGGAAAGAAAAAGATAGACAGACTCATATTGTGCAACCAGCAGAAAACGTGCTAAGACAAAAGCGAAACTGAGGGGAACTTAAGTTAACCTGTCTTCCCGGGCACAATGTCCAAACTGTGCAGACAGGGCGCTTGTCAGGGTCGCTGCTCATGGTCTGACAGCCATTAGTGATATGTTTTCATGCCCGTGCTATCGGTCGATGAGGGACGCCTTTTGCAAGCTTGTGCACGACCGGCACAAGAGGAGGAAGCGTGAGAAGAAACGGGCATCTCTACAAATTACGAAACGAAATGACGCGTGACGCGTACTGTGCTGTAAGCTTGCCTTTCTATAGGCTATAGCTTCATTTCGCCGTTCATCTTGCTCGCCCTCTTGCAAAAACTTCCTTGTCGAAAAACGCAGAATACAGCCGCCAATAAAAAAATAAGAAAAGCTAAGTGGCACGGAAAATAAATAACGTCAGCTGTGCTGAATGTGGCAGTGATGTGTGCGTCTGTGCATTATTGACTTGAACTATGGCACAGTTCAGCCCTTACAACTCTATAGAGATTCTAAGAAGCAACGTGAAAAATACGATTATCACGCTTAGCTTAGGCAATAGAGCTGTGCCATCTTTACGACACATTCGTGCTGTCATTGCAACTAGGGTCTGAAGTTGTAGTAGTTTCTTTTTTCGTGTTGAGGGTATAACACAACCTGCGAACTCACGCAAGGTACAGACGCCAGGCGCTCACGCTCACACGTGCATACGCACGCTAGTAAAAGAGCATGTGACTGTCCAGCCTGTCTGAGTGAGACGTCTGTAAAGCCAGACTCCAATTACGGTTTTAGATGTGCTGGCACACAGCAATCTATGATTAGGCAAACGTGGTTTGGAAAGAAACTGTATTTTTGCCGATGCCGTTTCCACCAGAAATATGGGCCCACAAAGCGGCAACGCGAAAGAATGGGTTCTTGCTCTCGCCTGATCGCCAATACCTCAATACGTGCCAAGTGTATGCTCAGTTACCTACGCGTTTACCATGGGACCGAAAAAAAAAGAAATAAAAAAAGAAAACCGGGAGTGACCAAACAACACTAGCAAAGACGAAGACGTATTTTGTGCACTTACTGCCTGGTCTTGTCCGTTTTTCTTTTCCTGTTCTTGTTTTTCTTTATTTTTATTTTTTTTTCGCGCCACCCCACGAATTCACGCAAATAAGTACCAACAAGCTCATTTTGTATCCCTGGCCCTCGTATACGGGTATTTTCGGTTATATTAATGCACAGAGAACATAAGAGCGCCTACTCTAGCCATTATCTAGCAATGCATTACCTTTGTTACCTTTAAGAATGAAGAAGGGAAGCAAAGGCAAGGAGCTTGATTAGGCTAGTCCAGTTTACTACCCTACACATGGGGAGGATGATGGGGAGTGAAAGAAATATAGAAAGAGAACACGTGAGTCCAGCTAATTCACACTAGCTAAGCAAGGTGCTGCGCAACTCCTCTCGGGCAGTGGTTTCATGCATGCAGCTTTAGCTCTGCTTCTCCTCCGTCCGAGAAGCGCTTCGCCTGTGTTACCACTGAGATCGGTCAGTCGTAAATGGGTAATCACAGAGAAGAAAAAAAAGTCAATTTTTACATTACCACTCCGGATTTGCACATGTAAATAGCCTCTTAGAATTTACTCGAAGAGCGGGCTGGCATGCCGCAACAATTTCTTTCACGGTGCATGGTCTATTCCTTTCTGCCTTTCGACCATTACGTCATCTAGTTCCATCACCCGCGGCAATTGACCCGTCAATCCTGATGCTAACGTAGGCCACTTGGACCACTGACGAAGCGCAAAAAGGAAGAGGTGGAATAGAATAAAATCTTTCTATTATTCTGACGTGGGTTTGAGTTGTCGGCAAGTATTTGAATGACATAAAAATTGGAGGCGAATGAGAAGGGAGCGCTGGCAGGTCCAACGACCTAGAACGCAATCGTTATGTTTTTTTTTTCTTTTTTGTGCCATCTTAGGGGAAAGGGATGCAGCTTCAGGGAAGGTGTTTACAGAACAGAAGTGTAAGCGGCTTATTTCAAACAGCGCTCATCGAAATTCAGAGCTGTTTTATCCTCGAAACGGGTTCATAGGGCATCGCTCTGTCTTTGCACGCGTAAAACTTGTGGGGTCGGTAGTAAAACAAGGATATTATTATTCTGCATAAGCGTAGGCGTTCGTGAGACTTTCTTTGGGGTTGCCATAATATGCTGCAACCCCCCCCCCCCCGCGCGCCGCATATTCTTTTTTTTTTTTGTGCGCTATGCACCCTGGCACATTTTGCTGACATAATTGCTGATTACATTTTTTTCTTCTACGCGAGGAGCTAGATGCTGAGCAATGCGTGTTTTGTCTGCAGCCTATTTTAAAGGACCTGCAACTAAGCACCACGCATTATAAGGCAAGCGGCGCAAAAAAAAAACACCATAATAACGGTATAATATTGTTTTACTAAGATATCCACAAATTGTTGATCGTCGCCCTTGGATAATTACATGGGTTTATTTTCTGAACTCTCAATTAGCACAAACCTAAGATACGTAAAAGGTCACTTCTTCCCCGAAATAGAAAAGAACCTTCACGAAAATCTGCTATTGCGCTTTTCAAGGTCGTAGCCAAATTATCAACGCCAGATGCTAATAAACATGGATGACCTGAGTAAAGCTTCCAAGCTTACACCTCCTGTTCTCACCTGTTAAACGCAAAGCCTGCATTCTTTTGAACAGCGCTGAATGACTGACGCACAGCTGGTAGACAGCGCAGTGAACTGCTCAGCAAAAGACAAAAGCAACCATCGAAGGTACGCACGGAACGAAGGGTTGTGCATTCAATATGGGCCTCTGTTATTCTTTTGTATTGTTCACTTATATTATTCTTCGTTTTTTTTTTAGTTTTTTTAAGCCACCGTTTGCTACTCTTCCTAAGTATATTCAACCTTCGAGCTTTCCAGCGAAGTATTACAGTAGAACCTAATTATACATAGTGACGGAAGAAAAAGTGTCGTTTTATCGGCATCTCCTTTATACACATAGTGCTCCATTTTCCATTTTAGTAACTACGATAAAGATTTTCTGATCACAGTTATTTGATTGCCGATTAAAAGATTTCAAATTTGGCTGTTTCGATAGCTGAGCATGCAAGTTCGATTGGCACTCGCCATGGTGATTGCTGCGATAGTTTGATTGGTCACCGTCAAGAAGATTCTCTTTTTCTCTTTCGCACCCTCTTTTTGTGTTTGCGGTTTCAGTTTTCTTCAATGGCGAGACTATTCATGTCGCTTCGGTTAAAGCAAATAAATTTATTGCTTTCTTCCATATATTTAATTCTTTGCTATACCCGTTAGTTCAATTAGAGCGGGTATGCAATACTGTCTAATAGGACTATAACATATTTATAGGACTATGGAAAATAGGACCCTATGCTCTAAAATACTAGAGCACATATTATTCAGTAATATTGTTCACTTTCTAGAATTTAACGCATTTTTCACATCAACGCACCATGGATTTAGGAAAACATTCTACCGTGAAAGACACCTTGTATTATTTAGGCACAATTTAAATCGTATTCGTATTCTTGATCGTTCATCTTTAGCGGATTGCATTTTTTAGACTTCGCAAGAGCGTTCCATAATCTCTTGCTTTATGAACTAAATAAACTAAACCCTGACAGTAACGTCTCGGTGTGGCGTCTATGTTTCCTTACTAATCGCATGCGATCTGTTATTACAAGCGGCTATAACTCATCGCTATAGGATATAACCTCAGGTGTGCCACAAGCATCGATGCCAGGTTGTCACTTGTTTCTTAATTATATTAACGATCCCCCTTTCTCGCTGTCCTCTAACATTCAAAAATTTTGCCGACGACTGTGTTATCTTTCGTGAAATAATTACCGCTGATGGCATTAAACATCTCGAGTCTGACCCTAATACTATAGCTAAGTGGCGCAAAGATTGGTTAAAAAAATAAGCTTTCCAAGTACGAACTGATGCGGGCATCACGAACTAATAGGACATACATGATGTTCTCCTGGGATTCGTCGACACATGTAAGTGCCTAGGTGTGCACATCGCCATTAACATAGCATGGACGGTCCACACCAGCTACGTAATTAATGCTAATAGCATACTAGACTGTCTGCGTTGTAACTTTTTTAACTGCCCCTACGTCTCTAAGCATACTACATTATAAGACACTATCACGTTCCAAGTTGGAGTATGCAAGTGCTGAGTGGAATTCTACTCAAGAGAAACTATTTAGTGCATTAGAACTTGTTCAGAATAATCCAGTTCGTTTAATTTTGTGCAACTATAATAGAACTGCAAGTATATCTTACGTGAAAACAAACTTGGCGCTCGCACCACAACCATCTCGTCGTTCACAAGTTCTACCACGACTCCACGCGGCTAGCTAATTTCTCAACGTCTCTAATTTATCATCGTTATCAAGTTGATCTTGATTAATGTAACACTAAATATTTCTTCCATTTCTTTTCACCTCACTCATCCGCTGACTGGGACCACCTTCCCGAGGAAGTTGTATCTATAAATGACAACTAACGATTTCGAGCCGCTTTAGCTAACACTGTATAATCAGAAGCCTTTGTAACGTTTATTTCTTACCTCACTATATTTTTGTTTATATATTTTCGTTTGTTTCCCGTAACCACTCCCCGCTATAATGCCTTAGGCCCTGAGTTTATAACAAGTAAATAAATAAAGTAAATAGTTATTATAATTAATTAGTTAATTAATTAATAATTATTATCGCTTTCGGTGTGCGGTAAAACGCCTTGCACTTTACTATAATCTGTGAATGTCCGGAGATGGACTAAAAAACACGTGAGTGACAAGCCTTTCAGACTAAACACGTCAAAGTTTTATCTGCGTTTTTCGTATTATCATCCAGAATAGAACACAATAAACAGCAGATTGCCGGCAAGCAGAACGAACTTGCGCAGGCGCCGCCACATAGCTCATCAAGGTTTAACCAGGGTCCTTCAAATCTGTATTAAAGGACCATGATAGTACTATGACGGTGTTGACCGCGAGAAACAGTGCATATAATTTGAAGCCATTATGGAGCAGACTAGTGCGCCGAGCGGGTCTAACTACTGAGAAAATAAAGATGCAACGAATGCTTACATAGAGACTATTACCATTGCCTCGCATATCAAGCAAACTATATTGCCTTCCTAATCGGGCCATTTTCTTATTCAGCGGGTTAAGACCTCGTATTCAAGAATTTCTAAATATTACACAAACAGAAGCGCCAACAACTCATTACGTTAGGGTTTATAGTTTCTTAAGTGGAAGGCCAATAAAATATGCAGATAACGAAAGCAGGCACGTTTTCTTTCCTTTCTTTTTTCTGTGATGCTCGGCAAACAATCTGAATGTTCTCCTTTTTATGCTGCCTTTCTTGGGTGTGAATTATTTGCAGCTTAGGCGCGATTTTCCTGATTATAAATAACATTGAAGGAAGTCGTGGTAATATAGCGTGGTTGATTCGCAGTGAGAGGATAGACTAAAAAAAAAGAAACATTCGAAAACGGCAAAACACTACCGCGAGATGACAGCGAGCAAGACTTGGTTAAGAGGATTTTCCTGCTAGGGACGCTGTGTTTACGGGGGGTAAATAATAAGGATTATTGGACCTCCCGCGTGTTTCTGAGGTCAGTCTAGAACGGTGCTAAATTAAATTCTGATAAAGGTTAGTTTCGAAAATTCGTTTCCTAGCTAGAAGTGCAACCCCTTCTG
The DNA here is from genome assembly GCF_038994185.2 of Dermacentor albipictus. Lineage (NCBI taxonomy): Eukaryota > Metazoa > Arthropoda > Arachnida > Ixodida > Ixodidae > Dermacentor > Dermacentor albipictus. Next base: position 143,709,321 of record NC_091824.1, read on the forward strand.
ACCCGTTAAGTATGTGACGGTAGAGAGTGAGAAGGGGAAATAAGGTTGTATATGAAAATGGACTTACTCTTTGCCATTGGTATGTGACCCGGACAGCCCCGAAAGTCCTTCCGTGAGAAGGCGGAGTTCTCTGGATGCGACGGTAACTTGGGCGAAAAAAAAAATAAGAAAAATCAAGGAACTTCTCTATGGAGAAAAAACACAAGTATTACAAGAAATGCGGACACTCAATGAACAAAATCAAAATTATGCAACTCGTTACGAGATTCCCTACAAAAAGGAACGCGAGACACAACTCCCCTCTCACGCAACTATACTGGCGGCGATCTTCAAATAACACACTTTTTTTCAAGGATTCAGTTTTGTTTTTTAGGTGACCTCCTGTAGGAACAATCTGATTGCACTTTTTGACTTCTTTAGAGAAACCTACATCTTTAAGATTGTTTAAGTGGATGGCACTTTTTTCATCGGCATACGTTATTTGTAGTAAAAAGCAAAGTTGACCACTTGACCGATTGGCTTAACTGAATAATAATATCGTTTTAAACATAAAACACTATATGGCGTAACGTGTATAAAACGTACCAAGCTATGGGCAGCGGTGGCGTCGTGTGGAGGAAAGTAATTACTGAGGAAAAACTATTGTTACGTCTACAGAGTTAGTAAAGCCTTTGTAAAATGTATACGAGTATGCAATTATACGGCTAGGTACTGGCACTTTCCTGTAAACATATCTGAGCCCTGTAGTTTCACTGGCGATCCTAAACTACCACATTTTACGTCCATACTGGACGTTGAAATAACACTGCAGCAAAGGAGAAAGTTGTAGATAAGGCCTTTAGTTATTGCGGAACATTAAGGACATGTAACTTTGTGTTGGTTCAATTCTCTCACGTGTGAAATGAGTCAAACGTATTGCAGAAAGAAAGAGAGAGATCGAGATAAATCATCTGAACTCAATCCTAGTCCATCGTGTAAAAACTGTAAAATAAAGAAAAAGATGCGATGGTCGGCACCAACGGGTGTCCTTAGGTGCAGCGGTGCGAAGGCTAACGCCGCCATCGAAGATTTTCTTTCAGGACCAATGAGAATTGAATTCGAATACAAAATTTTAAGCTGCCTCCTCTTTTACCTACGCCTAATATAAAATGCCTTATTTTCATGCTCTGAATAATTTTTCATTTTCGTAAAGTGATGCAGTCTCTTCAATCTCTATCTTCCGATTTTCACTTACCTATTATACAATTTGCCCTTTTATTTTGTACTTTACTTTGACCTACCCGGTTCCTGGCCATTTCCTCAGAGTGGGCCGGTGCCACTATTTCCGATGATCTACATCTACATTATGCGGTCACCGTGTCAGTGCTGAATTTTCCCACGAATGAACAATCGAGAGGACGCCATTTTAGAACAAATAGTTACCATGTGTCGTCTTGAAAAAAATCACAATCAATCAATATATCAATAAATAAATCAGCGAAAGCCGCCTCCTGGTGCTTTTTAATGTAGCATAGATCGCCTCTTTCTTTACTGTGAAGCCCTCGAATAAAATCATGCAAAGAAATAAAGAGGCAAGATCGAGCAATACATGGGTGTATTTATTAATAAAGAGTTTATTAACATAATGATGGCTTTGTGATTTAAGTGGGAAGATGTACGCATGGAAACAAAAAGGAGAGGGACACAGTGAGGATCAGTGGGCGATGCCGAGGCCGTAGAATTCCTGCAAAAAGGCGGAGGAGGCCTGTTTCGCGGCCGTATGCGTACAGTGACTCGTGGGTGCCCCGCGCATTCATGAGCGATCAACTAAGAATGAGAGTTTGTCTGGGTATGAGCCATAGCTTGAGAGGAAGACAACAACTACAAGTCTTTATTTGCAAAAGCACAGGTAAGTGGTCCTTTCTTCATCACATCTTGTGTACGTACCTATAAAAATATGCATGTTGTTCCACGCAATGCCTCGAAGCCTGAGCACGAACTATTAATAACCATTTCACGTCAGCGTGCGTCAGTTGAATTTAGGTACAAAGAAGACGAGGGCGTCTTTCACTCAGGCCACCGCACTGAAAGCAGGGAAACCGAGGCTCGACACGCCTCCAGCGAGCTCCTGGTGAGCTCCAACCGACAGGTGAGTGTGTTTCTAAAGCTGGTACTTGAGTTCCACCTCGACTATGCGTATGTATAAGGGCGTCCATCACATGTCATCTTTTGCCTCTTAGAAACTTCAGCGAGCTCTATTCCTCTTTTGTACTCAGTCCAGGCGGACGACGCAGTGAGCGTACTTCGAGTCGATGCCGTTACTTATGGCTTTTATTGCGAAGAAAACGGCGCACCGTCTATAATTATCGTGTATAATGTCTTATGCGCACGGGGACAAGTACTGCCTCAAATTTAGATAAACGGTCGATTGTACTTCTTAAGAATCAATCTAAGCAAACAGAGCGTTGCATCTTGGACATATGTGCCATTAGGATATCCTTTGTAATGAGTTACAGTTAATAATAATAATAATAATTGGGGTTTTACGTGCCAAAACCACTTTCTGATTATGAGGCACGCCGTAGTGGAGGACTCCGGAAATTTTGACCACCTGGGGTTCTTTAACGTGCACCTAAATCTAAGCACACGGGTGTTTTCGCATTTTGCCCCCATCGAAATGCGGCCGCCGTGGCCGGGATTCGATCCCGCGACCTCGTGCTCAGCAGCCCAACACCGAGTTACAGTTAATCTACCTAAGAAGAAATTTTAATTCTATAGAGTCGGTGGCAGCTACGTGCGACCACTCAAACATACAGTAACTCATATAGTCTACATTACTATGCGTGCGTTCGTAAAGACACTACCTGATAAACAGCTGTCTCTACTGCATGGTAGCAGGCTGTAATAATAGTAATAGCGGTGTAACTACATAGCAAATGAGCTGCCGTCATACTATTACGTAACATAACATAGAATAGAGGGGCCTGATTTTTGGTTAGTCACAGCCATATGATGCCAACAGACGATGAAGCCAATGAAAGAATACGGGAAGTTATTTGTCGTTTTAATTAAAGTGTAGAAATGACGAGCTAAAGGGAAATGGAAGTGGACGAAAAAACAATTCGCCGCTGGTGGGAACTGAACCCAAAACGTCCGCATTACGCGTGCGTTGCACTACCAATTGTGATACGGCAGCGGCTGCCCCAGGTCCATGTACTTAGGTATTTATGTACGTGCACAAAATGTAACAAGATGTAACATGAGCATGAGTTAAACCAGTTTTTTCCTTCTGGTGGCTATCAGCGTTCATTTTAGAGCAGAGCTTTCTGTCGCTCTTCCCCCACTTTGCGTGGGAGGCTGTCCACCAAAGTAAGCCGGGCCTACATCAAATACAGGGTAGTCAAAGTGGTGCCTTGGTATAGGCCGGCCCTGATAAGAGTACACCGTGTGTGTGCCGTGTACACATAGCCCTCGCAAGGGCTTTAATGTGTTTTGTACCGCGGGTCGACCTTGGAGGCAGTGAAACGTCGCAGCACTCACGCGTCTCAATGCACTAACCGACAGAGTTAACGAATAAGTGCCCCCTGCAGCAAAGCTCAGGCGGTCTACCACCATGATAGGCAATATCTCCTAATATTGCCTATCATCCTCCGATGGTTCTGCCATATTTTTTTTTAATTTGCTGTGTTTTGATTTCTAGTAAGAAGGTAAGTGAAGGAACGTATTTCTGCTCTGTGAGGTTTTAATATACCTTCATAGTTCGCGCTCTTGTGCGTGGAGCGGTCGCGTGTCGGAAGCCAAGCAAGCCGAAACAAACGATTGTTGTCGCTGTTTTGATGTGCGGTCGTGCTTGGAGACGTATAATTTGTCATGATAAATGCTGGCTCTCCCGTAATTGAGAGTAGATGTAAGCATGAAATGGCTACCGGCAAAGCAGATTGAATGGAGATGAGGAGATGATACCAGCCACATCTTACACTAAGTATAGTGTATGTTCGCAACGGTAGACCACACCACACTGAACTGAACCTCCCTGCAAGTCTCGTCTTCGGCCAAACAACGATCCACGGCGCGCCGAACGCTGCTGCCGGCCTGGTCACGCAGCGTGGCGCCATCTCTTGAAGGAGGCGGCACAAAAACCGCGCCGCGGAACTCGTGGACCACTGACGTTGAAAAGGAAAGCACCAAAACATTACAATCAAGTGTATGGTGCGCTGTATCCGACTTTTGAACGTCGCTATTGGAAATGACAAAATAAACATCAGCGTACTAGAAGTTACAGCTTGAGTGATGTTGTGAACGAACATTAGGAAGAACCGGAAACATGTTTACCTTCTTTGGGAAGTAACTGGCGTATGCAATGCCGTCCTGTACAAGGGGTCGGGGGCCAGAGACCGCATATTCTTAAGTTTTGACTGGTTGCCCGGATGATCTCGTTTTGCTCTCGCAACGATGCCCGGATGTTCTCGTTCCCTTCTCGCCCCATTCTCGTCTTGAGTGCCCGAATAACCGCTCTGGATTTCGGCTCAAGGTCTCTTGAAAATCCCAGACAACGGTAGCTAAATTCATTTCATGCTTAAAACTATAAAGAGCGCCACCGCTGTTGTCGTAAGAGTGGACGACCCGGATTTGTTGGCAGCAAAGTTAATGCTCAGTGTTACTGCGAGAGATTCTTGGTGAGTGCAACGCCAACGCATGGAGGCAGTACACTGTGGCAACAGTGTTGATGGTCTTCAAGTTTCTGTTAAAGATGGTGCAACGACAACACTTGGTCACTGCGTAGAACAATCTTTGAGTGTCTGCGCATTCGAGCCCGTTTCTGCTTAGCCGACCAACTAATCGAACGGAGGTACCACGCTTTCATAGATGGCAGCGAGCACGAGAAATATCAAAACTTGACATTCGTGAACAGAAGACATGGCCGTGCCGTAGAAATAGGAAATTTTCGGGTTGATTGAGAAACCATTTGAAGCATCACGTGCGTCCGTGGACACGAGCGATATCCGTTTGAAGAGAGGGTGGAGGGAGGGTAGCTCAAATAAACGTCTCTCCATACAAGAAACATGACAGGTTGGAAAGTAAAGTTGTGCATCACCCTCAGGTTAGGCGCAAACTGAACAGAATTCGGAACAAAGCAACGAAGAACGGCACACAGACAAGACCAATGAAGTAATGACGGCCGCAAAAAGATGTGTCATTTATGAAGGTACAAAAAACACCATGACAGAACTGCAGAAAACGTGGAGCTAACAATCGTGCCTTTGTTGCAGTTTTCGAGTTTCCATGCACAACAACGAAAAAAAAAACAGGCTTGTTAAAAGTTTACGTTCTTCTTGGGAAATGCCCGGACAAGTTGTAATTTTCCTTTAGTCATGTCTTAACAAGACAGTGTGAAAATTACTGCTAGAAAGGCATTTCTTGCGCCTGGTCGACTACGCTACGGAGAAGGCTTCAGCACTGTTAGCTCCGGACTAACTAGACCTGTAAGGCGAAATAGTGCATCTTTTTCATTTAATGTCTGGAAATGTAGCCAATACTGCTATATGGAAAATACCACATGTCTGCGGCTTCTTATACAGTATAGCGCATAGTAGAATCGTATTCATCCATTCATTCACAAAACTTTATTAGAGTCCTGAGGCCCGGTCTTTTCAGACCGAGGCGGGCCGCGTCCACGTCAGCACCGTCAGGCCGAGCCTTATGGCACCGTCGTGGACCCCCTGGACAGCCCGTAGTTGACCTGGATATGAAGAGCTTGATAACATCTTGGGCCAGTAAAGCCATTCTTCGGGGTCGGCGAGAGTCGCAGGACAGCCCGCCAGCATGTGTCTGATATCAATGATACCATCGCATACGTTATATTCTTTCCTAATTCCTCTTTCGAGGTGAATTTCATTTGTGAAATACGGAGTGCGGTACGTCCCGGTTTGCAGTAAACGTAGCGTGACTGCCTGAGCTCTGTTCAGCTTTACGTGTGGCAGTGAGGATTGCCTACACCCCAAGTAGTAGTATTTAGTGATGTCGTTGTAAGTTAGTAAATGATCTTTATGCTCCCCGGAATGGTAGTGGGCGTCGGTTCGGTTCTGACCGGCACGGCAAGCAAGTCCTCGTGCCAGGTCGTTCGTCACCTCGTTGAGGTTGAGCAGAGTCTCGTCCACTTGTCCCCTATGTGCAGGAAACCATCGAATTTCAGTTTTGACAGTTTCGACCTTGTCGATAATTTTAGACGCAGTCCCAGCGACATAGCCTTTGTCAAAGCTCTTAATTGCTGCTTTGGAATAGCTATAAATGAAAGACCATTTACAGTTCCTGATGGCTAGAGCAATCGCTGTTTGCTTCGCCACCGTGGAATCCTTAGTGAAGATGGTGACGGCGTCCCGTACCTCGCCCTGGCTGTCGACCACCACGGCAGTGTAGGCCTCTCTACCTTTGACCCAGGCAGCATCTACGAGCGCCGCATGTTGTCCTAGCTGCACAATTTCTTTCAACAAAGATTTCGCTCTCGCTTTTTCCCTGCTAACATTGTGGTTGGGGGTGGTTCTGATCGCGTCTGTAAGGTCCGCGTCCGCACTCAACTCTACCTCGGCCTCCTACGGGTTCATCGATCTATTGGGGTCTGTCCCTATTGAGTATCAGCTTGCCCGCGCACTTTTTCGTCAGTCTTTCCTGCTGCACCATCTGTTGCGCTCCCGCCATCTCTTCTATCGTATTATGTACGCCTTGGTTCATGAGCTTCACGTTCGAGGTGCTGATGGGTATACCGAAGGTAGCCTTGACCAACTTTCTGATCATAGTATTGAGCTTGTTAAGCTCGGCCTGCGACCATTTAAATAGACGTGCCACGTAGGTGAAGTGACAGAGAGCGAAGGCGTGCACTAGCCTTAGAGCACTGTCCTCACCCACCCAGGCCTCTGTGTCTTTTGCTGGTTCCCCTTAGTAACCTGATGACTTGGTCCGTCTTTTTTGAAATGTGTTGAATGACATTGATATTGGTACCTCCCGCTGCTATGTGGAAGCCTAAAACTAATATTTTCGACCTGCTTGATCGCGGGTCCGTCGTGACAGCGTAAGATAATCTTAGGTTCCTCCCAGGGGACGTAGCTCGTGGGTCTTCGACCCCTGCCTCGAAGGTTTAGGACCAAAAGCTCCGACTTGCCACCGAACAGTTTAGTCCCATCTCACGTAGCGTGCTTTCCACGATGGGTATGCTCTCCTGCAGTCTGGTCTCCGTTTGGCCTACGTTACCGTTGGCGCTCCATATGGTTATGTCATCGGCGTACATTGCAAAGTGTATACCTTCTCTACTCTCCAGTTTTCTCGGGACTCTGGTCCTTGCTAGATTAAATAACATGGGCGAAAGCACGGCCCCTTGCGGGGTACTCCTATTTCCCAGGTTCATCACCGTCGATTTTAGTTCTCCTAGCGTGAGGCTCGTTTGCCTACCCCCCAGAAACGCCTTGACTACGCTGAATAGCCTGTCACCCGACCCCAGCTCGGACACGACATCGAGGATGGCCTCGTGCTCTATGCGATCAGAAGCTTTTCGACGTCTAGTCCCACAATCGCTCTCGCGTGCAACGGGCTAACTTGTATGAGCTGATCAGGAGCATGGCGTCCTGCGTCGATAGCCCGGGGCGGAAACCGATCACGTTATACGGGAGCATGTCATTTTGGTCGACGTATCTAGCGAGTCTGTTGAGAATAACGTGTTCCATAGCTTTACCTATGCACGTTGTAAGCGAGATTGAGCGTAGGTTATCTAGATGAAGCGGTTCACCCGGCTTGGGTGTGAGGATGGTGTTCGCCATCTTCCATTCCTCCTGATAGTCTCCCTTTCTCCACAACACGGTGAAATGATCCGTCAAGAATGTGATCGAGTCATCATCTAGATTCATTAACAGTTTATTAGTAATACCGTCGGGTCCAGCTACCGATCTACTAAAGAGACCATGAAGGGAGGCCCGTACCTCGCCCTCGGTGAAATCGTGGTCCATTTCCTCGCACGGTCCTCCGATGTACTCTACGCGTTCGTCGCTATCACCCGGTTGTTTGAACGGGATATATTTGTCCGCGAGCTGTCTCATGACTACCTCCCAAGTCCTGTACTGACTTACTTGATGTACTAGTTTTGTAATTGCAGTTCTCTTGTTCGGCTTAGTTTCGCTCTCGTTCAATAGATGTTTGAGGATGTTCCAACCACCCCCACGTTTGATTCTACCGTCTGCCAACTGGCAAACTTCGTCCCACTGTTGTTTCACGAGTGTTCTCGAATGCTCCTCGATCTGTCTGTTTAGCAACGCTATCTTTCTCCTGAGCTTTCGCTTCAGTCTTTGCGTTTTCCATCTTTGCAGGATGGACTATTTGGCCTCGATCAGATGCACGAGCCTACTGTCTATGCTCTCTATGTTTTCTTCGGTCTTAATTTCTTTAGTGGGCTCCCTGAGGTCCTCTTCGAGCTGGTTGACCCAGGTCTGGAAGGAATCTCTGCCCGCTTCCATCGGTTCCAATTCTAGTCTCTTCGCTCTAAATTTCCTAAAAAGGTCCCAGTCTGTGCACCGAAAGGTTCTAGTCTCTTGTTTCGGCATGCCTATACCTGTGTGTATGATATAGTGGTCGTTGCCTAAATCGGTGCCCGAGTTTTCCCAGCTAGCTTGTTTCGAGTTGACGAAAGTTAGGTCAGGTGTCAGGTCAGGTTAGGTCAGGTCAGGTCAGGTCAGGTCAGGGTCACGTGGACATGCCACAGCGGGTGGGGAAAGCCGGATCGGTGATCAGGCACAGTCCCAAGTCCGTGGCAAGGTCCCATAACCCCTCACCTTTCTTTGTATTCCAAGCCTATCCCTACGCGCTGTAGGGGGCATTAAAGTCCCCTCTGATGATGAGCCGGGAGCTTTTTGCGAGTGCCAGTGCCTTGTTGAAAAGTTCCCTAAAGCTTTGTTTCTTGTCGGTGGGACTGCCATAAATGTTTAGGCAGAAGATACTCTGCGCCCTGCCCTTGTGCATTTTGAGTACGACTTCTACTAGGGTATACTCGATTTTACTCAATCCGAGATGGATATCGTGTTCGATAACGGGTAGCTTTTTGTCAACGAGGGTTGCCGATCCCCTCCCGCAATCTTTCTCGGCATACCGATTTGTACCCGGTTAGCTTGACTTCGTCCGCTAAAGTTTCCTGCAGCATAATTACTTTTGTTTTGACCCCCAAAGATGTATTTAATTGGCGCAGCGATGCCTTTTTGTTGAAAAATCCGCGGCAACTCCGCTGATACACACTAAAACTGTGGGCGCTATTTATGATCATTGGATGGGTTAATTTTGCTATTACCAGCGATCGATCTCTTTGGAGCGCAAGGTTGTATTTTTTTTTTACATGTTCACAAGCATCTGGAAAATCAACAGGAATCCATGAAGCGTTAGCGCAAGAAATTACCAATGACAAAAACAACTTAAATTAGTTAGGACATTTCTTCTTAACCATTAAGACAGAAGGACAAAGTAATTTATTAGCCCCTGAAATGGCTATCTTGGCTGTCTGCTGGGATATTGAAGAAATAGCGTAACGAAGCCTACGAGTTCACTATTGCAAGGTTTAGTTATGATCCAACGACGTTAGTACAAGGCGAACGTTTGTTCACTTTACCGTGATATACGCACAACAAGCGGTATTTTTACAATCACACGCGCCCGCTTTACAACAGTTGCTAAGCGAAGCGTCTGTTCATTGTGCACAGATATCGAACGGGACAGCAGTTTATGTCCTGGTCACGCCTGCGAAGAAGGACTTTGATTGCCATGTATGCGTTTATAATGTCACAACGTGGGATCCTTGACGACAACCTTTGGTCGATGCAACCATAGCAATATCTCCCAACTTTGTGCTTTGAAAGCCTTAGGTTCCACAGCAGGTCGTACAGGGGCGTGCGTATTTTATATTCTGTATTCTTTTTGTATAGGTATGTTTTTGTATAGGCGGTGTAATAATGTTGTAAACTTTAAGTGCTGCGCATAACATATCATTGAGAAAGGATCAGTCGCCGGTCGATGGATTGGTGGCTGGGGCCGCCACCCACACGAAATGTCACAAAATAAATCTCCACGGACAGTGGCGACAAAGGTTGCTCTCGTTGCACGATCGCTTCCCCTTTACGCGCATTTCTCAATGCGGAGCCGCCGTAAATTATACATGCGCAAGGCATACAACACGTGCATACATAAATGCTGAACCTGTTAGAGATGACAGAGGTTATTTCTACGCAAACGTGACCTTTGTGAATACGCACGGGAATATTTCGGGAGTAGCGCTGCTGCCGCGTCTTTGGTTCATTTCTATGCATGCCATTACAGACGGCTGCCTAGAGCCATTGTTCTAAACTTCAATCAATATTTATGGAATACAAAGCTATTGGGTCTAACCAAGCTCACAAACGTAATGTGGAAGCATGATTGAAAATTTAGACCTAAACGGCCCAGAGGCCCTATGAAGTGTAGAGCTCTAAACACCTTTCATTATTTACGCACGAGCCAGTACACGGACTGTGCATGTACTACGAAGTTGCGGGAATTACCGTGAATATTTGCTTGCCCAGAATTTATTGCCATAGAGGTTGAATATTTTTTACGCTAGTCTGTTCCAGATACATTAATCGATGAAACATCGGATTAGTCACACAGAGCCCCACGCTCTCTACAAAGCGTTTCTGAATTCACGCATTGAATAATTAAGGAGACCACGCGGAGCACAGGACGCCGCTATAGACGCCGCTGTAGACACCGACTTAAGGTTGATGTATGCCCCGTTAATTTTGGGGCGCAATATAAATATCGATCACAAAAATCACTGCTGTAACAGCAGGTGGTCAGAATACCGGTGGGCATTAACGGAGACCAGCGACCACTGCGCTTGAGGTTTGAGGATAGTTCTAAGAGAGGACGCCAGCCTAGTCTGCTGACCTGGGGCTCTTTAGCGTTCACCATATTTCAGTTTGCGAGCCCCTTTGCCTTATGCTTACTTGGAAATGCAGCCTAAGCGAGCAAGCATCAAACGTCATTGCGGTTCCCAGTTGCAGCGATCTCCGGGTTAATCAATGTGGACATATGCCTGTAACAATTAAAGGACACTTAGACAGTCTTTCATCGCATTTCATGTATTTCATGTATATATCATCGTAACTGCTCCTGCTGTACAGATCCTTCAGTGCTCATCGGTGAATAATAAATCTACAACTGTCCTGTTTACTTGAGCGAGACGGTGAAGTGTGCACATAAAATTCTAGATCCAAGACAGTTGAAGGAAACAAACAAAAATCTGTGGCTCATCACAGAAACTGCCAAGCCCATGCGGGTGAAAGCCTGCTTTACAATGCTCTTTGCAACACACCTTATAGTCCCTTCGATGGATGGATTCCCTCATTGGAAGCTCCGCACCGACGCCGCTCCCATGGTAAAATTCTTCGCTAACATAGCAATGACCTTCAGAAACTGCTATGCCCCGCTGACATTACCGAAGTTTCAGAAAGAATCTTTTATCTGCTGCACGAAGACTTCTTCAATTAAATAATTGAAATTTCTGACAATTAGATTTTCCAAATTAGCATGTACCTTTTGTTTTTCGCCGTGTCATATATGTTTTGCAAATCATTATGGTTTGTACAGGTGTCACTGACCTAGCAAAGCTTTAATGAACGATAAACAAATATATTCCGCTAACCTGGTGTCTTACCATCCTGCAGCTCTCTAAATTTACTCGGGGAAAAAATATCGCTTGTTATTGGTGAAAGTGAAAGTAAAGCTTCCGTTTTTGCATTTATAGGCAACAATGCGGTTTTGAAAACGCCAGTGCAACGTCTGGCAGGGTCGTCGTAAATTCGGGAATATAACGCTAATGTTAGCTATTAACAATAACTTAGGCACTACTAGACTATGCTATTACCTAGGACGTCATGGGGAGGTGAAGAAGGGATAGAAAGTTGGTGTGAACGGGAGTTTTCGATGTTGTATCACTCGTGGTGTAAAGAGTGATCTTTAGTGGGAGTCTGCGACAGTCTAGCGGAACTTAATTCATTAGTGGCGTTTCCAAGTCACAAAGAATCAAATTCCGCGCGTGCATATAATATGTCACTATTTCCTTTAAATTAGTGAAGTTACAGGTCATATCTTCGGATTAGGAAGCACATGTGTTAAGCTAATTCGCTGCCTAAGAAACCATAGCCAACCTAAGACCGAAAAAAGGGGAAATGAAAATCATGTCAATTTTGGCGCTAACTTGAGAAAAGTAGGATCGATATGTTGATTATATGATTACACAGAGGATAATCTCCCCGAGGTGTGTTTTACTCGTCAGTTTTTCCCAGCAAACTTAGTGTCTCTGTAAACATAACATTATGATTCATTTGATAACTGCTCGGCGGCCTACGTGAAAGTGCTTAAATGCGACGTCATTCAATACCCACCTGTTCATCTGAAACTGCCGAATACTCCTGTTATATACAGTTCCTAAAATATTAATTTTGCCCTATAGGTCAAAAGTACTATAAAGTGTAACGACCTCCTTCGTTATTGGGACACTGAAAAGAATTAGGATAGTTAGAAGGGTATACCTGCACGTCCATGTGGTTGACTAAGAACGCTTGTGAACATATGACCATTGGCTTGATAAAAGCACTGAGTGGCGAACTCAGTCACCACCGGCCTTCGTGCCACCTTTTTATGCTAATACTTCTGTGTCTCTTTCACCAAATATTCGCGTGCGATTTTACAAAGGAGACAGCTTTAGCCGCTGGACATGTGTCACTGCGCATGCGCCCGAGTAGAGTACTTGGTCCACCGGGTTTGCGCAACTGAGTATGTGCCACTGTGTATGTGCCCATTCTTGACCAATACCCCAAAATGGGAATGGCAATGTGACAAGGGGTACGGAAGCTTTAAATGTATTTACTTCCTGCCGCACTTCTGCGTGTATATGCGTCTCACCAAAACTCTTCCCTCGGCAAGCTTCACATATTACCAGCATCCTCTAGGCCCACAGAGCAAACATATATAGGTCACGATGCCACGGGCGTGTCGTGCACTGCCGCTGCTAGCTGGATAACTCAAAGTTCACATCATTTAGACTAAAACATCGAGGTTTATCTTATTAATGCATTGGCATTCTTCGGGTATATGAAACGCACTTTCTGGGCGCTAGCTGTCTATGTACGTATGTATGTATGTTTTTTATCTAACCATTCTCACGCCTACCTGGGTCACTGGTATAGTTAATGGTCGAATGGGTAGCGCATCGGGTTGCTGTGCTGAGGGAACAGGGTTCAAAACCAACCATCGGGCCAACTTGGGTCACTGAGAAAGTGGCAATGAGTACATATGTGCAGCTCTTAACGAACATCGTTCATGCCAACGTGAGCCAATGTAGATGCGGGGTTGGGTAGGTACCGCTGTTCAAAGAAACTTTTTAACGCCGACTCTGTGCACTGAGTACGTGCCACTCGGTCTGTGCTGGTCTTCGATGAGCCTCTTTCATGCCAGCTTCGGTCACTGGATATGTTCCAGAAGGTGTATGCCGCTCTTCAATGAGTGCTTTGACGCCAACTTGGGTAACTAGATGTGTGTTACTGGGAATGTGCCGAAAAAGATCCCTAATGACGGCAACGACGAACAAAGATTCCTTAAATTATTTCGATGCTGATCGGAATCGAGGCCACGTCACAAGGGTCCTTCAAGGACAGCAATCCGAGGCTTTAGCAGGCTGCGCTACAAATGCACTGCGTATGTGGCGCTCTTTAATAAATGTCTCGCCAACTTAGGACACTGAGTATGCGCCACTGGATGTGCGGAAAGCCAAGCAACAATTCCGAGCGTTCACAGGCACCGGCGCGCCACGCTTCTGGTCTCGGGGGCCACGCGCGGACTTATCGATAGCGCCACGACATGGCGCAGGCTGTCCAGAAAGAAGCGGGAAACAGGAGCGCGGTTTCCGCATAACGCATTTCTCTGCGTTCGCACGCAGCGGTGCGCGATGCATCTCGGAGACCACGCGCAAGCTTCGTGACGGCGGCGCTAGATGGCACTGAGTGTTCTTAGTGAAGCGCAAAAACGGAGTCCCGCCGAAGCCCACGCGTCATACATAACTCGTTTCGATGGTGACAATACATTGTGTCGCTATAGTGATTCAATGCTAAACGCATTACCACAGACATTCATCGTGAGATGGGTTCAGTCTAATTTTTTTGTTTATCTTTCATTTGTTTCCACACTGCGAAGCTGTATACGGTGGCTGCACATTTTCCTTAAATATAGAGCGGAACGCGTTGCTATAGCCGTAAAGGTCGGTACGCGCCGGACTGACTCGTACTCGCTTTCAATTCGACGCCACCAGCAGGTCGGTGGGGGTCCGGCAGCAGCGCGATGGCGAGTATGCCGGCGATTGGCATCGACCTGGGCACGACGTACTCGTGCGCGGGCGTGTTCCGCCAGGGAAAGGTGGAGATCATCGCCAACGAGCAGGGAAACCGCACTACGCCCAGCTATGTGGCTTTCACCGATGATGAGCGCCTCATCGGCGAAGCTGCCAAGAACCAGGCGGCGCTCAACCCTACGAACACCATCTTCGGTAAGCTTTCGCGCTCAGGTCACCAACGCGCGACGTAAGCTCTACGCAAGTATTAGTTGTGCAATACTGCTGCTAGGATTTGCGTGCGAACTTGTTGTGGCCTGTATATCACCAGGCGGAACACCAATAGAATTAACGTCACAAATCTTTTCACACGCAGTGTAGATTGCAGGCATCAAGGGAAAAACACACACGCACGCACACGCACCCTGCCGCGGTGACTTAGCGGTTACGATGTTGCGCTGCTAAGCACGAGGTCACGGGATCAAATCCCGGCCGCATTTGCATTTCGATGGAGGCGAAATGCAAAAAGGCCCATGTTTCCTGAATTCGGGGCACGTTAAAGATCCCCTCATAGCCAAAATTAAAAAAAAATATGGGGTTTTACGTGCCAAAACCACTTTCTGATTATGAGGCACGCCGTAGTGGAGGACTCCGGAAATTTCGACCACCTGGGATTCTTTAACGTGCACCTAAATCTAAGTACACGGGTGTTTTCGCATTTCGCCCCCATCGAAATGCGGCCGCCGTGGCCAGGATTCGATCCCGCGACCTCGTGCTCAGCAGCCCAACACCATAGCCACTGAGCAACCACGGCGGGTCTGGCCAAAATTATTCCGGAGTCTCCCACTGCGGCGTGCACCTCATAATCAAATGGTGGTTCTGGCACGTAAAACCCCAGCATTCAACACACACACACAAACGCACACGCACACGCACCCAACACGTCTAGTTTTGCTGTATCTTCTTTTCGTGCGTTTATTCTAGTTACTATTAGGAGAAAAAACAATGCATGCGTTCAAAAAATTTAGATGTGTGGAATACGAACCTACGCTGATGCCGATGTTCTGGCCGACAGATGCGAAGCGGCTTATCGGAAGAAATTTCAATGACCCGGCGCTGCAAAATGACATGAAGCACTGGCCCTTCAAAGTGATCAACGACGGAAACAAGCCCCGGGTCCAGGTCACCTTCCAAGGCGAGACCAAGGTGTTCCACCCAGAGGAAATCTCGTCCATGATACTGTACAAGATGAAGGAGAGCGCAGAGGCCTTTCTCGGCGGGCCCGTCAAAGAGGCTGTCATCACCGTGCCGGCCTACTTCAACGACTCGCAGCGGCAGGCGACAAAGGATGCCGGAGCCATCGCAGGCCTCAAAGTGCTCCGCATTGTCAACGAACCGACAGCGGCTGCGATAGCCTACGGGCTTGACAAGGTTTGTTGCCTTTCTGCGAGATGTACGGCCACCCAATTAATAATATTAGCGTCCTTAACAATATCAGCAGGTCGGTACCTACCGCAGGGGCAGACGTGGTTGCAGTGAATGGAACGGTCTGCCGGACTACGCCGTGGCCCCCGTGCGTTTTAATGCGACCATGTATGCCCTGCCCCAAGCCACAAGGCACTGACGTGCTGTTACTGTTAATGATTGGACAACCGTGCACGCGCTGTTAGTCACTAAGGGAACACAACCGTGGCACTCGACCATTCTTGACCGCATACCAAACCTGCATCTTCATGCGGGCTTCCGTCTTGTTTAGACGAACGAGAAGGAACGCAACGTGGTCATCTTCGACCTGGGCGGCGGCACGTTCGACGTGTCCGTGCTCTGCATCGACAAGGGAACCTTCGAGGTCAAGGCCACGTCGGGCGACACGCACCTGGGCGGCGAGGACTTCGACAGCCGCATGGTGTCCTTCCTGGCGCAGGAGTTCCTGCGCAAGCACAAGAAGAACATCGAGCAGGACAAGAAGGCGCTGCGCCGCCTACGCACCGCCTGCGAGAAGGCCAAGCGCACGCTGTCGTCCTGCACGCAGGCCAGGTGAGCCACCCGCCTGCACGACTCCGAGCGACAACGTCCGGTACCACGTCGCGCAATTGTCGGCACCGAGAAGCGCGTAGATCCAAATCAGTGTTAGAACGTAGATGGCGCGACACTTGCTTGAGTTGGCGAAACAGCAGAAGCGGATGACGCGAGCGCAGTTTCGTCGCCTGTAGCTGTTAGCTTGCCTGTGTCACGTGGGCCGGAGATTGTCTGTGGACAGACAACTTTCAAATCAAGGGTCGTAAAACAGCCGAAAGCCGCGTATTTTGAATCATAACTGCATCATAACTTTCCGCGATAACTTGACTGTAATTCAACCATGCGCGTGCGTGTCACCTAGGCGAATCTCGCATTTCGCATTTCGTCCTATCTCACCGTTAGCGAGTTACAATCTTCTTTCAAATCATCAACGATCTGTCTTGCATTTCAACGCGCGCAGTCTGCGCAAACGCATGGAAGAATTGTGTAGTCTCCTTTCTACCTTCAACTTCCCATTTTCAGTCAATGGAATATCTGAAGCTTGATTGAGTGACCACGATAAACACCTTTCCTGCCTTTATACTTTTGTTGCTGAATACTCCAATCGTCTGTTGAACAACCACGGCGGAGCAGCACTATATATCCATTCTGTTATTACATAAATGCAAAACATCAGTGATATTGTGTTTAACCTGAATAATTGTGAAGATATTTGAATTGAATTAAAAAATTACTTCCTTAACGTAGCCAACTGCCAAGCCAGCTGTCCCCAGCATTGCTCTATACCGTTCACGTAAATTAAGCAACGCAAGGTGATTTATTTAGCTACTCTAATGTATCACGGAGATTGCAAAATGGCTTAAAAGCGTTTACTAGCGGCAGTGCGACTTTGCAGAGTATTGTAAGACAATAGCATCCGCTAAAATAAATTGGTTAATCAAAAAATATGACGTCTGCAGATGAAACACTGATGTCCCTTGCCTGCGAGAGTCTCCTCCGTCTTATTCAGTCGCCTCAGCCTGGTGGCTTTGGCGCCCATCCTTTTAATGACTATGTTCATTTTAGTGAACGACATCGCTAAAGTTAAAGCGCGGCATTTAATGCACCGGCAGCGATCTTCTCTCCACATAGGAACCACTAGACCACGTCCTGTTATGCAAATAATATTTTCCCATCTACATTCTTTTATCTGCGTCACACTGTTTTACCGCAAGCAAAAAGTACAATTTGGCAAATATCTCTATCCAGCATCGAGATTGACTCTCTGTGCGACGGCGTGGACTTCTACACGTCCATCTCACGAGCGCGGTTCGAAGAGCTCAACTCGGACTTGTTCCGGTCGTGCCTGGACCCGATGGAGCGCTGCCTGAACGACTCCAAGCTGAACAAGTCAGACATCAAGGACGTCGTGCTTGTAGGTGGCTCAACCAGGATTCCCAAGATACAGAGGCTCGTCCAGGACTTCTTCAACGGCAAAGAGTTGAACAAGTCCATCAACCCGGACGAAGCTGTGGCGTACGGCGCTGCCGTCCAAGCCGCCATCCTGACGAACGTCAAGACGGTCGAGCTGCAGGACCTACTGCTCCTCGATGTCACCCCTTTGTCGCTCGGCATCGAGACGGCGGGTGGAGTGATGACGGTGCTCATCATGCGCAACACCACCATACCCATCAAGAAGACCCGCATCTTCACCACATACACGGACGAGCAGCAGAGCGTGCTCATACAGGTGCCGTATAATACTTCGTGTTGTAGATGTTGCAGGCGTATGTATGATGTTGGTATAGAACCTGGCTCAATGACGTGATGAACAGCGCGACAAAAACAGAGTGCGCAGAGGAGTGTTCACTCTGTTCCCTCCTCTGTATCCTCTGTGCTTTCTGCGCTCTTATTCAAAACATTAAGTGGAATTGGGAATTATTTTTCTTTGCAATATACATTTATAAAGTCAACCAAGTGAATTCACAGGGGAACGAAAATATATAGTTCGTGTTTTACTTCAGCCCGAAAGCGTAACGGGGCGTCGTTGGCATGACGAGAAATTTTGAGCCATTTTATCATTGCGTTCACGCATTACCACCATTGATCAAATCACTTAGATACTGTAAGTAAAAGTGAGAGAAGCCGCCCTGGAGGGAATATATTGTGATGCTGTGATTAGTAATCTCCTAAGAACCCACTCGTATTGCTTAACTTCTCATGCATAAAACAACGGCATACTTTGCAAAAACCTTCAAGTCGCTTTAGATGCCATTATGTCGAGGCAGATAATCAACGGTCAATCGTTATCAATAAAAGCAATGAGGTTGAATTACAGTGGTATGAGCCCGGTTAACGCTCCAACAAAACAGCCAAGCACACTCGCACCCAAAACAACTAACCCAGCGACGGCTGATGGTTTAGGCTCTCTTTTATAGCGCACGAATCCGCGAAGACTCAGAAGAAACGTTGACAGTTTACTGAGTGTCATATTTGTCCGGCTCGCCCATTCAGGTTTCGTTGCGTTGTCACTGTTTTCGCCTACAAACACCAAATTTTGGAATTCCTTGCTGCGGTTTCATTGCGCACGCAGGTGTTCGAAGGCGAAAGGGCACTCACCAAGGATAACAACCTGCTTGGCAAGTTCGTGCTGAAGGGCATCCCACCCGCGCCGCGGGGTGTGCCGCAGATTGAAGTCACCTTCGATCTCAGCGCTGACGGCATCCTGAACGTGTCGGCTGTCGAGAAGAGCGTGGGTAAGCCCAAAAATATCACCATCACGAACGACAAGGGCCGCCTTACTTCTGACCAGATCCAGAAGATGATCAAGGAGAGCGAGAGCTACAAGGAACAGGACATCATCGAGAGGAACCGCATCGCCGCCCGAAACTCACTGGAGGGCTACCTATTTCAGGTGCGCGCAGCCGACCGTGGCTCTCTACTGTCAGAGTTTGGTGCCACGCGCCATGAACTTCGGGCTCTTGTAATCGGCACACCCAACCGATCGAACGGGCAATAATCATTTGTTAACAGGTCACTCCTGATTGAGATCACTAAAACTGTGGCGCACGAAAGGGAATATAGATGATAATAAAACAAACATCACGACTGAATTGCAGGCGACGCAGTCGGCTACTTCGACATTGTGCTACGTTCGTCATGCGTTCGCCTTTAGTCTACAGATCCCAATTCATACGAAGATCCTTCTCCACTCTGTTCATACTACACTGCAGCGCAGGCAGGCTATGCGAGAGCCGCTTTCTCTGTAAGTTGGCCCACACTCCCGATCGTCCGCACGGCGCCAGTGTAGCACGCTGCCTGATTAGCACCCTCGACGCGTTTTATATTGACCTGTTCTCTAAATACGCATCTTTGCGTGCTTTTGAATTAGCCGACGGCTGAAGCGTCCGGCCGTCGTATAAACAACACATCATGCGCACACAAGAGAGTTCTAAAAACGCCGTCAGCTGTATGTGCGCGTACACATTGTTCTTTCTTCTTCACTCTCATACCGCCTACTTTCTCGCTCTCCTCAAGTTTAGCGAGCGTTCACCCAGCTCTAGTCATTCTAACCTAAGGTCTACCATTCTTTCTCCCCTTCGCTCATTCTTTCTGGTTGGCTTTTTCCCTCGTCGCCTCACATTAGTTAACAAAACGTAAGCATCAACTTTGCCATTTGTGAAGCGTGTACGCTGCTTTCTGAATTTTCCTGATTCAGCTGCCACTTTGTCTCCCAGAATTACAATCATTTACCGCATATATTACAAAACTGCGTACCCTTGTTATGGCCGCTTACAGCAACGCACGAGCGCGTTGTGTTAACTGTCTTTGAAGCCCTTACAGTGTTAAGCGTCTACGTTTCGCAGCTGCGCACCAAGATCAAGGAGGACCCGGCCGTGAACAAAGTACTCAAGCAGCAAGAGATGGACAGCGTGCTCAAGAAAGTGGACGAGATAGAAGGGTGGCTGGAGGTCAACGCGGTGAGCTCTATTCCGCTTCGTCCGCCTTCTCGTTCTCCGCGTCTGCGCTTTCGTTTTCTTGATTTTCTTGTTTGTTTGTTGTTGTTCAGTGGTGCACCGGTGGGAACGGGGAGTTGAGGGAGATTAGTATGGGAAATTGTGGCTGACACACACACACACGCACACACACACACACACACACACACACACACACACACACACACACACACACACACACACACACACACACACATATATATATATATATATATATATATATATATATATATATATATATATATATATATATATATATAAACTAAGTAGCTAAAATCGGTAATTTGCTTGTTATATCGCAAATAAGTACAGTCGACGATATCGTCTCAGCGGTACGAATTAAGCGAAGCCCACCAGGCCAACCCCCGTGGCTGATTTGCGTCGTCCCGCAGTGAGATGACGCTGTCATGAAAAGTGACGGCAGCGGAGAGCGAATGCTTGTCTGTCTCTTGCTCCAACGAGTCGCCGAAACTCGAGATTACGCAACCTCCAATACTAAACGCGCGGGAAGACAGCTTACATGATGCCCCACCGTCTCGGCACGCGAACTCTTTGCACATGCAGTAAATTACCTCTAAAGTAGGGTGCGCGGTTGCATATATGCTCAGCCGCGCTTACAGCCATGCGCAGCCACGGTCGTAACGCGCGCCAGAAATCGCGACGCGCTCCCCCCCTCCCCCCCCCACCCCCGACCTTCCCGCGCGCTTGACCGCGTTACCACGAGCCCGCTCCCCTCCCCATCTTTCCCTTTGGTCGCACGGCAAGGCGGAACTCATGAAGC
The DNA here is from genome assembly GCF_038994185.2 of Dermacentor albipictus. NCBI lineage: Eukaryota > Metazoa > Arthropoda > Arachnida > Ixodida > Ixodidae > Dermacentor > Dermacentor albipictus. The sequence goes on from NC_091824.1 coordinate 143,730,481, forward strand.
CACCATCTTCCTATCTCACCCTCGCACCCTTTCACTCGCACCTAAAGCACAAACTGCGCGGACTGCTACAGGTTCTTATCGCGCTTGGACTTTATACGGAACATAATGCCCGGCTCCACTTCAGCGGCCGCTCTTGTCGCGCTGAGCGCGATTTGAGAGGTGTGTTTGCAAGCAGCCGCTTGTAATCCATCATTTCACCATCTGCGAGCGTGGATGTTTCCATTTATTGTCTCGGCATTCCATTGCGGCGGAAGCGAAATTTCGTTATATTGAAATCGCATACACAGTTCTTTATATTGAGGTTATATATATATATATATATGTATATATATTTGGTGGAAACAGAATCCACAACCTTCGTATCAAGCGTAATGCTGACTTTGTGGATTCGCTTCCCACGGGCGACAAGTTAGCTTTTCGTCGACTTTCATTTCCCCCTGTTCTCTATTAATCTCTACATTTCAATGACCATTTTGCTTCTTTGACTTCATTGGCTACTGGCATTTGTGGTTTATTTAGATGTTTACTTAATCGAGGCTTAGGCAGGAGGACCGGCCTTTCTCAAGACTGAGTATGCTTGATACATGAGATATTTATTTATACAGGCTTAGCTATGGGCGGAGCGAAAGCGCTTCAGCAATCACTTTCGGACCGTAAGTGAAAGGAACAAGAAATTGGGCTTGCAACGGTATTTCATCAGATGTAAGAGGGATGAAAGTTGACAGGAGACATTGCGCATGCTTTCTTGAATTAAGAAAGTGGGTTTGGTTATCCAATAGACGTTCAACGAGTGCAAAGGAAAAAAGAATCAAAGCCCCTTTCTTCAAGAAAGATGGTTGAACGCGAAACTTTCTCCCAATGCCAGCTGAATCAAAGTCAAAGTCCAAAGCCAACGACCATGCAACGAACCCAAGAAATGCTCAGCGACGACTCGATGCTATGCATACGTGAGTTGATTGCTTGTTTAGGATTGTATTTTTTTAACGTTGAAGTTGAATGAAGACACATTTTGTTAAGATGCACAGCCTTTTTTTAGAACATGTAGCCGTTGATTACGCGCGCACACACGCTTTCACGGACGGCTCTACACTTGCACAGTGTTGCCTTGTGATCACTGTGGTAGATGGTCGGAGGCTCTGCCATCGTATATACATATATAACGTGACATAGCCTGCTTACGTGAGATCAATGCAGGCACGGTGTTGTGTCGTGGGTCTCTGTAGCGTCTTCAGTTTCCGCGAGTAGCTAGCATGAAACTCTCGATCCGTTTGCCGTGCTCTTTCGCCCCATCGATGTTAAGGTGGATCGGCGACCGCACAGGAGGATCGGCGTATTATGTGGCGTTAGGGTCTTCATCGCTTCTGCCAGGAACGTTTACGCCTCACAACGAGACGTGTTCGGTCTGATGTACACGCTGACGATCACAAAACCAGTAGGCATCTCAACTGCACAAGCGTTTCCCACATGGCTCACTGCATGCCGTTGCCGATACACGGGATCTGCCTTGCGATCACAATCGCGCTTACGTTCGCGTACGGCAGCCTCTTCTGGCGTGCGCTGCACCCGCGGCCTACCCATGGTGACGGCCGGAAATGCATTGCGTGACGCGCGTAATGTAATGCAGATATATACAGTTCGTCTGGGTAGCGTGGCATTGAACCATCTTTCGTTAAAAAATGGGCTTTGATTTTTTGTTTCCAGATCCTAAGACGAGCCCGTGTTCACGCGCACTTGCTGTCTCCGATGAGCAGGGAAGCTCAGTCAATCGCGACAGGGGTAGTGTCATGGCCGGCATACGCAACTTGTGCTTCCAGTGAACTTCGTGCGCATGCGCTACTCTTGCTGAGCTCCTCGCTTCGCGCAGCTATCAGGCACTGACCGAGCGGCTAGTCGACGCTGGCGCGGTACTGCGAGTGTAAATTATAGTGTTCTATGCAGATGCGTGAGTTGGCTTTCCTGCAGTGCGTTTTCTGCGCTAACGGACGAGTCAGTAAGACATACAAAGCTTCGCTTTAAAAAGGTGGGCCAATCAGACGTCCCCTTCACGAAGTGTGTGTTCTTCAAGGTGAGTGCGTTGTACTGCGACGAAGTATACAACAAGCGGCAGTTAGCATGCAATCTTCGTCTTGATGTCGCTGTCGTTGACTGTGTCGTTATGCTTGGTCGCCATCGTCATTGTCGCCGAGTAGTCGTCGTCATGCCTGCACCTCAGTCCTTGTACACTGTTGGGAGAGTCTGCACAGCAGTTCAGGAGTTTCGCACTAATTTGGAGCGTTGGCGAGAGCCGGAGGGGAAGGTGGCGTAGTTGTAGAGCTCTCATCCGGAGAAGTCGCTGAAGTCTGATGATATATTTTTATATAATATTTCGACAGAAACCATCTCAGGAAAACCGCCGACGTTAATGCGACTAGCATTGAAGCAATGTAACGACACGCCGCATTGTCACCGCCGATACGCACTTGTATGAGGCGTCTACTTGCGCCGTGTAGCGGTACCGGGTCGAAGTACACGTGTGGCGCGAGTTTGAATGTACAGGGTGTTTCAGCTAACCTTAGCCAGACTTAAAAAACATGCCGATACACTCTAAGGTGACGCGAGCAAATGCATGTTGCTCACTTTTGTATGTAGTATGTCAAGCTAGTTTTTTAATTTTGTTTATTTAGGCAATTAGTCAAGATTAATTACCCTAACTTCTGAAGCAACGAAGCTAGGGAAAAAATTCCAACTAGAAAGTTGCAGGACAGTTTTAAAAACGTCCGAATAAACAGTTTCTATCTTTCTATCTATTAAATATCATTGTTTTTCAGCGTAGTGCGGATTCCCGCAAAAAAAAAAAAAGACCACGCGACATGCCTGCTTGCGCCTCGTTATTGCAATGCTCCCAAGCGTTCCGCGCACAAACGAACATAGCACTTAGCCGGGTGTGCTGCCGCTGCATCTGCTTATCGCTATCATGAACAGCCGCGAGGTGTAGGGGTTGAGGGACGGACTTCGCGGATGAAAACCAAACTTGGGAGGATTTATTCTACATTATGTACAGGGAGGTGGGCGACAATTAACAGTAGTACAGTCATTACGGGCCGGCAGCAACTCGGACGCTGCGGCCCGCGGCAAGAAGTTCGAGAGAGGTGAATCAGGGAATCAGGGCATGTCGCAGAATGCTCAGGTCTCTCTGGAAGGCTTCTTATAAACCCTTCGAGCACTGGAAGTCACGTCATGTTCGACCAATAGGAGAGTCCGCTCCGATGACGCCACTTTCCGCCAATGGTAGGCGCCCGTGTCGCGGTGTCACACCTGGCGGCTCTCTGCGGTCTTGCCTCGCAGACCGGCAATGCACTTCTAACGAGGAAAAGGAGGGGGGGCGCTCATGCTCCATTGTACGAGTGCCCCCTTCTAATCCCGGCGGCGCACGAACTTGTTGGCACGTGAACTTGTTGCCTTAAACTTGTTTGCTCGGCCGCTCCTCTGGAATGCGCTTTCCTGCTTCTGCATTCCTCAATTAGCTGTGCTGCAATCCGATGTGGTCTGGGGAACTCGAAGTAATCGCAGGAAACAGCTCCATATCTAACAGCTCGTCCTCGCCCCGGTTGTTCTGAATGGCCGGTGAACTCAATTCGCTGGCCATGAGGAACGCTGAAAGAAGCTGCAGGGTACTGGGGTCGAGCCTCGTTTGACAACCCTCGGGATCCTGGGCCCTGGAGAACATACGTCAAACAAACCAAACAACACAGCGCTGCACCACGCGTAAGCGCAGGCTCTTCACCCCTGACTCGCCAGGCTATTACTGAGTCAAAATCAACCCTGATCTTTTAGTTGCGGAATTTTGACAAAGCAGTTCCAACTACCCTTCCAAACAGCTATCCATTTCTCCTTGATTGCCGATAAGACCAGAGTACTATTGTTGTTGCAAAACAAAAGGGTCGTTGACGATGCAAACAACAAATGAAAACAGCCGAACATAACTTAAGTGGTCTAACTACACGAACAGCATGTTTCCAATCTATCGCAGTGGCGTACTTATCGCACGTAATGATGCCACTGAACAATCTGGTCAACCTCACAAGTACGTAATCACAAGCGCACTAGCCTTGTGGTCACTAAACAGAACGCGTACTTGCGTTGTAGGCAAACTTTTCATTCACGCTTACTCACGTTTCTTTCCTGAAAGTCCTACAGGACACGTGACATAAACGAACAATTAAACTTGCGGGACTTACACACTCCGCAGAACTCTTAAAATAATGCGTCTTTTAATAACTCGTTCCACGCATACTTACTAAAGAAGTCAGAATACGGCTGCCCTCCACACACACTAGCAACCCAGTCATAAAGTCTGCTTCCTTCCGTCCACACAGGACACGCGCTAAAGGAACTAAAAACGCTTCTCCGTGCAAATCATGCACTCACTTAAAAACTACGCGCTTAACCTTAGAAAATTCAAAAACGCTTAAAAAGAAAGAAAGTTAAATAACACACGCGCGTTACGATAGGCCTCTCAACAATAACCTTGACCCTCAGGTTACTCACACACACAAAAAAGCCTATCTACTTATTAGTGAGCATCTCGCGAGACTACATGTTTACTTAAAACGCATCTTTCAAATCTCGAGCTTCTCAAACGAAAACACAAACAAAGCTCATACCTTTACCTTGAAAGAAATCCTAGTCTCAAATCGCGAAAACTTTCCGATGCTCAAAAATAAAAAACGAACACACTTCGTTTCTACGGAAGCTCTCTTGACCTCCCTTCCAAACGCTTACGTCTGACTCATACTTTGAGTCGAACCCGCGGTGGGCGTGGTCTCAAAGCTACTCTGGCTACGGAGGAACAACAAAAGGGCTGACTCACTATCAGCTCCTTCAAGACGTTACAGTCTCCTGGCAATTTGCGTCCCCGCGCCCCGCTTTCAACACAAACTCGATTGACCGCGTCGCTATTCCCCACCTGGTCTCGTCCTGCCACCTTGCGTTTCTTCGAACTGCACGCTGAGCTTTGAAAAGAACTACGGAACGACGAGGAGTTTAACTGTCCCGTGCCCTTTGTCCGCGTCCGCGCAGAACATGCTTCGCGGTCCCCCTTTGACCGGTGGCTCGAACGTTTTCGATGCGTCAACATCGTCCGTGACGACCGCACCTTCTTCCTCGCGCCCTGCCCTTTTGGGTTTCTCGCCATTTTTGGCGGCGCTACATTAGTTACCGACTTTCGGTCTCTACCGCGCTTCTTTTTACGGCGCTTTCTCTTCGCACTCACTTTCATGTCGCCTTCTCGTGCCTCGTGCTGGCCGGTACACATTTCGTCGGCCCGGATCGGTCTCTTACCCGCACAGTCTGATTGATTTTCCTTTAAATCAACATTCTCTCTGCCTCGACTGGCGGACAGCTCAACCGACTCTGGCACAATGCAGCAGGCTTTACTCGAGTTAGACAACTCGCACTCTTGCGAACTGCCCTCTACTACATTGCCCAGCTCACGCTGTGAATCGGCACACAGCCCGTCGGTATCGAACGCTGTCTCACGCGCACAGTCCGAATGATTAATAACTGAATCATCCCTATCTAGGCTATCTAGACTGGCGGAGAGCCGCACCGATCCCTGAACAATGCAGTTGTTCTCTCGTGGACTACGGAGGTCGCCATCCCGACAACTACTCTCAACTGCATCGTCCAGTTCGCACCTCACTTCTGCACGCAGATCTGACCTGACATGGGTGCCCGCTTCTGTCGGGTCAGAAGTACCCTTTGCTTCGCTAGCAACCTCGCTAACATTACCAGCGACGCACACACGCGGTAACTGTGCCAATTTGTTCGCAGCTGGCCTAGCTGTCTCCACAGTCATCTGTTGGCACAGCACCTCGTCGCTCTCCTTGCGGCCTTTAACGGCCTCTGTTGCCACTAAGGCATCGTTAGCAGCTAGCCTTTTCCCTTCACTTATGAATCTGCAGCTAATCTCACAGGCACTACTCTTCTCGTCGGCTTTTGGCGAAAGTCCGCCAGACACTTCCTCATTCTTTCGCTCTGTATTACCTACAGAATTCTCAGACAGCCGTTGTGTCTGTGCCAATAACTGATCACAATACTGTATATCTTTGATCAGTGCTGCCTTCTCTCTCTCATACTTTTGCTCACGCTCAAGCTTACGTTCCTGATACTCACGTTCGCGTTCATTCTCACGTTCGTGACGCTGACACCTAAGAGTAAGTTCTTGAAGCTCCTGCTTCCGTTCATTCTCGCGTTCTTCACGCTTAAGCTCACTCCTAAGTTCACGACGCTCCCGCAAACGTACACGACGCACACGCTCCCGTGGCTCCTGTATCACCTCCCAAGCAAGCTCAATGCTTTTATCATAATTGCCACTATCTTCAATCGCCTTTATGATAGCTGGCGTTTTCATCCGTTCGTCCGCCTCAACTCCCAAATCGTCGCACACCAACAACAAGTCCAACCTCGTCAATCTTCTAAGATCCATGGCAGCTGCCCCGACAGGTGGTTAGAACTGTTTTCCTTAATTAATTTGTGCAAACACACAATGCAACAAACTCCCGATTCCCAGAACTATCCAAATTGAACACACAACCTTTGAGTCTGGCGAATCATAAGGAAAAAAACCACGCGCTCACTTACGGTTGCAGCACCCTGCCATCCGGTTCATTCGTCCGCTGTTCCCGGTTCCTCCGGACTCCCTGGGTCGAAGGCTCGCTCCTTCTTCGCTACTCCCAGTTTCTTCGGACCTCTTTCGACGAAGGCTCTCTCTTCTTCGCTCTTCCCGGTTCCTTAGGGTCTCTCTCGACGAAGGTTGATACGTAGCGCTGCCACCAGCTGATGCATTCGGAGGCGATCCTACCGCTGCCAACCAGATGTAGGGGTTGAGGGACGGACTTCGCGGATGAAAACCAAACTTGGGAGGATTTATTCTACATTATGTAGAGGGAGGTGAGCGACAATTAACAGTAGTACAGTCATTACGGGCCGGCAGCAACTCGGACGCTGCGGCCCGCGGCAAGAAGTTCGAGAGAGGTGAATCAGGGAATCAGGGCATGTCCCAGAATGCTCAGGTCTCTCTGGAAGGCTTCTTATAAACCCTTCGAGCACTGGAAGTCACGTCATGTTCGACCAATAGGAGAGTCCGCTCCGATGACGCCACTTTCCGCCAATGGTAGGCGCCCGTGTCGCGGTGTCACACCTGGCGGCTCTCTGCGGTCTTGCCTCGCAGACCGGCAATGCACTTCTAACGAGGAAAAGGAGGGGGGGCGCTCATGCTCCATTGTACGAGTGCCCCCTTCTAATCCCGGCGGCGCACGAACTTGTTGGCACGTGAACTTGTTGCCTTAAACTTGTTGGCTCGGCCGCTCCTCTGGAATGCGCTTTCCTGCTTCTGCATTCCTCAATTAGCTGTGCTGCAATCCGATGTGGTCTGGGGAACTCGAAGTAATCGCAGGAAACAGCTCCATATCTAACAGAGGGAAGCACATCGCTGGTGTAAATCGCAAAGCCACGCCTTCGTCACTGCCCTGTCGCCATTTAAGCGGCAGCACGCCCTGCTAGATGCTATGTTCGTTTATAAGGGGAGAGTTTAGGAGCGCTGCAATCACGGCGTGCAAGCGGGTATGTCACGTGGTATTTTTTTGTATTTCGCGAGAATCCGCAGCAAGCTGAAAAACACTAGTACTTGATAGAAAGTTAGAAACTACCTAATCGGACGTTTCGCAAAGCGCTCTACAACTTTCTAATTGGAAGTGATTGCCTAACTTCGTTGCGTCACAAGTTGGCTAATTAAACATGACTAACTATATAATTAAGCAAAATGCAAAAAAATAGCGTGACACACTTCATACAAAAATGATCAACGTGCATTTGATCGCGTCGTTTAGAGTGCATCGGCATATCTTTAAGCTCTGGCCTAAAGTTAGCTGAAACACCCTGTATATACAGACACGATTGTCTGAATATATATAGACGCAGCTTCGATTCCACCCAGTAGCTCAAGTTGGCGTGGAAAATGTTAATTGAAGAGAAGCACATACTCCGTGGCCCATAGCCAGTGATCCAAGTTGGCGTGAAAGAGGTCAGATACAGACAATACCTACACTTTGGTGAACTTCCCAAAGAATGCTGACCGCATTGATAAGTACGACAGCTGTCGACGCGATCTGTTTTGCAAAGTTTTGACAGACTGAAAGGCACTTGCGCAGGACTGTATGCTCGACTGTTTCAGGTATACCCTGGTGGCACTAATTTTGGCTCAGCCACGCTCAGACGGGAACAGCTCCTTCAATGAATGATTTATTGCGAAGTTACGAACGGGAGCGACTGTAATGGAATCAGTGGCTTCCAAGCGTAGCTCTTGAAAGGATCAGATTTGAAGTTCAGAAAGAGCGCCGAGGCGAGGCATGGTGGTAGATGATGACGATGACGACGACGACGAGGACCTTGCGACATGCTCCTTGAATCGGGGCGGCGACAAGTAGTGACCTAGACTGGATCCGAGGGCGGGAAGTTCTTATTACAGTTTAGCATTCTGCTCATCTGCTTTACCTTGTAAAGCCTGTGAAGACCCCATTCCCATTTCTTCTTTGCCTAAATGTTTCGAGCATTTTCTAACGGCAGACATATGGCTGTGCGTTCGTTATCAATGTTTTAGACCGTTGTTGTATCCTCACACGCGCTTGTGCAATTTTGTTTCCTCGCAGAAATCTACCAGGGACGAGTTTGAAAACAAAAAGAAAGAGATGGAGACGATGTGGGAGCCTCTCCTCTTGCGTGTCAATGCCAGCACGCAAGGAGGAAGCTTGAACACTGAGTAGGACGACGAGAAAGACGCATTCTAAATATTTGCGCATAATTAAATTTGCTTTAGGTATTGTATCCACCTGCGCTTGAAATACTACTGTTACATTTCGATGATAGCAAAATACGTTCTAACAGATACATACAGCCACATTCGCGCCTTCGCTAAATAACTCTTATGCATATTATTGTCATAGATTGTCATAGAATATCCCATATTGATTTCAGTTGGCTCTATATACTAAATGAAAGAATTTGTGGTTGTCTCTCCCAGAGTTGTAATGAGTGCTTGTAGCCAACTTGTGAGAGGTATCAATAAAGTTGTGCTAAGACCTCTTTGCAGAAGTTTCTATATAGAGAGCGTCTGAAAAATTTCGCATGCACAACACACAGAACATTTAACGGCATAATGTGATTGGGCGTACGGGGTCAGTGGCACAAACTCGTGCTTGCAACGACACTGAATACCTGCTCGTGTAACAACGCGGTGCTCCGACTAATCAGCGTATATACAGGGTGCCCTATCATTACCGAAACTTTGAAGAAAAAATGCCATGTAGCTGGACAGAACAAGGGTAATGTTGTTTGACGTCGCTTGGAGATACACAAATTATTTTTTCATTCCGCCTAATTAGATAATTAGCCTTAAATAACTAATCAACCTCTCGAATATTATAGTGAAATGAAAAGTGTCAAAAGTGGACATCGACATGAAAAACTCCCGATACAGCTTTATGTTGCTCAATACGTGCTACATGAAAGTGTTCTTCCGATTCTGAAAGAAGCCCGCAAATGCACTCAAAATTACCGCGCGACTGGCCGCTCGAGACACTTTGCGATGTGTTATGAAGCTTTCTGTTACAATCAGGTACGCCAGTATTCATGAAGTATGCATTGAAATGTTCAGCCAGATCTGTGCCAGTAACACGGTGACCGCTTACCGTAATACTTTCTGTAGTAAAGTGTTTCTTGTCGCGACCCGGAACGGTGCTTACCACTTTCCATGCAGCATCTGGGCGTTTCTTAGTGATATCTGTGAAAAATGAGTGATAATAGATAATTTTCGACCACCTTAACTCACTGTTCAGTTCGTTTCGCAGCCCCTTAAATTCTTTCAGCGGCGACGGGCATCGTACGCACGGGAAATGATGATACATATTATAAACCGTGAAGCCTTCTCAATTTTTGAAAGAGCAAGGCACTCTGACGGTAAACGTGTCATTACCTCTTTCCACCCCACATGCCCACCCATCCTCAAAACATGCCCTCAGCCTGGCAGCTCGCGTTCATTACGAACAAAACTGGTGATATTAAACCCCCAGGTCCGGTCATAATTTTCCTTATGTTCATGCTATTTAATTTTCTTTTATTTGATTTAAGGTCAGCGTTCTGCTTTTATTCCCACTATGCCCTTACTTTCGGACCAGACGAGATTTCGTCAAACTCTTGATTTCATTCAGCTATTTTATTTCTGTTGCTATTTCGGCTCTGCACGGTATGCAGCGGGCTCTTAGATACAGCGCCGTAGCCTTCATTAATCTTTATTGTACGAGTGTCTGAGGTTACAGAAATAGAAACCAAACAATCCAAAGCGTGTTTTGGTATCTTCTTATTACGGACACTGAATTTGTGTTTCGTCAGTCCGTCCAGAGCAACATAACCGTGAACTTCATTTGCCGGCTGTCCTTTTATGTTAGTAACATTTTCTTGTCTGCGCGATTTCTCTTGCTTTACGTGGTGGTCATTGCAAACATCTGTCACGTGCAGGTGACACTGAATACCCGTTTCATGCTGCTACTATATATATGTATGTACATATACCACAGGGCAAAACGAAACCGAAGGGGGGAAAATCGGCCAAGTCATCATGAGTGGAATGAGAACAATAAACCGGACATCAAAGGTTTCCACTTACGTGGCCATCTCGAGAGGAAACTGTTGTCCAATCCATTTACACATCGATTTTCTCCTAGACAATACTACAGTATTCTTTTTCTTTATACCGCGCACAGACTGCTTCAGGAGAAATAGTACTGTCAAGAATATGAACAGAAACATATATCAGGTGCGCATAATAGCGGCTGACGAGTAGCATCATTTAAGAAATTCTTGTCAAGCAACAGGTCGCATAAGTATTGCAAAATTGTATGGCTCGTCAACAGTACCAAAGCATTGTGCAAATTTCAGCACTCTTTCTCTAGACAGTGCAGATGAGGTGTGTAACGAAATGTAACTATACATGTTTAAGCTATAATACTTACTACACACAGGGCTAACAAACAAGCCTCGTGTTTCGTAGCCCACAGTGTCCACAAATAAAACATTTAGTTATGGTAAAGCCTACCACTGCATGTCACAGCGAGGTGAACTGAGAAGCGCTCTTGTATGTTCATGTTGTGCTGAGAACAATATATAACGAGTGGCTAGAACATCGAGTTTTTCATTCCGAGTTAACCAAACACAAGCCTCGCCTGCAGCAGCTCAGTCGCCATGGGAACGGTGGGGCCGAGCGGCTTCGGATGAACGCAAACTTCGGACTGAACGCAGACTTCAGATGGACACTTGGTTGACTCGGCTTGGCTGTTCCTCGCCAAAAAAGAATGAAAAAATACGCCGTTACAACGCGTTCGCGCCATATCGTAATAGACGTTCTCATATGGTGAGCTCCTTCACGCCGAGATCTCAAGACTGTTCGGGAGATCTGCTGTCACTTGTTGCCACTGTCGTGTAAGCACAAGAACAGCGATCATATGCAAGCGTTGAGAACCTCGAAGACAATTCGGTCATGCTCACTTCACGAGCGACTTTCATAGTGACAGGTTTTTTTTTTCCCTATTTTTCTGCCATCTTTCCTTTTCCTTCTTTTTTCTTTAGTAGACAGAAGTACATTGAAGAACAATTGTCTAAACGGCAAGGTATGGCTTCAGCTTCAGCTGTCGTGTCGCATAAAAGGAACTACCGTGACCGTAGCCGCATTCGACACTATCACAATATGGCTAAAATGCGACGTGGTCGCATTGAAGTCATATCAATGCACGCCCTCTTCACTACCACACGGAACGCTCTAAAAGTATGATAGTTTACAAACTATGGCACAGTAAGAAGGCACAGTAAAAATGGCGTAGTAATATCTTTACTTAAAGGAAACCAAGAAAGAAAGACAAAGGGAGTGATGTCAGTCAAGATTTCTTGGATTTATTACTTTTTTTCTTATTTCGCCCTGCGCGTCGGTTACCTTGAGTGGAGAAGTACTGCGCCGTCCTGCCAACCTTAAAATCCTTTACGCGTGAAAATTGAGAGCGCATAGGAAAAGAAAGTCCCACATTTTTCATTGTGCCAAATTGGGCGTTGCACGCAAATGAGCCACCCCCGGAGTCTCACTCAGTCGCTGCGTGCTCACTGCATAGAACCTACACTGGAAAACTTAAAACACAACGCCACAGTGACCAATGACGCACGGTGCGATCAATGTTTCTTTTATTTCAGCTTTTTCTTCTTTTTTGTTTTGTAAAGCAGGCGGCGCATTTGCATGTTGAGGCCATACTCAAGGTAACCTTCTTGGAAACCTCTTCTTATCATCACCGTAAACATAAACAGCGTCTGATAACACGCGCGACGCATCATTGCTTCTCTATTATTAGAATTCTTGAGCGCTGAACACTGAAACACTAGTTGAACTTTCGCCTAGCTACAGTTTTGTTTTTCCGTTTCGCGCGACGTATAACTTCGAACGCTTACTCGTTCTCATTTTTCTAACTTTTAAGGCCCCTGCTTGCTAAGCTTTTAATAGAAACGCCAAGTTTAAGCTTCTTAAGGTTAAAAATGAGGCTCCTCGGGCGGCGACAGAGATTCGATAAAGAGCTCGTATTGCTTCCTAATCAGCCCCTGCCTGGAGTGAAATGCGTTTTTATATGAGCGGTGCGATCAATATACCGCTCCCCGCGCGACTGAAGTTCCGAAATTGGTTTTGCCTTTTTAAAGAACGGCCTGCTGCGTTATCGCACCAAACTGAGTAAACCGTAACCTCATTATCTGCACAACAAAAAAACAAGAACGAAAAATTAGCGCGCGTAATTCTCTGTTATATTCTTAACATTCAGATTAGGATCACTCGCCGGTTTATTAGTAAGACATAGGAACCGTTCCATTTGATATGAGCCACGATAAAACGCCTACAATTCCAGACACGGAATAACCGAAGGTAGATTAGACGTTTATTGAAGAAAGAGCATTGAGTTTTTTTTTTTTGTTTCTTTCCTATTAGGGGTTTTAGATGGAAAGCAAAGCTTTACCTATGAGAAACCCAGCGGGTACCCGCTGCTGCAGCGGCAAATAACCGCTCTCTCTATCGAAACAGAGAAGACGCGCGTGAAAATCCGCAAGTGTAAAGCAGTGCTCTTAAATAAAATGTGTGATCGAGAGGCGCAATTCCAACATACATACAGACAATGCGCTGCTGGCTCTAAACCTCTCATTACCACTCCGATCTCCTCCGTGTTTTTAAAGACCGAAAACGCGAAAAACGAAAATGTCTTCTAGGGCCACAATATCGGTGAGCGTGGGAGTACATTCGCGAATAAGTACAACCGCCCCTAATCCTTGCGTATAAGGAAGATAGAATTGTCCGTTCAACCAAGGTATAGCGCAGGCCTGGTTTCGATGTTCCCCTGTTTGAAATGTAAATTTGGGAACGGGGGCGTTGTCAGGCGGCATCTACTACGAGGGATGAATAACAAACTCGCCCGAGCGATGGCGGCTCATGCAGGATGCCGTAAATCGGGCCTCGACGCACCGCTCTGCGAGCCGCGCTGAGATCTAGTGAAATATTTTTCCGCAGCGGAGTACATTTCTCTTCACCGCAACTCCCGAGACAATCGTAGTAACGCCGCAATAATTCGTGTTACGCAAACCGTCTCCCTTGCAGAATCGTCATTCGGTATGCGTGAGGCCAGAACCTCCTTCTGAAATTAAGGTTTCGTAATAATTAGCGCTGTCGCAATGAAAGGAACAGCCACTGAAGACGGCGCGTTGTGCAGCCGGCAGGCTAGTATTCTGTCTTACTGCTTAGAATAGCAGAAAACACTAAGTGACTCACTTATTTTTGTCCTTGGAACTGTTTATGAGCCTACGCGACTAATATTTGTCAGAAATTATGGCTGGTCATTTTTTTTTTTTAAAGGAGCGGTCGTTGTTCCCAGAAATATTTCGAGACACGCAATCATTACTGGTAAGAAAAGTGAATCCGCCTACTCGAATAAAATTTGTCAAAAATGCTGGCCGACTTTTCAAAACAGAGTTATCATTCCTAGCACTCATTTTAGTCAAGTAAAGGCACAAGTAGAGGGCACCTTTTTCACGCAAGTCCGCTTCTGTGCCGCCTTTTAAGCATGCGTCCTATTTTTGGCAAAGTAACTAGTGAAGCGTCTAACTATTAGAAGTGTTGGAATAGTGAAGTTTTTGAACTGAACATAAATGTCATGCAAATAAAAAAGAATACACCACTTAAGTGCGAACATAGTAAATTTTGTTTTGGAATATCTGCCCTGAATCGGTACAAAATATCTGCAGAGATCCTGAGGTAAAGAAATTTATTCCCAGGTAACTAACTACAAGTTATCGTGTAACAAAAAAAACTACCCAAACAAAAGGAAGTATGCGGATTCAACGCGCATGTTGGAATCCACACGAAGCAAAGCTTAAGTAGAGCGGTTAATTATATGCTTTACCACTATGGCGGACGAGTAAAATGTCGTGATGAAAGCTGTATGCACTGTAAAGTACGATGCGTATAAAGCCAGATTTAGGAATTCTGTACCACTTCTGTCATGATGGGACATAACCATTCTGCAGAAATAGCCACGAACGGGCACACCACAAGTGGCACATATACCTAAAAGCTAAATGAAAAGTAAGTAAAGCAAATCGAACGATAGTGAAATATAGTTAATCATTATACTAACAGAATGGTGTGCTTTAGCGATATCTGAGCCGACGTTATACCTTCATGTAGGAAATAAAGATACTGGGACATGCCCATTCTGGAGGATTGGCCAAGAATCTAGTGGCACATATTCAGTGGTTAAACCAAAGAAAATGAGGTAAATCAACGAAACCGTTGAATATAATTCATCGTTCCAGTAACAAATCAGCGTGCCTTGGAGATGCCTGTGAGCCGATATTATATTTAGTAGATACTGATGGGCTAGTTGGCGAGCCATGATATCTGATGAAGCGGCGAACTTAAAACAGACAAGTTCACGCACACATGAAGGCGGACACGCACAGACGCTGGACTGCAACTACTGCTTTAATGCTCAAAGACCCGACTATCTTGAGTGTCGTTTGAGAAGCGCATGCGCTTTGACAAATCACGCCGCTACCTTTAACCTTGGTTATATCTAGGGCGCTATTCCAATTCTGCAATCAGCCCACCGCGATTGGTCAAAAATGTTTTGAGACCACCCCTACTTTACTTGTCTGTCACGCGACGTCACGAAAACCGCGATAGCTCCTCATCTGATATGACTTGTACACACTGATTATGCGTATTTGACCGAACTAAACAAAAATACTTATTTCTGATTCGACGCCTTTTGCCATTAGCCCTCGGTTATTGGTCAAACGTTTTCGGGCTGCACGAACTTCACCTGCCTCTCACGCGACGTCACAAAACCGCAAAAACTTACCGCGTCGAAGTGACGCGTACGCGTTAAAGATGCATTAATATGCCGAACAAAACTGAATTTTTTTCTGAATAGCCGCAGGCTGCCCCGTTCCTAAAGGAATAAAGGATGGTAGCCACCGATCGCTCCGGCACTGGCTACTCGCTCCTGCCGGAGAGCATGCGTTTATTTGCGTGAATAAAACTTCTTGCGTGGCCGTGTAACGTTTCAGAACTTTCGGCACGTTTACGACCTCGTTCTGCCAAGTCTTCTTTGCTGAGGATCCGTTTTAGCGTCAATCTTAAGGTTCCGTTGCATTCCGACGTGATTGTCGACGAGTCACCGCAAGCTAAGTAAGAGAAAGCGGACCAATCGAAGACGCCGGCACCACCCTCTTCATCCGGTTATCGATATTCAGTACAGTGGCTCGGCCTCATCAAATCCATCTCCACTTGAGCATGCTCCTCGCCTCTTGTGAGCCAATTAGATAAGACAAGCCGCTCAGTGCAGGCAATGTTGTTCGTTTTTCAAGCAAACAAAAGTGACTTCCTATGAACGAGGGCAGCATTTGATTGGGTTGTTCAGACAACCCTGCGGGTCACCGCCTGATGCTTGCGTCGGCGCTTACGCAAATTTGACATCAGGAGATTGGAACAAAAACATATTGGAATAGTTTTACCTTATACGGCCCCTAGAGTGGGAATTTACAAAAAAATGTCATCTTTCTCTATTTCGCTATAGAATACCAGCTTGGGCTTGTTGGTTTTCCATCCTGGTGTACAGCGTTTGTGATGTCGTCTTCTCGTCTCGTGTCTCGCCTGCGTTTTGCGCTGTTAGCACCAGATTTGTCTATTTGTTGTTCTGGGTCTTGTTCACGCCTCACTGCCGTCACAAACCACGCTATGCCACTCCTATGGGCTTCCTTCAATGGTCAAGCGGAGCAGCAATCGGTTCAGCCGTAACGTCACAGTGTCAGTTCCGCGAAACACCAAGGCGGCCACTGGTGCGGAGGCATGCTTTTGCAGCGCTCGTTTGAAACGTGTCGGTCGTTCTAAATTGAGGTTTTGAGGCAATCGAAAACTCCGAGGCACATTTTGGACCACTGACGCTTGAGAAAGGACGTCAGATTTACGACTACAACCATGTATATCGTGTCGAAGAAGTAAACAGCACGGACATCACAGCGAGTTGCTTAAAATAAATTATGTGGTTTTAGGTGCCAGAACCATGATCTGATTATGAGGCACGCCGTAGTGGGGGACTCCGGAATAAGTTGGACCACCTGGGGTTCTTTAATGTGTACTTAAATCTAACTACACGGGGGTTTTCGCATTTCACCGCCGTCGCAATTCGACCGCCGTGGCCGGGATTTGATCTCGCGACCTCGTGCTTAGCAGCCTAACACAATATCGACTAAGCAACCACCGCAGGTCGCGAAGTGTTTGTCACAACAAACCAAGCATGCTTACGACGTCGAACTCGAAGTAAGTTAACAAATCATTATTTTATGCGACTTAAGTGAGCGATTAGGGCCGTGAACGTTATTCAACTGTCATTTGTGGCTTCATTACTTGGAGCGTGCCTGGCACGTACCTCACAACTGTAGAGGCGGAATGGCAGGTAAGTGCTTTTTTCTCCGTTGACAAAGTATCTCGAACATATTCTATAGCATTGTCGCTCGGGCTCGAATGTGAGAGGGCATTACCGCTGAAGCATGATAGAGAGCAACCAGCTGAGTCTAAACAACATGACTGAATATGGGCTAGCGTGCGCGAGAGAAATGCTAATTTTCGAATACTTGACGTGTATTGCGGTGTACCGCAACCTTAGGGCCTGTTGTTCTAAGCGTGCGAAAACATCGGCACGGACGAGCCCGGTTCCAGCAGTCACGTCTTATCTTGGCGCAGGAAGAAACACAGCGCGTACAAAGCTCCAGCACGGAGCGCTTACGAAGCTAGATTTGACACATAACAACCACTGCACATTTGTTTCGGAGTAAGACAAGCTAAACAACTATATAAACTAAATTACAATAGCAGGAATCAGTTCACGCGTTTTTATGCAGTTTACGCTTTATTGTGTGTTTTTACGGATGCCACAGATTGTTTTTGTTCTTGCTTTCGCATTTACGTTTTAGTTTGTTTAACAGAAATTAGCAAGACTTACACAAACCGCGACGATCCACTTCAGCCACCGGGGTGCTTCCCCCGGTTTTGAAGAGAACATGTTAAATTTGTTGTGGTTGTGGCCCCTATTCCAGAGCTCCACTCACGAGCGGCCATCCTCCACAAGCCATGTCTCCCGCTGCCTATTCCTCATTAGTGGATGTTGGTGTATTATGGGGCTGTCTATGCGCGGATCCTTCTTTGGGCACTCTCATGTGATGTGCTTTAGTGTGGGTGTTCTGTGCAACACGGGCACTCGTCAGCGAAGCCCATGAACATGGCTAAGCAAAACGCGCCGAAAAGCGGGTGCTTGCGCTGTCACGCTTTGGTCATTGAGAATTATAAATGGGCATCGGCGGAGGACAGAACCTAACCGCTTGATGTGGATAAATTTCGGAAAACAAACTCCCCCCGAAACAAAACGAATAAACTTGAGTTTGAGAAATATGACTATGCGTAGTCGGTTTCGAGCTCCTTGCATTGGTTGTGCAGAAGAGAAGAAAAGGAAAATCTCAGAAACTTTCTAGTTTAAAGAGCCATTTGAATATGTCCAGACTATACACGTAACCCGCTGTTTCAGCGAACGTGCGCATGAAATTCTTAGCGGCCTTAAAGGTGTTCAAAATGAGCTACGTCGGGTGACCCTTCTCACTTTATGGTAGCTCGCTTGCACCATATGACGTGCTGGTATCGCCAGCATCATTTCAACGCACCATTCTCATTGAACAATGCACGACTAAGTCGTTGTTAAAGAAATCAGAAGTGTGCTGCTCCAGCTCTGGCAATTAAATCAAGCAAAAAGCACTATTTCCTGGTACGCGGATCACCCGTTCTTTCAAGGAACAGTTGTTAGGACGACGGCTGTTCTGTAAGGAAGTCTAGCACACTACAGCAGTTCACTGCAAGCTATACCATGGTACGGGTATTTAACCCTTTTGTGTTTGCACTGTTGAGGCCGCTCTTAAGGTACCCGCGCGTAAAGAAACGCGGATCATTTGGCACGTACTTTTTTTACTGCACAACAATCAGAGCCCAATATTTTACAAGGCACGGCAAAGGATGCATAGTGTGGTACTGTTAGAACCTTTAATTGGCGTCAGGAACTTGAGCTGCGTGAAGTCCACGATGTTAGATTCTACAATGAAACGTAGAGCGACCACGTGAAGTAGGCGCTGTCTTCGGATCAGGGATAGGCGTCCGCAGAGGTTTATTTACGTATGCGGATCGCCCGTTGTTGTAGCGACATTTTTAAGGGAATTCGCCATCGTGAGTCATGGTTATTGTCGGGCCATCACCATAACGATCACCCCAACCACGCTGATTATCATCGTCGTTGTCACTAACGTTGTCAAGACGCTTGCTGTTGTTTTTTCCTGGTGATTGACTATTTCGCTTGAGAAGGCTTGAGTACATAGTTTCCTTACTGTTCTTAAAAGGATAGTACGTTGAGGGAACGCTTATTTCTTTTATTTATTTCTACCATATCGTTTCCCTTCACCCGTTCCCTCGCAATCAAACTGCTTATTGTGGCGGAAGACAAGTATTGTTAACGTTTTGCTCTGCCAAATAACGCTGCACATGCTGTTTTTACATTGACCACCAATCGTGCGTCTTCTTCGTCACCGAAATAGCTTTTGCAAGCTCTGCGTTACGCCGCTGAAAAGAAGCGTGTGTTTGTGGCCTCGAACATCAACGACACGAATCACTCTGACAACTGCCAGAAAACAAAAACAAAAAAACGGAGGAAACAGCAACACGAAGTTTCAAATTCCCCTTTAGAGAGGCTCAGTCCACTGACAGTTTCTAGGACCCACTACTTCTGACAAGAAAGAGGCTCGCAGAAAAGTGGAGGCTCGAAGTGACGAACAGCGGTCGAACAAGGGATGTCGTTTGGGCCAAGCTTTGACACGGGAACTTTTCGGTGCTCCCGACGAATACAAGTCCTCTCGTCGGAAAGTTGGCTCAAACGACATCTTTTGTAGAACCACTTTTTTGGCTACTACTAAGCAGGGCCTCTCTTTGTTGGTATCGGTGAATTCGAGAACTATAGCTAAGCACGCGCGAACGCTACACGCGCTAAGCATGGTTGTCGACACAAAGTAAGAAGACGACTCGGCTTGACGCACGACCTGTGCAACAGCTTTCGGTTAAGTTGCGTCGTAAATGATGTGTGAGTCGCCGTTGTTGCCTTCGTCACGCCGTTGCCGTCGCACACGACACCGTTGCTTCTGGCGGCCTTGCAAAGCCTTCCCTCGGTCTGAAGCACCATATTTTCCCCGTAGTAGGAGTTAGCTACGAGAAGTATCAAATGCTAAGTTAAGCGGGGTGATTTTCTGCCGCCCTTACTCTCAAAGTAGGCACTTTGTTACGCAGCATCAAGTTAGAACGATGCTGTTTTACTTGCAGCCAATATTCGGAGCTATGAACATCATTAAATTTATCGTGTGCGCCAATCAGAGAAGAAATGCATCTCATGCGGCACGACGACACCCAGTAATGATTCGTGGGCCTAGGTATGTCTGTCTGTAATTAAGTGATCCCGCCTTTTCACAATGATTATTCGATTTATTGGGTCCCACTTTCGTAATGTACGATAACGCCATGTATATGTGACTTCAAGCACTGAGGAAGAGATTACTGAGCGCAGATTGTTTTTTAAAGCTCCCGCAATACGTGCGTTTAAAAAAAAAAACGGGATTGTGCGTGTTGCTCCTCTAATGTGGCTCAAAACTAGACCATCAATACGGGTGCAGGTATTGTGTAAAACGATTCGTTTCGCTGTGTCACTTATCCAAAGTTCTATAAAGATTTGTCGAGTTCGGTATAGGGGCTTTACACGATGAAGTTGGTTTCACTGAATCACCAAGATGAATACTAAGCCGACAACAACACCAAACCTGCTATACAATGCCATGTCATGCCGACTTCTTTGTCGCACTTTGTTTGTGAACATGTAGTCCTCTGTTATAAAATACATTCGACGGAGTCTGAAATCTTTATGCTGCTTTACAAACCTCGCTTTCTGTATGCACAATACAAGATAGCACAACAATGACAAGTGAAAATTACCATGCTGTTGCGCCTTTGCATATTGCAGGGGACAAAAAACGGCAAATGAGCCCAGTATTATGTTACTTAAATGTACGATTGCGTGTCACATTCAAAACATGCAAGGCTTCTGAGATTTACATTGGCTTCAAGAAAGGCAACGAATGATCGATATTGACCGAGAGAACATTCTCGCTTCGCACGCTAGCAACTAAAGCTTAAAGCGCAGGTTTGTCATTTCGCCCTTGCAAACTTGATGAAGGAATATTTTAGCCAGCTTTCAGAACTGCTCTATTCCACAAGAATATAGTAGAAGGCATGCGCTCTTGCACAAGTTTGTAATGCTATTTATTTTTTTATATGTCAGGAATGGCAGCCAGCAGAATCATAAAAAACGGGCACTTTTTGCTACGCAATTTATTTTTTCAATATAGCGATGATATACATATTTTCTTTTAATATAAAAAGTGTCCGACGTCATGAATGGTTTTGGGGGATCGCACATATATAGAAACCGAGACAGAAAAAGCAGACTCGAAAGCAGTTTAGGCAATGCTGTTAGAGCAGGCCACAAAACCTTACAATGAGGAAATAACTAGACCCGCCGTGGTCTTGCAGTGGCTTTGGTGTTGCGCTGCCGAGCGCGAGGGATGGAATCCCGGCCGCGGCAGTGGCATTTCCATGGGGGCTAAGTGCAAGAACACCCTTGTACTTAGTTTTAGGTGCACGTTAAAGAACCCCAGGTGGTCAAAATTATTCCGGAGTCACCCACTACGGCGTGCCTCATAATCATATCGAAGTTTTGGCACGTAGGACCTCATAGTTTATTTTACTAATTAGAAGCGCTTAAAAGGAGTTGCGAAGCTGCATCATACAAATGCACAGAACGCACTTTTGAGATCAACGCGCATAACTGTTCGCTACACGCGCGCAAAGTCCATAGCACGTATATTTTTGAACGGGTACGAGTCTGTGAATCACGTGACACAATAGGAAAAAGACGGAGAGTGCTCATTTGTTCTCAGGTCTCTTGTGTGTAACCAAACCTGGCCTGAAACGCCTAGACACAGGCTCGATCAAAGCATTTCCCAACAAGCTCAGTGTGCAAAACAATGTACCTAATAAAAAAGAAAAACAAAACTGCGATTAATCCCACAATCGTTAAACGTGGCCCATTGCTTCCCTTTCTTTGCACGTCAATCTTCTCGTGCTCTTTATTTGTAGCACCAGCCCTTTTCACACGTACTGCCTACCGTGCCGTTCTGCGACCTTTTTACTCCAGAACCTGTGAAAGGCAGCTGTAATGTATTCTAAAAGTGGCCTGATTTAAGAGCGGCAAAGCATTCGAATCACGCTCTCGCCAGGGTGGGAGGTCGAAAACGGCTACTAGACCGGGGCGATGATCAATATTTTCGGTGCCGGTATTCACGGGGCCGACAGTTCTTCCTTTTAATGCAAGCTGAGCCCACGAAAGCAGCTAAAAAAACTGGCCAGACAGAGGAGAACAAAGACGAAATCTTGGCTGCGAGGTAGCGGGCTTGTGATCAGCACGATCAGGTCGAAACTCGGCGGCACTGGCCTCACACTGGCGCCAGTTCCGTGCACTGATGATGGTTTGTTTCGGCTACGCTGCAGAAGTAGCCCTTCTAAACATGCAGCTTTGCAACCCATTATACCTAAGAGGTAGGGTACGCGACTGGCAAAGCCATGGTCACTGCTGTGACAGGCATACGCGAAACTTAAAATTGCAGCCGATGCATTTTTTTTTGCCCACACATGCTCATGCACACAAAAGCTTTCTGCTAGTTTACATGAATGATTGGTTCGTAGAGTTCGTAGAGTTCGTTCGCCAGCTGATGACATCATGAAAAAACAAAAAAGAGATGGACATTTCACTCCTATCCTTCTTTTTTAATCAATTTGGAAGGACAATAATGGCCTTAGAGTTGGCGCTATTGAGCCCAGTCCGAGGGAAATATCTGTGTACATATGTGTATGTATACGTATAGAAATGACAACAACGACAGAGCTACATATAGTTACTGTAAGCGCGTGTCACGACTCCACCGTTTCGTATGTTAGATGTGAGGGATTCAAATGAGGCTCTACAACGAGCGCAGCATGAGCCAGCTTCACACCGCTACCTAGATATATATTGCGTAGAGGCGAGGCGAGCTCCCCCCTTTCATGAAACGATATTCGCTTCCAGTCATAGCTGATCTATCCTAACGCGCTTTTCTACCAACCATCCAGCCACCCTTTACTTACGTCCACGTTTCGCATAATATACTTCCCTCCTACTCTTTAAATCCCGCAGCTACCTCTACGTCTGTGCTAGCCTTGCCTATTTAACGCTCAGGTGCACCCCACTGTAATGACTTCCACTACGCCCCATGGATGGATGGATGTTACGAGCGTCCCCTTTGAAACGGGGCAGTCGGTTGCGCCACCAAGCTCTTGCTATTGCACTGATAGCCTATGTCCTACCTAGGTTAAAAAAGGAAAAAAGAGAAAGAAAAACACTATGAACTCCCACAACCAAATTTTCTGATCCCCTATTGCGAACTTTGCTTTTGTACGTCTCCGTTTTTTGTCGCCTCCATACTTTTCCTCCACCAATCCTGCAATCGCCTCTTACTCCACGTAGATCCGCATTGCGCCCTCTGGCGGCGAGGAAATCATACGGCGCTGCACGCAATTCAGCTGAGGTATCGCACACGCACCACATAGCGCAGGTTCTCCTTTTCCTCACGCTCTTTCACGTAACGGTGGCAGAGAATCCCGTCGCGAAAACTTGCGCACGCTGGTCGCCGCCGCCAAACCGTGGGGCACTTTGTCAATCAATAGCGCGAGCCCCTCGGGGCGACGACAGTTATGGCGCGGGGCACTTAAGGCCAGGCGCGGCGGGCGGCCAGCCGGGCGACGTGCGAGGACCTCTTCTGCGGCTTGGCGGTACTCCCTCCCTCCGTCCCTCGACTGGAATGATCCTCTCCGGCGGGCCCCGGCTGGCACTGGACGAAAAGCGACACCACTGCGGCGGCGCCCAATTCGGAGTCCAGTCACTGCATCCGCGACGAGAGCGCCCATTGTTGGTCGCCCCGGGCGCTTGCCCGACTCCTCTGTTCCCCGACGAAGAGGCCGCGGACAGACTTACGGGACAAGTGTGCACAAGAGCTGGTACACCTAAAGGGCCCCCGAGTGCTCCGACCTACTTAAGTGTTTAGCGCCCTGCTTAACGTTGATGTGCCGTCGTGGGCGCTCTCCCACGCCGACTGAGTTCGCCGCAAAGTTCAAGGAACAAGATCTTCAAAAGGGACGCTAGAAATGTCATTGTTTTTGCGAAAGGTGGCGGGTAAAGTGGCAGCGTTAGCAGATGAAGCATCTTCCCGATAAAATGAAATGCCTAGATCACGATCTGGATGAGACACAGCGTTTCTGAATTCCAGGAAAACGCTTTTTTTCTTTTACACCTTAGTGTATGATGTCAATATTTTCTATTCCTTAGAATTATGGGATGCATAAGAGAAAGAGAGAAAGAGAAAAGCAACGAAAGATTGACTGACTGACTGACTGACTGACTGACTGACTGACTGACTGACTGACTGACTGATTGATTGATTGATTGATTGATTGATTGATTGATTGATTGATTGATTGATTGATTGATTGATTGATTGATTGATTGATTGATTGATTGATTGATTGATTGACGGACGGACGAGCATACATGAATACATACATACATACATATATAGACAGGTAGACAGACAGGACCGGACCGAACCAGAGCCGACCAGACTCAATGTTCCAGGTGTCGAAGCGCAAAGGTCCTGCGCTTACTTTCTGGGAATGTGATGTAAAAGTAACGTGAATGGAACAGTGAGGAGCAAAGGGCGTCAACCTTAAAGCACGCACCTCAGAGCGTGACTTGGTCGCATGTATTAGGTAGGCAAAATAAACCGACTCCAAGCAGGTTTACATCAAGTTTAAGAGCAGCGCCAGGCAAGCGCTTGTCGCGAAAATGCATCACTCTTAAATCTCGTCAGATCAATAACGGGAAGCCTCAAATGCGGAGGTGTTGTGTAAGCTGTAATATCACTGGTGCAGGTGTAAGGGAGGTTCGCATATGAAAGCAATCAATAAGAAAAAAAAAGCATTGCTGCAGGACGTTCCATATACTGTTTAGAGCATTCCTTTCCCGTTTTCGATATTGTTTCGCGAACCGGCTCTATGGGACGTTGCCCTTATTGCTACTGCAAATAGTGATTACATGAGCCCTCTGCTACCCGCTTAATTTCTTCTCGCTTAGCCGTGAAAAACTACTCACTGATTGAAATAAAAGCCTTTAAACTATTTTGTCTCGAGAGAGATAGTAATTGTGACGAATTGCTATGTGCGTTTCCTTGCCATGCCTTAATAAAGAAGAGCAGGTAATTGTGCTTAAACGCTTGAAGGACAGAAAGCACTTAAAACTGCGGTCTTGTTTTGCTCCGGTGTGTTCCACGATGCAGTTGTCTCTCTGACGATGAACATCAAGTTACTTGTGTTAAAAGTGCACATGTTGGGAAAATTAACAGCGTCTCTGCGAGGTTTATTAGAAATAAGATGCCAAAGCTATGGACACTATGACCCCGTGTTCGGCAGGTGACCACGGCCCTTACTCAGGCCCAATACGTTGGACATGCACCAAGCTCCAAGATGTGCCCTCGTCTTCTGCTTTCAAGGTGAATTCGAGTAGATGTGTTTTTTATCGTATCTTCAGCATTTCAGTCTGAAATAAAAGCTTATGTGACATACGACATAGAATATCAAACCATTCTAAAGCCATTTTAGAGTGATATCTATGGTTTGTCACCGCATGTGTTGCTCAATAAATGCGCGGGTAAATGCGTTCACTTATAGCTGGTATATTGCGTTTGCGGAGTGAGTATTCCCCCATATCCGTCACATTTCAGGCAGGAAAGTGTTCATTTTGGAATATATGACCTAGAAGACTTCCTTTACATGGAGTTCCTTCTGGCAACAGCTAAAATTTCTCCTGACCACCTATTCAAAACTGCCACCTACAGCTCTTACGTACCGAAGTGGTGCCATTCTCTACGATAGTCAAGAACGTCAAAGGACAAGTGACAAGGCACGCCGCACTGCGATAATCACTATGCCACGTGTTTCAGCAAAGACTTCCAACTTTCTTTTTTCAATTGCCTCTGGCTAATAGCATGATTCCAATCTATAAGTTAGTCTAGCCGAAGAGGCGGACATTACTTGCACAGAATTTTGAAAGAGATATCCCACTAATTAAAAAAATAACAATTAAGCATTTACCTAATTACCCTATCGCCCATACTGCAATGTACAAATTCTAGCTGGGGAGTTCGCAAGGCGGGTCCACTTGGAACGAATTCTCAGGATGACACAAGTATCGAGATATTCATTCCCGAACTTTGCGGAGAAATGCATTAGCGTCCCAGTTACTTTTGTGCGTCATAGCATAAAACGACCTCTTGTTAAGAAAGGAAGTGGAACGACTCAACATTTTTACCGCAAGTTTGGAGGCGCATATCTCGTAAATGGTGTCATCCACACAATTCCTCTCAAATGGATGTGCCTTCAGTCTCAACCGCTAGAATTTGTATATTGATATATTTGCTATAATGTAATTAGTTCAAAACCTGATTTGCTCATTTTTGCTAATTAGTCAGTTATGCATTTCAATTAATAATCATCTGAATATAATAACCTCTTGCATCCAAAAGTAAACACTGAGTAACTACGGCAAAATGGCAGCTTTCTTTGACATACGTCAATATGTTAGCCTATATATATATACATATATTGTTATGCATTGTTATTTCCTGGTTTAGGACCCTCGATTATTAGCTGTTTAGAAATTTATTTTGTTGCTGTGTTGAATTGCTCACCATTGATGTTATATAATATTTATATTGCTATTCAATTGCTGTTATGCTGGTACTTCCATGTGCATTTCAAAATAGAATTATTCTTCCCCATTTATGTATAATGTTCAGCTACCAGATGTTTGATTAATAGCTTCTATTATGTTGATTTGTGTTTTCCTTAACCGTAAGCCTACGGTGACATGATGTCTTGCTAATTTACTTCTCTTATGCTGATTTGTATTTTCCCGCTATTTTTATCTTAGTTGCTAATAGCACGTTCTACATGTTTATAGGTGTTCTAACAGGGAGGTGCCCCTGGCAGTATTTACTTTGGGACTTTCATTGATATTACAGTTACTTTGTAATTGTATTGATGTCATGTGTCTAATGTCTGATATTTTGTGCAAGTAATATCCGGCTCTTCAAGTAGACCAGCTCAGGGACTAGACTCGCGCTATTCGCCACAGGCAATTGTTTTTATGCGAAGCATACTAGCCGCACAACCACGCTCTTCCTGGCTGCGCCGCGCGTGGCCGCGTAGCTACCATATGACGTCATAAGAGCTGCAAAAGCGGAGGCTCAACTCGTGCGCTCGCTTGCGGCCGCGTAGCTACATAGCCGGGTCTCAGCTCGTGCGCTCGCCTGCATGAGTTGTTTCTTCGTCTAGCCGAACCAAATATAGCCAAGCAACAGCAGTTCACCAGGCTAAACAGTGGTTCAACAACTAGAATAAAGGCTAGTATGCTTCGCATCCTGGGCTTAACCTTAGATAAGCCACAGCCATTTTTTTAAATTGGAAGTGTCAGCTAAAACAGCCTATATATATATATATATATATATGTGTGTGTGTGTGTGTGTGTGTGTGTGTGTGTGTGTGTGTGTGTGTGTGTGTGTGTGTGTGTGTGTGTGTGTGTGTGTGTGTGTGTGTGTGTGTGTGTGTGTGTGTGTGTGTGTGTGTGTGTGCATGTGCGTGTGTGTACGGAGGGGGTGAAACTTCTTTTGGTACTTGTGAACTATACATACTCCATATGCTTTAGAGCGCAGCTCTTAGACACCTGTTCCTAGATTGAGCGTCGCTGTCCCTCGGTGCAACCACGCGAACGCGCTCGTGCCGCTGCTCACGCGTTCGTCGCCGCCATCTTCCACAGCTAGTTTCGATGCCGCTCATCATGCAAGCGTTCCCATACTGCCCCTCCCTCTGCGAAGGAGCTGATGGCACTGGCCCATTGCCAGTCGGTGCGGTGATTTCTGTATGGTGGCTAGAAGGGGGCAGTGCGACGGGCGGCGTATCTGCGCCGTGCGAGGTAGAGGCGCGATGAGTGATGAAATTTCCCGGCGCCGCTAGGAGCGCTGAAGCGCGCTGGTGTGCAAGGACAAGCCGCGGCGCAGCCCTTGCCAGTGTAGCGCCAGCGAGGTCTGCCGGGCAAGCGTAGGCATGTAGACCATGTAGACCGCGCTTGTTTGCACGTCGATCGTGATCGCTTGGAAGCTGGGAAGCGTCGCACATGTGCCAGTGTGATTATTTTGTGCTGCATGGTGCGTGATATTGTGCTGTTCATGTGTTATGGATTAGATTACGCGACGTGCCCTCATGGCGTCGAAAGCGCGATGTTTTGTACACGGGTGCAGAAGCGGGTACAGAACATGCAAAGCCAAGGTCTCCCTTTTTAGACCGCCTAAGGGCGCAGCTCGGCGTGGATTGTGGTCGCGACTCGCAAAACATCAAACGTGCTGACAAGGAGTCGACGACAGATTGTGCCCTTTGCGAACGGCACTTATAAATCAAGTGCATCGAAAGGACCTTTCGGCATGTGATAAAAGGGAAAGTAGTCACCAGAAAAGCAGTTTAATGCAATGCAGACAGCGCCTTCACGCAAACATTTTACAGGGGAGGCCTATTGTATCCTGGATATGAGTTAGTCACGCTCATTAAAGTGCTAGAGGATGCATTCACATTATTTTTTTCAACGGAGAAGCCTAATGCTTTCAGTGTGCGTTATTTTATGCAGTTCAACTGAGCAGTTTAACACTCCGCCAAGTGGTATGTGAGCTCCATCGCAAATACCTCACGGCCAAAATGATCCATATTGTGGTGTTAACTAGGCTGCACTTTTTCACACTGAACAAGGACAAGGCACTGCAAAGTGAGCGACAGAAACATTTGAAATTAAGGAGAATGAAGTAGAGCACACCCTCCTCTCGCGCTATCTAACAACTGGTTAGCCGGTGAAAAAACTGCACCGGAAAAATAAACAAATGTCCGGTCTGATGTATGCATGTTGATTGCTGTACTAGTAATAAAGTGTTTCCTCTCGTCTTGTGGACCTGTACAACAAAATCAGTGACGGAAATTATTTAGTGCTTGTTGAGGTTAGCCAAAGGGTCCACATATCTACCTAATTTTCTTCATAAAGCTAAAGCTTTTTAAATGACATTGTTTCACCCGCCGTGGTTGCTTAGTGGCTATGGCGTCGGGCTGCTAAGTACGAGGTCGCGGCATCGAATCCCGGCTACGGCGGCCACGTTTCGATGGGGGCGAAATGCGAAAACACCCGTGTACTTAGATTTAGGCGCACGTTAAAGAACCCCAGGTGGTCAAAATTTCCGGAGTCCCCCACTACGGCGTGCCTCATGATGAGATCGTGGTTTTGGCTGTAAAAACGATATAATTCAATTTAAAGGACATGTTGTTGGCGCATGCGGACGCAAATAGTGAACTTAACGACGAGTTGACATTATTCTCCAGTTGATTGTGTGCACTCCCGGCGTTGATTTTGTCTGTTTGCGTGTGCGATTTTCTCTGCACCCACTGGCTACATTTGCGGCACATGGCCGAAGCTGAAAGTCGGCGTTTCACGTTGCTTCTGTTCACGGTCCACGTTCACTTGCGCTGACACCATTTAACATTTTCAGAAGAAAAAAAAAACTCGTCCAGAGTGGCCTTCAAATGTGATAATCCTCCTTTTTTAAATCGCATGGCTAAATATCTCCTGCGTGATCCGGTGTTGTAAATAACGAATCTTCCCATTGTCTGGTCTGTGAAGAAATATCACCCTTCTTAATAACGCACCTATGAGCTGCAAACACTTCGTGACGTTTTCATCGCGCTTTACATTCAAAATTCAAACGCGACCTGGTAGCCGCCGTGCGCCACCCCCTTCAAAAGACGCGAAAGCTGGACACCAGCTGCAAGTAGCGCCATCTGCAACTTTCATCGCTTCTCTGTGCAGCCAACCAGTTCCCGCCCGTCACACTGCCCCCTCGAGCCACCATAATTTCGATCTCAAATTCTTTGCCTCAATAGATCGCTCGCGCCTGCGTCGTTTTCTTCTTCCACAGCTTGCTCCGATGCCACTCATCATGCTAGCGTTCCCATAGTGCCTCTCTCTCTGCGAAGGCGCTGACGGCACTGGCCCATTGCCAGTCGGTTTGGTGATTTAGGTCTCAAATTATTTACCTCAGTATACTGCGAAAAGAAGATACGTATACAGCTGCGCTTAAATTTCGCATTAGGGAGTATTGTAGTCCTCAGACATTTTTTTTTTAGTAAACATCAGTATACTTATTATGCTGCGACTACTTAAGCTTCTGCAACGCTACGGCTGCAATTAAACGCCATTGTTTCTTCCTAATACTCATAAGTTTAAGATCGACGGAGATGCTCTAACTTTTCGGATACAGGGCCGCTCACTCGTACGCGTTCGAAAAGCCTACGTTTGGTTTCGCCTAACGTGATTTTCCAGGCCGAGCCAATATTGCAGCCTAGGTCAATCTAAGCCAGTTGCGTGAGGTTAAAGCGAACGTCAACTTTCCGAACGGTTACAGGATAGCGGCCCAGGTTACAACTGCAAGACAGTTGTACCAGCAACTCTCTTGCAACAAGCAGCACCATGCCGACAAAGTCCTCTTATCGTGCATTTTTTCCATACGCTCATGGACACCGACCAAAACCATTTCGAAGGCACAACAGGAGGGGCTCGGATGGAGAAACTTGCGCTGATCCCATTGTGCAAAAAGATTTTTACGTTCTTCACAGCTGCCTTTACTTTCAGAACGCTGCATGCAAGACAAAGCAGCCATCTTGTCCCACAGCAGGCTTCATTTCGTATGTGCATTAAACGTCAAAAGGGTTCTCGAGCGGGTTGCGCCTTTTGAGCCTGTCTAAAGTGCTGCTCTCTGTGTGAGTTATCGTCACGTGATTCAATAAGACATCTCTAGTGGATGTCGACAGAAGCGTGGCCTCCGCTATATTTAGTGCCTCCCCAAGGAAGCCTCAAGGCAGCCGAGGACCGCGCGCGTGCTCTGACATGAGCGACGCAGAATGTTGATGCGAGCTTCGGGTAAGCGAAGCCCAGGGACCGCCACTGGCAACGTTTGTTCTCGGATACGGAATGCAGAGGCTGCGGCTGATGCATTCTTGTTTGAGAGGGAACCCGGTCGAGGCATAGAATGCATATGCTTTCTACTTTTCCTTTTCTTTTTTTACTTATCGTTGATTACAGTTTGAACGAGTTCTTTCTCGAAGTGCGCTTGTAATCCTTGAGATAATTCGAGTCCGTTTTCGTCAGTTCCTTGAGAGGGAAAGAAATGGAAGCTGACAAAATAAACACAATCCAAATATTTACCAGCTGAGTACCGAGCGCACTCATTTTAGAATCAAAGGAAGAAAAGAAAACTAAACAATCCTTTTTTTATATAAAACTTTAAATCATGCACACGCAGTTGAAGAAGCTTGTCTTCGCGGAACCTGTTTTAAAATGTAAGCGTAAACCTGAAGATGCATAAATGTCACCTACCGATGCACGCTCTTTCGCTCGCCCTCCCCACGTATAGGGTAGCAAATTGGACAAAGTCTATTTACGCTCGCTCTTTTTACTTCCTCCCTTCTCTATCTCTGTCTCTCTACTGAGACACTCAAAGTGGCAGTGTCCTCTCTGAACTTTACTTAGGAAGGCGAAGAAAGGGCCAGCACAGCCTAACTCTCATTATAGGTCGGTTGAGGAACGGTAGAAAGAGGCGAAACTTCCTTTTATCTTGATAGATCCTGTAATATACAACCGGATACAGCATCAAACCCTCCTTCCTGACGAGTTATTTGCTGCCTATCAAGCCGACAACAATACATGCAATGTATGTATGTATGTATGTATGTATGTATGTATGTATGTATGTATGTATGTATGTATGTATGTATGTATGTATGTATGTATGTATGTATGTATGTATGTATGTATGTATGTATGTATGTATGTATGTATGTATGTATGTATGTATGTATGTATGTATGTATGTATGTATGTATGTATGTATGTATGTATGTATGTATGTATGTATGTATGTATGTATGTATGTATGTATGTATGTATGTATGTATGTATGTATGTATGTATGTATGTATGTATGTATGTATGTATGTATGTATGTATGTATGTATGTATGTATGTATGTATGTATGTATGTATGTATGTATGTATGTATGTATGTATGTATGTATGTATGTATGTATGTATGTATGTATGTATGTATGTATGTATGTATGTATGTATAGGAACGTACGAATGTCGACACGGCGGCGTCAACGCTTTACAGTGGTTCGGGAGGAGAGTATAACGCCTGCGTCGCCGCGCGCTGTATGATGCTTTCGTAATGGCAGCTACGACGAAAAGTTTCCGGAGAGCGCTTCATTTAGTGCAGTGGCAGACTTTACAAGTACACACAGAAAAGTCCGAGCAATGTATTCCCCTTGTTTTTGAAGCCTCACGATTTCGATTACTGGTTGCTGCGTCCAACAAAATTCCCCGGGTTTCTCATTGCTGAAAACTTGACACCCAGAACTGAACCACTGAATGTAAGTGATTTATTACGACTGAATTTGGAAAGCATGCGCTTGTTTGAAACAATCGGGTACCTCAGCACTCACCCACAATTTACGCATGAACAACAACACACTCTGAGGAAAGAAATTCACCTCGTGTGCATATTTTATTAGCAAGGCGTGCATCGATGCCCAATGTTATGCACTGAAAAAGTGAAACTCATAACTACGCCCATGGAAAGGAAGAGTGGTCATTATTACGAGTGCTCGATTTGTCATGGAAAGTTGAAAAACAACAAACCTGTCTTTCTCTATTCTATCTTTTCCGCAGATTTCTAGTGATAGTCAAATATTTTGTAAGGGGCCCGGTAAAAAGAAAAAAAAAGCACGAGTTAACTTGCATTAGGGAAGTAGGGTCGGTCCACGAAAGCGGCCAGATAGTTGCCATGTAGTTATCACAGTAGTGCACCATGCGCACTACTGCAAGGGCATCGGCCCGATGCTCAAGAAGTGGTGCAAAGAGGAGGAGGAGTATGAAAAGGAAGGAAAGAAATGTAGGGAGGTCAACCAGACGTACGTCCGGTTTGCTACCCTACACAGGGGAAGGGGGTTTAAGGGAAGAAAAGAAAGAGACGGAAGCAAGAAGGTACTATCTGTGCGAGTACATGCGGATGTCCATAACTTCCTGCCTATAATCGGTCACTGAGGCCAGTCGCTTTCATGAAACGTAAAGTGGTGAAAGAGAGGCGAAAAAAAAAACGTGCTCTATGGAGATGTTCGCACATAGAACATAGGGAGAGCCACAGGAAAGACAAAAGTACAACAGAAGTGAAGCGTGCCTCAAGATACATGGACGTAACCGCATTACCTACAAATAGGAGCGCAAACATAAAAATGAAGCAATGAAAAATAATGTCACGAACGCGCACCAAATGGTTTCATGCGTACGACGTGAACTATGTCAGGCCTCGGTGGTTACCTACGCCATGCTTGTGCTACAGTGCCCAGAACGACTTCGTAGTTCACGTCACTGATGCGGCGCAGCACTTTGTATGGACCAACATCTGGCTCAGCGACTTCTCACAAAGGCCACGGCGGCGAACAGGGGTCCACACCCATGCTTGTTCTCCGGATCTGTAGCGCACTCTGGTCTGTGCCAGATGTTATAACGCCGTCCATCTGCGTACTTCTGCTGACTGATGTGCAGGCGCGCAAGCTGGCGAGTTTCCTCAGCGCGCTCAGGAAATTCTTCGGCGTCTCTACATGGAAGCATAGCGTCCAGCATCCTTTCAATTTCGTGACCGTAAAGGTGACAAAATGGTGTGAAGCGCGTTGTTACTTGTATTGCGGTATTAGACGCGAAGGTCGCATAAGGCAAGATGCGACCCCATGTTATTGTGCTGGAGGTCGATGTACATATAGATCATGTCTGCGACGGTCTTGTTTAATCGCTCTGTAAGTCCGTAGGACTGCGGATGGTAAACAGTCGTCTTTCAGGGCCCGGTGCTGTTCAATTGAAACATTTCGTCCATGAGTTGTGCGGTAAACACCGTGCCTATGTCTGTGATTACAGCGGACGAGGCACCGTGACGCAGTACAATGCGACACATGAAGAACTGCGCTACCTCAGAAACCATGGCTCGTGGGAGCGCCTATGTCTCGGCAAACCAGGTTAAATAGTCAATCGCAACAATCACCGACTTGTTGCACTCGATTGACAAAGTAAAATGCCCAAGGATGTCCCGGCCGACTTGGTCGAATGGCTCATGACGTGGTTAGATGGGTTGCGATTACCCGGCGGGCTTCACGGGCGGCGACTTTCGCCACTGACATTTACGGCAGCTTTTGACGCACTGTTTGACGTTTCCAGACAGCCCAGGCCAGTAATACATCTCGCGCACTCTGGAAATATGCCGCACTCCCAATCAGTCCACAACATGTCGCAAGCGCATTAACTGTTCGCTGTAGAACAGATATTATTCATAAGAATCATTCCCTACCAAACCGTGAATGATTCGCATTACGCAGGTGAATCTCCTTAATTGTTGTTTCTTTCTTCTCATCTTTATGCAGCTCACCTGCTGGCAAGCCACACCACCGAATATTACAGATAGTGAGAGCTGTATACCACTCTTCATCTGCTTTTCCTTTTTTTTGTATGTGTTATTCTAGTATATTGCGCTGTAACGGCGAATGCCTCGCGGCAGACGGTTTGCACAGTATTCGTAAAACGCGTGTCTCCAATCACGGTCACTGTCAACTTTTCCCTCTTCTGCCAGTTTTACCATCAACATAGCACATTCGGTCAAACATCTTTTTCGTTTACTGCTTCATCTAGTGAGACAAAACTAAAAAAATCGTAAAGGACGACACCTCTGCGTGTTTGTATCTCCACGTCGTTATTTGCATTCTTTTTTGAAACACTAAAGCGGCGCACCCAATCGAAATCGATGTACAACACAGAAATAATGAGGAGGTATGCCCCGTTGTAGCCCACAAGCTTCGGCAATGCCATTTAACATCTTGAAGCACTGACATCTGAACGAGCAAACCGACAGCAATCCCAAAAATGCATGCGGTACCAAAGAGCATCAGCGTCGGCAACGGCATTACTCTGCTGAAATACGCACCTCAGTATGAACAGGATGCTTAAGGTTAAATCGTCAGGTGCCTGAAACCAATCAACCATGTCTTACGGTACAAGCTTGCTTACCTTTTTTCTTTTGCAGAAAGCAGGTAGGGTCGTTATTACAATTTGTTTGCCCTCTCGGGAAAAGACAGAAAGCAAGAAAAAGAGGATGCGGAAGCTGGTATAAATAATGTCGATACATTTTATCGTTTTGTAATGAAGTACACGTTCTCAAAAATGGTCCTTGCTGCAGCAATATTTCTATAGAATTCGCTGAGAATACACGGAATCTATTATTTATGTTTAGCTTACCATCACTCAAATATTGCGTTAAAGTACTTTTGCTGCACAACCATGGTTGGTTTCGTTGTCGTGAGATTATTCCATTCAAAACAGGTAACATCGTTACTCGTCAGCTGTAAAAAGCTGCTGGAATGTGTAATTTCAGAAGCATTCCTTTTTACTAAATATTTAACAATATCATACGCCCTCTACTAGTGATTAAAATGAGCCTGAAACTTAGCATCTATATTTCAATGCGGAGCACCATGTCGAGAACTTGCTACCAGTTTTCATGCATGTCAAGCACCAGTCTGAGACTTACAGCGTTTCATGGTGTAAAAATCAAAGACCACTAATATAACCAATGTAGTTCACCCTCCAATCTATACCTATTGCTGTCAGATGGACTGTGTTGTTCAATATATTGAAAACTGCGCTCTGCTCAAGAGCACGAAGTATTATCTTCAGTTACACAAGGCTGTGGCCACATAGGTAGAAACACTATGCAAAAAGGCTCATGCACTTAAAGGGATACTAAAAGCAAACACTAAGACATTTTAGACCAGCAAAGTATTTTCTGAAAACTTCTCTTTTTCATAAAATTCGTGATAATAAATTAATTCTGCAAAAAAATAATGGTTAAATTTGAACTTAGTTTTTTTTTTAATTTCTCGCCAAAACACCAGCGCCGGTACTTCTTGTTGACACAAACTTCAATTTATTGTTCTTTTTTATTTAATTTTTTTTTTACATTGAAGCTGTTTAAGGCTTGGTTCTGTCAGATCTCGTTTCAATGGACACAGACGAACAAGCTATCCCCCTCTCCACCGATGACGCCTCTTTCCCAAGTTGAGTATTCTCCTCGCCTCTCCTCCTCTCTCCCGACATTGCGCAATAACGCGGCGCGCGCTCTTCGGCGGCCACCTGTGCGGCGCACAAGAGCGCGCGCCGTGATTGGCGCAGCCGCGCTACAATAAAACGTCATTGTCTCTATCCACCAATCGTGTGTGACCGTCTTTTGATCGCCGGAGACTTGGCCACGATCGGCCGCGTGCGTGGTGCGCAACAGCATGAAGTGGCCGCTGATGCGTGGCGGCACTGCGCCGTCTCCGAAGACGTGGACCAAGGGACTACGTGTGGGACGTTTCGCGATAGAAACGTTTGTGGTGCATGTCTTTAGGAAGATTAAGCCCGCCGCCAATAAATCCATCATTATCGTGGGTGATTTCAATGTCGATGTGAGCAGACGTGAGCAGAGAAAAAGGACATGGAAGCTTACCTTCATCTTGGAGCGCTTTGGCCTCAAGTGTCTCACCGATGCCCACCACTCATCAGAGATCGCACATCGACCTAACCATCGGGAAGAACATTAACACTGTGAAAGTGGAACCACTTGCGGTCTGCCAAAGTGATCACGAGGGAATGATTAAAATGGTCACGAAATAAATTATGACAACCAGAATCTTTGAGTGAATGCCTCTTTACTCGCCCAATACTATGCTCACAATAGTCCAATTCAAGGTAGCAAATCACCAACATAGAAAAACCCCAACATAGCAAAACCAACCATAGCGCCAACTTCGCTGGACATTTCTCTTCAAAGGGTGGAAGGGCTCTGAATATTTTTCGTATGTGAGTTGTCGTGCCTCTGCAGTATTCATGAAACTTGCCAAGTTCAGCCTTTGTCCTATTTGAATGCAATGTAGTCTGTCTTTACTAGCAGAAGTTTAATAGGACCGAGCAGGCTCCTTGAAGATTCAGGACGTCAGGGTGAACTGGTGCGGCAATTTCAAGGCAGCGTAGGCCATCCATTTTTATTTTTCGCGTCTTTCTCGCTTACCAAGGTTCCTCTTGCGGAAAAATATATTTTTTAGCTTTCGTTCTATATTTTTTTTTCTGGGGGGGGGGGGGGTAGCGAGGAAAGGTAGCGTAGTAAGGTACTTTAGAAATGCAGCTTAAATAGCCTAATTTTAGTGTCCCTTTAAATTCATTTTCACCGTAGGTTATCGTCAATGGCAAAAATTAATCCCGATTTCCCGTGTTCCCGTACTCACACAAATGTGTATACGTGACGACAAAGTGATTGATTGCAAGTTCCCTAGTGCTAGCGGGGGTAGACATAATGCCTCCATGGACGAAGAGGCTATCGTTTGACAGAGTGCTTTCGGTTCACTCCATCACAGAATTATGTAGTGGCCAAGGTCCCAGTTTGTGGACCAGTGGTCTGTGGACAAGTGGTCTGTTGTGCTGAGGACAGAAAATATTAAATACTGGGACCCTGTGCGTTAAGCATTCGGTATCCCGAGCAAAGTTTAAAATCGTGATATTTTTTTCTTTAGGATCAGAAAACGTAGTGTAATTTTGCAACTTATAAACCTTTCAATAAAGACACCGCAAGGAGGTCCTTTACTGAGAACGAATGTCCTGGAGAAAGATTTTCTGCGCTTAGCAAAGGTGTGAAGCAGTCCTACTGGCATTTCGCACACGCTTTGAATATATGATAAGTTTTCATAGGTTTAAAATCTTTAATTTTATTTATTGACCAACATTATTTTACAGACTACCTCTTTACATCTTCCTTCATAACTTTTCCTCCTGCTCCCTCTCTTCGGCTGCTTTAGGCTGCTGTGTTTCTTAGTCGAGTCACCATGCATCTTTGCTTTCAAGAAGAATCTCTGCTTATACGTTTCCCTCTGTACTTATATTACCCTGACAAGGTATGAGTCCATTATGTGAAGCTTACTGTACATAATCTTCATGCAATGCGTTTACAGGACCTAGTGACAGACACCGCAAATTGTTTCACTGAATCAGCCCTTTGGTAACTCATCGCTGGAGCTTGTGAAGTAGCGTAAATAAATAAATAAATAAACCATTTTTTCCCTTGAGGACCCCTGCATTAAGTTTTTCTCAATTTTCAGAGGTTTCATATTCACAGCATTATTTATTTATTTATTTATTTATTTATTTATTTATTTATTTATTTATTTATTTATTTATTTATTTATTTATTTATTTATTTATTTATTTATTTATTTATTTTCATATTAAGCGGGCCAAACTGAGCACACTTTTATATCGTGAAAGAAACTTGCAGCACAGCTGAGGTCGGTGAAATCCCAAGTAAGCGCTACTAAGCACTACATCGCTTATAATGGCAATGTATGAATGCTAAAAAAGAAGAGTAGTCTTGAAGCTAAACAAGTTATGCTTTCTGAGGGCGAGATCGCAAGAATGAGACACTTGACTTTCCCGAGTATAAGGTTTACGTCTCATTAAAATTATTGCATTTCATTGCTTGCCTAGAAGTCGCTTTCTCTATAGGCTCCATTCGTCGGCAGAATCCCTATAACTGGTTTAACTTGATGCCGTCTACTTTGCTTGATTCAGTCCAGGGGCCAGGCTAGATGCAGTCCATTTCTCTTGGACCATTTCTTCTCATTCACGTCACAGTGTCCTCGAGAGACAGGCACTAAACGAGAAATAAGTGCTTTTGTAATGTGACAGAAGTGTCCATTATGCTAATTTGCTGGAAGTTCAAGCAAGACACATGATTCCCGCGGAAGCTTCGTTTAGTTTCGTCCTCTGGGCGACGAAGACCAGGCACCCCGAATCGGCATGAGACACTGCAGCGTACCGTTCATTCTGTTATTTGAGCGCAGTTGTTAGGCGGCCGCTCCTGCCTTTCATGTCGGCGTCGTCCCTCGGCGTAGTGGAGAGAGCGAGCACAGCGGAGGATGAAAGCGCGTACGTGGAGCGTAGCGGGGGATGAAAGACGGCGAAAGATAGCGAAGAGAGCGCGAGGAGGAAAACGGAGGAGGAGGGTATGGGAAAAGCGTGAGACGAAAAGCGTAGTGGCCGCGCAAGACGGGCTCTGCGGGATGCGGCGAGCACGTGCACTGATGCCATACGCATGTATGGAAACAAAGCACTGCGTGAGCGGAGGTCTGTCTGTCTGCGGCGGCTGCTGTGAATCGCGCCCCCGCGCCACTCACGCGCTGCCTTTCGCGATCTCCCGATCTCTCGCGCCACGCCACATTTCGCTATGTTTCCATTGTGCCACACGAGACAGATTGTCCGTGCAAGCCAATATATCGCGAAATGAAAACACGTATAGAGCTGCGCTCACATTTCGCATAAAGGAGTATCGTAATCGTCGGTAATTTTTTTTTGGATAAATACAGCTCTGCGGCATGGTGTCTGCATTGGGGACGCAAATTATTGTCAAACTACGATACAGATTTTATCAATGTTGCGCTTCATAATGATATCTCTTTTCGTGAATCACTCTTTACCAATATATGTTGCACCACGGATGCTTGAATATTCAAACAGATTTTTGTCGGCTTTTCTAAAATGCTGAAACACTGCAAAACCAGCTGCAACTAAAGTTAGCGCTGATTTTAAATTGTTTGTTTGCGTCAGCGAAATGGCAAAAAATATGGTGCTGCAAAGCATGCGAACGAGATTACTGGTCCAAGTTGACGCCAGTATAACAACAACGACCACGACGACGACAACGACGATGACGACAACCACAGCTACTACAAAAACTACCGTAGCTCTTCTTTTTTCACTTGTTGTATTGGCAGCGTTTTTATGCAGGCTCTTCCGCTGTTATCAGAGAAGTGGCTGGCTCGCTCTACGTAGGCCAACATCTCCTTAAACACAGACAACAAAAAATGTAAAACGCCCGTGACAAGAAAACCAACTTCCTTTCCGCGGTGAAGTTCAACCACGAAGCTCTTCGCATTGATCTAAAATTAAAGGAAACAGGTTCCTTCGTCAAATTTACTCGGACTATTTGAAATGGTAACGCACTAACACGTAACTCTAAAGAATAAAAGAAGCCCAGGTGGATACATACAGAGAATTGAAAGGTTCACGTCTCGTGTCTGTTATTCCTATTCTGACTCTGCCCACGAGAGCCCTCGAGCATAGTCGAAAATACTAATCCATGGGAAGGTAATCCCTGGCATCCATGAAAGGAAGCAGCTTCCGCACAATAAAACGAATCGGGAATCGCAAATTTGCTAAAATAAGTCGCAAAGGTCTCATTGAATTCTGACCTCCGCGCACGTCTGCATAGGGTGCGACAATGTCCCGCGCGCCGCTCGCCGCCTTCCATCTTTCCCTCAGCCCCGCACTTCGCTCGCCACCTGTCCAGCCGCATCCCCAAAGCCTTTCCCCTGTTCCCTATTTTTCCCGCGCTGCCGTCAGTGATCCTCTCCCACGCACTGCTCCACGCGGGCCCTACAGCGGTACCACCACGTGACAAGTACGTCATCAACGGCGCGGCCAATGGCGTCGCAGCGCGACGCGCCCTCCTCCTCGATTTAGCTGGGGCTCTCGACCCGACCGTGTAGGGAAAGGGGAAGGGAATGGCGCGCGTTGGAAAAGGCGAGGGCGGCCCGAAGCAATGAAGAAGGTAACAGGCGAGCGGGAGCATCCATAAAACCAACTGAGCGAAAGGCGCGAGGGTGACCGCGGAGTTGACTTCGAGCCACAGGTTTCGACGGGACACCCCTTCACGAAAGGACCCGAACGTCGAAAGCGAGCGCGAGCGCCCGTGCACGCTTCCCCTCGACGCACAAGTGCGCGGAATAAGTGAAGCACGCATCGCGGAACTTTTTTCTCCTCCTTCTGGACACCGCACGCTCGGGTCGAGAGTCGCTGGACCGGGCCACGGAGCAGAAAGGAGCGCAATCGCACTCGCCAAAACTCTCGAGGCAGTTAGCGCGGCACTCATCTGCCGCTGTGGTTCGTCTTCTTCGGCAGGTCGGCCGGGTAACCGGAAAGGTTCAGGAGCCAAAGAGCGATTCGGGCCATAGTCTCGCGGTCGTGCACTCTAGTTGCTCGCTGCTCTCAGCAATCTCGCAACTTTTCGAAGAAAAGTGACTAGACGGGGGCTTTTCTGCGGCGTCGTTACGCGGTTGAGGCCTGATTGACCCCGTGCATTGGCGGTGACTTCCAACGAAAAAATAAGAGGAAGTCTCCGGACGCAGCGGACCACGGCTATCAACCACCTGCAGTGCACGAATCTTCGACGCAAGCCACAGCGGAGACAGCCGGAGATCACGTCAGAGGCAACCATGCTGAGAGCGAGGAGCGTCACTCTCGGCTACTCCCAATTCGTACTGGTGTTGGGTGTAACGCTACTGCTCGCAGCATCCGGTGAGTCCTGCACCGAAAGCAATTTTGTCGTATTCAATTTCATTCTTTTGTAGACTGGGTTTGCTACCTCCGTGGTCACAAATGATACATTTGGCTAAACATAAGCCTCACTCGGAGTCCATATATATTGCGGACTTCTTTGCATCAGGTATTATACGATAAAGCCTGTCAACGACATTTACATCGACGATCTTTTCTTAAAGAAAAGCACAATGCACGCAAATTCTGCAGAGCAGTAAAGGGGTGTTGCTACTAGGAACCTCAATCTACTATATTTAAGTACATGTACGAAGTTATGGAACGCACGGATGCGCTTCCAAGCAAAAGGTACAATACATATTTTAGGGTTTTATTTTTACTCTGCTTTTTTTTCTCTCTCTTTGGGGGGAGGGGGGGAGTTGAGCAACGACATTTGGACCCAAAATATTATGGACCTACATATTCGCTATCAAAAAGATTTTAAGGGCGGCGATATTGTGCAAGAAGATCAATA
This sequence comes from Dermacentor albipictus, assembly GCF_038994185.2. NCBI lineage: Eukaryota > Metazoa > Arthropoda > Arachnida > Ixodida > Ixodidae > Dermacentor > Dermacentor albipictus. Next base: position 143,772,433 of record NC_091824.1, read on the forward strand.
AAGCCTGGTGACGTTTTGCTACGGGCTAACAACACTTTGTTTCCAGCAATGATGTATAAGCTTGTGGTCACGAAAAGCGGTATGTACCGCTCACTCACGTACGTGAGTATTTTTTTTTTTCCTCTTACAAGATGCGAAATACACATGTGTAAAAACAAGGCACGAACATTGCTTCAACAATGCAACGAAAACTGATTCTATGTACCGGAATGTTGCGCGGTAAATAAATTTAGGGTGCCCCAAGCAACCAAATATCCCTTCATAACTTTTTCCGTATGACGGGGGAAAAATACAACGTACACTGTTTGGTGTAACTTTGGTGTGAAGTTCTTCCTACAATAACATTCGCTTCAGTAATTTATGGAATTTTTAAAACACGGCCTACAATCTTAGCGCAGACTTGAGATTAAGTAGAGAAATAAACTTGCCTGTTTAAATATTTATGTTTCTCCTGTAAAGCGTGCTTTTTCCTGAAGTGACACATAATGCAACAAAGCGGACTTGACAGCTGGTTTTCAGTGTGTACTCGTAGAACACCTCTTTGTACGACGCCTTAAACAAGGTTTAAGTAGTTCTGCTATAATTACTCACTTTTAATTTTCCCTTAGCTCTGTTTCCTGCCAGTTAGTGTTGCAATTGTGCGCTTATTAAATTTGTCTTGCGTCATGAGCACGGCAAGCTCGAAAACACTCTGTGTTTGAGCTCGGTAGGCCGGTCGTTCAGAACGCTGCCCCTTCCCTATTTTATGAAATAAAAAATATTACAAAGAGCAACAGAGATATTAAAACACTAAATTATGTGGTTTTATGAGCCAAAACTACGATCTGATTATGAGGCACGCCATAGTGGGGGACTCCAGAAATTTGGTCCACCTGGGGTTCTTTAATGTGCACCTAAATCTATGTAAACGGGTACTTTCGCATTTCGCCCCCATCATTGTCGGTGCGACAGGGGTTCGATCCCGTGACCTTGTGCTTAGCAACCCAACACCACAGCCATTAAGCGAGCACGGTGGGTCAGAGATATAGCAAAAAATACTGTGATTTCTATCAAGAATTTAGATAAGCTGTCTGCCACCTACTAGCTTTTCTTTCTCTGTTATTACTTTATAACTGCAGAGAGGGGGGGGGGGAGGGGGTTGTAGCAGAGGGTTCTACTATTTTGCATACATATGCAAGATTTGGAAAAATGCAGGATATTTAAGTTACCCGAAGTTTCCACGGCAATAACTGAAAACGTAGTTTGACAATGCAGGCTTCTTATACAGTAATAACTAGCTTGCTTTAAACATTTAGATGTTGAGGCTCATTTCACGCACTAGAAATTTGAGGATTCTTTCCCGGAATATGATCAAAGATAAGTGTAATTGAAAAGGAGGACTAAAACTTACCGGCTTGAGTGTTTTCCATATATTATCCATAAACATCAATATACCTGTGATTGTAAATAATTAATTGCATTTTGCATTCACAAAATGTTCTTCCAACTATTTTTACTCGGCCGTCCAAGGTAGTGATATATTTAGGAATCTGCGTTTACGGCGTTCTTCAAAAAGCACAATATAAATCTGCTTTTCAGCGTTTGTAACAACAACAAACAAAAAGGCTAAATATTAACAGCAATTAATAAAATCAGTCACAATGTTGTGACCTTGAAAGAACAGTACAGAAAAGCACAAATCACAATGTAGATGTACAATGATACTTGTATTTAGCAGTATGTACATTAGATGAAAATGAAATTTCTTACTTTTAATAGTGCGCAGTGGTGCGTGCACCACGAAAAAGAAGTATCTCGAAAACATTCACTGTTTTAGAAATATTAGCCTTCATATTAGGCCAACAATCACTGAAAAAATATTTGCTAAAGTACTGCAACGTGGTCAGACATTTTGTCGCATACTTGCTTATTTGCAATAAATTGATGAACATGTGTTAACCCGTCTCGCGTCCAAAAGAAATGCTCTCAAGGTAAAGCAATCGCCGACACATATGTAGGCAACGCAGACATAGTTGGCAACTATAGGCGTTGGTCACCATCGCATCATCGGGTAAACATCGGCAAAAAAAAAATTTTTACAGAACAAAGCACCATAACCCAGTAATACGCTTAAAACATGCTACAGGAAGCCTTCAAGGACTCCACACAGCTTCTATGTCTTATCAGTGTCAGTTGTGTAGATGACATCCCCATTTAAAGTCGTCCCAAGTGCCTTGATTCATCACTATAGCACAACACGCAAGTATATCGCATGTGAAAGGAGGGCTTTAAATATATATAAAAAATGAAGAACTCCATTATGTATTAATTAATTATTTCATTCATTCATCCATATTATTCGTCATCATGTAACACGGTTCCAGGAGCACAAACAAAATGCCACAGGAATGCAGCTTAACGGAGATATGTGCTGGATACATTAGATAATATAAACGACATCACATGTTATTGACTACAGTTAGCAAACGAGCATTTTGAAAGCTCCGTGAAATGTTCTAGAGTTATAACAGCACCGCAGGTGGCATAAGCTACATGACTATGAGTACGGTCTCTGACCACAGCCAAGAACTTCTAGTGCGATCAACCTTGCTCTAGCGATCCCGCGATAAGAACCTTGTAGCTGTCACATTGTGCTATTAGCGGTCCAAACACTAAGCAGAAATTTCAGATCAGCAGGCTTCATTCTATCAATCACGTACTAGTATCTGCAGTTGTGTTTACGAAGCACGTCCTTTAGTTCGCTGGACGGCCGTCACCAAATAAACGTTACACTGTGCCCCAATTTGGGGATTACAAGGCAGGAACATCGTTTTAGGGACGTGCACAATGTTCGCTGATAAGCGAACTAAGCCGAAGATACATACTCTTAGCAGCCGGGTACACAAACGAGATTCACACGACCTGCACACCGCACGAAATTTGGGGCAGATCGAACAATATTACGAGCGTGCTTCGAAACGTGGAACGAGTCGTGGCGGCCTTCTAGAATGTCCGTAATTAGGGCTCCGCTTTATAGCATACTTTCCTGCATTGAAGAGTAACGGCTTCTTAACGGAAGACAGATGCCGGCAGCTTGCAGGTTCACGGCTGCTTGCAGCACCCGGCACAAACACACGCGCCCCTGGCCCAGATCAAAACAAACAAGAGTGAGAAAATGTTAGACGTTAAAGGAAGAACTGGACATGTATATGCTCCCCTGAGTCTAATTCATTCATATTACTTTTTTTGCACAAATTGTAAACCACCTTCTTTTTCATTAGATAGCAGTGTCGTCATACAGAAGGGTCGAAGTGTGACAATCGGAATATTCGCTCGATTGTAATAGATATAAACTATACTTTTCTTGCTTTCCGCATTGTGTCACAAAGAATAAACACGTCAAAACATTCGACCAGAACGACGACAATGAATTTTTTTTTATTCTGGGATTTACGGCCCCAATGTTGCACAGCGGGCTCAGGGGGACGCTGTAGTGGGGGGTTCCGGAATAATTTTCGTGTACGTGTGCGTGTCATGCACGTGTACATAAAGCACGGTACGAAAACTTTATACATTCCACCCCGATCTGAATGCGGCACCGGGGGCAGGGGATCAAATCCGCGACCTCGTGCTCATCAGTGCCACGCCAAAGCCACTGAGTCACCGCGGCAGCTATGTGACAGTAATTCACGTGATAGTTATAGGGTGGCAACTGTAGGCATTGGTTATCGTCGCATCACAAAGAATAAACATATTAAAATCATTGATCAGAGTCACGACTATGACACTTTTATAATTAAAAATATTCGACTACGATGTACCATTCCTACTAGATCACTGAGAACTGTTTTCTCCAACAATGTCCGCAAAGTGACGTGCGTTTTTCTAAGGGCCAGACAATGAAATCTTCCTTACCTCAGTAAGGAAGCCTTCATTGCAGTGAGGCTACCTTATGTCACTCTGAAAGGTTCCTTACTGAGGCGCCCTCGGTGAAGGCTTCCTTGGTGCTTCCTTGGTACTTCCTCAGCATAAGAAGCCAAACAATGAAATCTTCCTTACCTCACTAAGGAAGCCTTCATTGGGGTGAGGCTACCTTATGTCACTCTGAAAGCTTCCTTACTGAGGGGCCCTCGGTGAAGGCTTCCTTGGTGCTTCCTCAGCATAAGGTAGCTCCAAAGCTACCTTCATGCGTCCTTACGCCGCTCCTGGCCCTGAACGAGCGCTTCACCTCACTGCTTAACCACGTGGCATTCGCTTGCGCATGCGCACTGTCGCCCACCTGGGGAGAAGAGCGAGCACGGTACGTCTTGCCAGGCATGTTCGTTTCAGTCACGCGTGCGGCATGCAAGCATTGCTAGGCGTTGCTAGGCGTTGCAAGACGCCGGCGTGCCAGCGTTGCTGGAGCACATCAAGTTTTGCACTGTAATGCGCAACTTTTTTTTAACTTTAGTAAACGAAACTAGAAGAAAGCGTCCACGCTTCTCTATATTAGCTATTCAATTTAAAGATTGTGCGACGATACAACATTTTTTAATAGAATAATGGTGTTCGCGGAAAGATTTGAAGAGATAATCTCGAACCCAGGCACGCGGCAACCGCTCCTTAAGTGAGGACGGGTGAACGGAGCTTTCAGAGTACGCTTGCTTCCTCTATCAGTCCTTCGCTGTAAGGAGGCCTCACGTAAGGTTAGGAAGCGCTCGAAGGAAAGGAACTAGGGGTGTGCGAATATTCGGAATTTCGAATACGAATCGAATATTTTCCATATTCGAAGCGTATTCGATTCGAGAAATGCATGTTCGGAAATTCACGAATATCCGAGGACGGCCGAATAACGGTGGAAACGGCGAATATTCGGATAGACTGCGAATAATTGAGCAATTAACCAATTGTATGCTTGCTCCGCATTCTCCTAAGAACATGTTTATTAACTGAGAACTTCGCATGATCCGCTCATTATCTGTATGCTCTGTTTCAGTCTATCTGCTTCAGGCATTTGAGACATGATCAATTTCGGTTTCTTTTTCACCAAGCTTTATAATTCCAATTATTTTGGAATGCCCCATTGCCTTGAAGGTTGCAGAGGCAACTCAGGGTTGCAAAGGCAACCCTGAGTTGCCATTATCTGTATGCTCTGTTTCAGTCTATCTGCTTCAGGCATTTGAGACATGATCAGTTTCGGTTTCTTTTTCACCAAGCTTTATAATTCCAATTATTTTTGGAATGCCCCATTGCCTTGAAGGTTGCAAAGGCAACTCAGGGTTTGCTAACATTGATTCAAAATGTATCAAGGCTCTTTGTGCGGAGTGGAAATTTGATGAAGTGGCCAGCCTAGGCATGTTTCTTGATCCGCGCTTTATGGCCACAGTTCATCAGGCATCTGGTCAGATGATCTGGCTGAAAAACCTTGTGACAAGGGAGCTCCAGGAAGCCGTCGTGGAACACCGTGGGGACACCGCCGTGCCAGCGTCGACTTCGTGTCCACTGGTGGCATCGAGTGTATGGAATGCTTTTGACGATCTAGTGATGAACAAAGAGAAGACACATTTGGCATCTGCCCCTGAGAGGGAAGTTACAGACTACGCGCAAAAGCCTCTTCTGGAAAGGGGCATGAATCCTTGTGAGTGGTGGCAGTCCATTGGCCGCTTCAGGTACCCGCTTTTAAGTGCACTCGCCCGGAAGTACTTGGCGATCCCTGCCACTTCAGTTCCTAGTGAAAGAGTCTTTTCTACCGGTAGAAATGTGACAGTGCATAGAGAGCGTTTACTTTCTGGCCATATTGAGCAGTTAATTTTCCTTCACGACAATCTGTAACAAGCGTTTTACCTGACTGAGGGCATTACCTGAGTCCGTTATCTATAATTGAGTACCTCTTTAATTTGAAGCAACCTTGTAAAATGCAATGTTATTTTTAAAAGGGTAATAAAGCTATTGTTACCTCTCTTGCAATTTTTTAATACTACACATGTATTCGATATTCGATTCGATATTCGAAGAGAGTTCTTCGTCTTATTCGTATTCGATTCGTAATCGAAAATTTCAATATTCGCACACCCCTAAAAGGAACGTTTTATTGTTTGGGCCAAGCTACCTTCATGCGTCCTTACGCCGCTCCTGGCCCTGAACGAGCACTTCGCCTCACTGCTTAACCACGTGACGTTTGCTTGCGCGTGCGGGCTGTCGCCCCCCTTCGGAGAAGCGCGAGCACGGTACGTTTTGCCAGGCACGTTCGTTTCAGTCACGCGTGCGGCATGGAAGCGTTGCTAGGCGTTGCACGACGCCGGCGTGCCAGCGTTGCTGGAGCACATCAAGTTTCGCACTGTAATGCACTGCTTCTTTAGATTTAGTAAACAAAACTAAAAAATAGCGTCCACGCTTCTCTATATTATCTCATCAACTTAGAGATTGTGCGACGATACAACCTTTTTTATTGAATAGGGGTGTTCTGGTGTTCGCCTAAAGCTTTTAAGAGATAATCTCGAACCCAGGCATGGCGGCAACCGCTCCTTACGTGAGGACAGGTGAAGGGAGCTTTCAGAGTATGCTTGCTTCCTCCATCGGTCCTTCGCTGTAAGGAGGCCTCACGTAAGGTTAGGAAGCGCTCGAAGGAAAGGAACGTTTCATTGTTTGGGCCTGAGAGCAAATGAAAAAGCAGGCTGCAGTGCATACCACGGCTCTGCATCTTCTCTATTTCGGCAACGAGATTTCATTCGTGGTCGCAATCGTAAATCGAAAACGCTCGATATCGTTGTGTGCTTAGGTTGTCTGAGCTTTTAATCGCCGAAAGGCGGTGGGACCAGTTCGCGGCTTTGTAGCCGCTCCCTTGTTCAATAGAGAGACGCGCATACACTTTTATCTTCGGAATTTCTAAAGCGCAAAAAAAGAAAACGGACCCAAGCGCCTTGTCCTTTCGTTTCTCCGTCTTTCGTCTTTCTGTTGCGCTTTAAGAGTTCCAATGATGAATGTCAAACAGCCATCCCGCCAGCACATCTCGTTGCACTATTACCGCTATCTCTCTCTCTCTTTCTCTCTTTATTTTCCAACCTCTCCGGGTTTGGTATGGGTTAGAGGTTTCTCGCACAATAGGCGTGCGAGCAATGCTTCAAGACCAACAATTTACTGCCAGAAGCGCCCGTCTGTTGTCCGTGATCAAACAATAAATCACGACATAAAACTTGTTCATGTAATGTCGTCTCATAAGTATCTCTAAAACACACAAACCTCTCAGTCCAACTGCGCATCGTATTCAACGGCTTATTTGATCTCATTATTATTCTTAAATTACATTCTTGGGCAACTGGGTACGTGCCACTAGTATGTGCCAGATTTGTACGCAACGAATTACATATAATTATTTACTTGTAATAAATTAAATTTTCATTCATTCGCGCCCACTGTAATTAAATTTCTCTTTTTCATTGAGCAATTGCATGTAACCAGCTATTTTATTGACGAATCAAGCTGTAAGAGGCGATGCAAAAGAACTCCTATTTGGCGGGTACGGCAGTAGGACGCCCGCCCTAGTGCCATATAGCATATTCGTAGAAGCACGAGTTCAGACAGGCAAACCCGGGGACTCAGTATTTGACTCCGCATCCTATACCGCTCCACCAGACGTGGCCGACGAACTGAACCGGCACTGGCATGTCTCAACTGCGACAGTCACTTCGGACGTTAGTGGAAGGAAATCACAGGAGGAGGATTTTTTTTTCAGCTTCTCTCTGGCCCTACCGGGAACCCCTTCCCCACACATTACAACACCATATTACAACACCACCCTTCCCACAGCACGCACATGTAATCAGTTTTCAGTGTCGCTCCTGCAGCCTTTAAGAAAAAGAAACGTTAGAAGGGAAACTACGAAAATTGTGAGCAGAAATTTTTAGTGAGGATAAACAATGCTTGAAGGATTTGCACAGGACGCACTGAACGTACCAGGCTAACTTCTTATATTTGCCTTATTTGTACAATGTATAAAAGTTCGAAAGATAGTAACGTACAAGTAATTAGTAATTAGTAAGAAGTAACGTAGAAGTAAATTAGTGACTGTATTAGATTACGTTTCTGATCGAATTGTAATTGTAGACGGTTGCTTTTTTTTTCAGAAACGTGTACAATTCCAGCATATGCCTATCCTAGGGAATAAATATGTGCCACCATGACACAAGGGTTACATATTTCTGTTCTTGCACATGTGTTATAACAGCTGTAGCTCTCTCTACGTACACCACTCATCGCCATTCTTCCCCCCTTGTAAACATCATTCATCGCCTTCAACCTCGTGACGTCGCTACGTCAACGTTTACACTGTGCGTCCGCCTAAATTGAAGTCCGGATTTCGGGACAGCTTGTGCACAATGTAGTCTATAAAGAGAAACATCGCAAGAAATTACATGTTGCATTGGGATAGGAATAAAAGCAGTCGTACGCATCACGTCCAGTTACAAAACGTTTAAATAAGCGTTTTATTGTGAAGTTTTTGTTCACATAAAGTGCAGCGTGTGGTTTGGATGTGCATAATTGCTTTTTTTTCTGGACGACCTAGTCACAGAAAGAAGCAAAGCATCCGACTGAATCACTAGTACAAAAAAAATGACATCTTTCCATGAAATCTTACTGGCTAACAAATATCGGCAAGCGCCGACATGTTGTTCCAGAGTTCTTACGATGAAATATTTGCTCAGTGAACATATCCTGCTATTTGTTCACATATAAAAATAAGAGCTTTTTTCATTATTGTCTTTGCTACGATACATAAATTCTGTTAAAAAAATGGGAGACAATTGGTCATCCTTCGTGACTTGCAGGCACCTCTGTCATCACTTCATAGTGACAACACAAATTTGCAAGACATGGCTTAGTTTACGAGACACTTAACGAACTCATAAAACAAGTGAGGGCAACCGCACAATAACGTTACAATTGACATCCAGGCCACTGCAATATTCCTGAGAATGTTGCAGCAGACGATGCAGTTGTACAAGCGCATGTTAACAACGTCACGTCTGGACTTCCTCTAACACCAGGCGAATTGCGGCACATACTGAGACAGGTCTCAGCCCACGGTTGCAGAGAGGCATGGTTTGATAAGAAATCAAAATCTTCAGATTTATATTACATGTACCCTTCGCTTCAATTTAAAATCGCATCCCTACTGGATACCACAAGAACCTTTGAAGCGTTCATCCACCGTCTGCGGCTTGGTGCCGTGTATACAAGACACTTTCTACAAAAAAATCTCAACAGTTGATAGTCCGGAATGCACTTGTGGTCACGTGGGTGAGCACATACAGGATCTTCTGGTAGAATGTCCGCGACAAGAAACACAGCGACAACGTTTACCACGCGGTTCAACGACATTGGAGCACGGGCCGTTCAGCGTCAGGAAGATCTTTATAGTCTAGGTCCGTGGCAAACACATTTGTTGCAAAGACGAGCGTTAATGGCGGTCCAAAAATTTCTAGTAGCAACGAATATTCTCGGAAACTATTGGGTAAAGTGTTTATTAGTGATAAGCTCACTATATGTGTTTATTTTGGCCCGACTTTGGCCAAATCAGTACCTGGATTCATGCACCTTCATGTGACCTTATTCTGTGTTTTCATACGTGTGCTGACTTTAGTGAAGGTATGTGGTTGGACTTTGTATTACTGCGTTTCTGAGTTGAGTTTCAGTTTTAGAGTGCTTACGTGGTTTCTCTTTCACGTCTCTAGACTTTATTATTTGTGCATCTCTATGTGAAAAGGCGTAGCCAGCACCAATTAAGGGCGCCAGCATCATCATGTAACATTTAAAAAAATGTTTCTGTAGAAAGTTTGAAGTAGATTGTATTCCAGCTACTCTACTTACATACGTTTTAAAACAAGAAATAAATAAATTTATTGAAATACCGAAAAACAAATCAGTGTAAATATGAACTGCGGAGTGAAGTTGAATTGAGCTGAGTGTTTCGACCTCCTATCCATGTCATCACGTGAATGACTTCTGCAGCAATGGCTGTAACATGACAACGTGTGCATAAAATTTGGGTAGCGAGGTGTACAGACGTTGTATATCGAGTGAAGTTGTCGTTGTGGCAGCGTTACGTTTAATTTTTTAAGCTGTTTTGCTATCAACTAATCTAAACTTACGTAACGATATAATGTTGCAGTGGTGCCCCATTTTGCTGTTCTTCAGATATTGATGTTAGTACGAGCTTTAGTAGCCAACTGAAGTAATTTTTACAGCGAAGCTGTTAGTCTCTAGTTGGCCGGGATTTTTCACGTGCGCGTGCGCGGTGCCCACACAAAAACAAATGGCAGCTAGAAGGCTTTGTGTTTGACTTTCCGCGTAAGAGAATTATGTTTTCTCGCATATTCCAATTACAATCCGAAGCTATCAGGTCTTCCAGTTGTGTGTAAGTCGTACTTTACGCATCTTCTGACGCATATTACTTTGAGAAATTCAATTAGTTCAATAGCACACTTGCGCTAGCAGGAGGACCTACAAAAATGAGGATGTACGCTGTGCTAACGCTACCGCCACCTAGCAGCCGCGCCCACTTAGACAGAGCTCAAACGGCAGCTGTCTTTCAGTTTCCGCGAAACAGAATTAGGTTCTCTGGCATATTCGAATTACAATCCGAAGCTATCATGTCTGTAGCTGGTGTGTAAGTCGTAATTTACGCATTTCTCTGGAGCGATTTACTTTTAAACATTCATTTATTTAAGTAATGCACTTGCGCTTGGCCGAGGGCCTAATATAATGAGGATGCATGCTGCACTTCTGCTCACGTGCGTGATCGCATGACGTACAGTCGCGGACAGAATATTACGGACCATGAAATCTAAGAAAAAGCTGAATATCTCCGCAACCTCACAACGCAATCTGGTATTTGCATTTTGGACCTCGACTAGAATATGCTAACAACGTTGTCGTGGGCAGTTTTACTGGTTACTGCTACAGACTGCTCGGAAACTGAACGTTTTCGGAGATCCCATGGTCCATTTTATTCTGTCCGCGACTGTACGTCGCTTGCCGTGGTCGTCGACAGCTTCGCTGTCGATGCACTTTCGCAGGATGGAATGGAGGCGGGTTTCTTAAATGAAAATGCCAGTCAAAGTCTCTGCAAGCTTCACCTGATTGTACACATTAACGCGTACGAGTCTAAAATTGGTCCCAGACACCTACGATTCATATTGCTTAGTAAAGCAGCGGCAGTTGTGCGTACTCGCCTCATGCTCGTTTATTCCGAGCTACCGCTTTATATATCTTCCCATTAATATTGCCACCGACAGGGGGGAAAAACAGCATAAAATACGGCTGGAAAACTGCTATTGGCGTTCTCTTTCATTAATGCTTATCTTCAAACAGTCATTGACATTGCGCAGTAGGGTTCTTATCGTCATTTTTTTAGTGACGTCGTGAAGCAATCACTTGTTCTTAAATAGGCAGGAATCTTAAATCTAACTTCAATTTTTTTTCCTTGTCGCTCGAATTAGGATATAGTTAATCGATACCTCCCCCATTTCCAAAAAAATATGCATACGCCCTTAGGATTTGGTCAGTGACAGCGTTTTCTTTTATAACTTATTTATTTAGTTATCGTTAATAGAGAACACGACCATTTGCCGAAACCTCCGGCCCTTTAAGCGCACACAAAACGATTTCTTCTCTCAATATAGACCCTGCGAGAACTGTGTTCTTCACTGGCTCCCGCCTTCTTTCCGGATTACCCAAGCAGCTGAAATGCTCTCGTTATTTATACACATTATTCAATAATAAAGAAAATGCATCACCTGAATTTCCTTTCAAGCGTCGTAGAAAGCGCAATCGCACGAGGCTTAAGATTCGTGCGCTTTTTTAAAAGCACTAAACGAGTCGTTTGAAGTTCAGATGTTGAAGAGAAACAAAGTCTCGCAGGCATTATTTTTTTAGCCTATTCCCCCGACGTTCAATTCTCTGGTACTTGAATCCTGACAGTGTCGTTTAGCTTGTATAAACACACAAACATACAAAGAATGTTCTTATCTTCCTCGATGGTTCAAATGGCATACTTTGGCGTTCGCTGTTCTCCCACAGTGCCTCACTCTTGTATTTTCACTCTCCTGCGAGCTCAAGTGCTCAAATCTATAATCCGCAATATTCCGTTTACTTCACTTCCACGTTTTTGCGGCAAGAGAATATTTGATTACGTTTTATTTATTTATTTATTTATTTATTTATTTATTTATTTATTTATTTATTTATTTATTTATTTATTTATTTATTTATTTATTTATTTATTTTTGCCGTAGGGGGAAGGATCAAGATTCGATCGCTCGCACAGGACACGTTCATCGAAGCGAAATCTTACACCCAAGCGATATTCCATCGGAATAGATGCTTAAACAGATCGAGCCACCACTGAAAAAACTTAACTATAATTTTCCACAAATCATTAAAACACTGAAAGGACGCTCACCTTTCTCGAATTCCCACAATTTGCATTTAAATTAGTCTTCGGAACCGTGTTTCGCTAACCTCCGCCCTAAATGCCAGGTGTGGCGGCAAAAAAAAATATAAATATTCTTCGGTATCTAGCCCGCGAAAGTGGTTCTTTTTGTTCTTGGCACGGAGTTCGTGCTAGAACCGGCGAGGCTTAGCCAGCTGCGCTGAAATCCCCTATTCGCCCATGCTGACCAACACACTGCTGACAGTCCGCATATATCTCGATAAGTGATACGGGGATATATAAATATTAGGTACTAATACGCTGTACCCAGTCTCTCTGTGTGCGCTTGAACAGGCACAGGAATTTTATCTCGCGAAGAAAAATAGGCATCCATGGAATGGCGTGAGCTCTACGACAATACCTCATCCACTGAACGCAATATTAATTATCTGCAGAAGGGAAGGTGATGGAAGGCGAGTGGCAGCAAAACTAATTAGTTCACGACGTGCGCTGATCAGAGATTTACCTAATTATTCTCGATGTAACCAAATTCGAAAACTCGCACTACGCTGTCGAAACCAGTTTGATGGAGACCTGATTAGCGTTCAAAGCCCGCCGCATTGTATCGTAGATTTAATGACTGCCTTGTCACGTTGCCCAAAGCATGTTCATATGTAAAAAGACGACCCTCTGTGCTCCGTGGAGAAGTAAATCGGCAAACGCAAAGATTTGTTTCTATTTTTATTTTTGAATAGTGTGCAACAATGTAATTAAAGACAATGAAGGATTTGTAAAATTTGATTTCCAGTATATTGCCATATATCTCATATTTATACTAAAAGTCTGTACGAGAGGAGAATATGGAACACACAAAAGAGCACAAATATTGCGGTAACTGCTCTGCACTTGATTTCGTGATTGACTTGTTGTTGGGAGCGAACGAACGAACGAACGAACGAACGAACGAACGAACGAACAAATGAATGAATGAATGAATGAATGAATGAATGAATGAATGAATGAATGAATGAATGAATGAATGAATGAATGAATGAATGAATGAATGAATGTAAATTGGACGTCGGATGACGAAAACTGAGGCGCGACAAAGCAAGTCTCACCTTCGTATCAATCTTACACGTAGCGGTTATTTGTATATGCCAACGCGCCCTGCGCATTCAAGAAACAGCGGTGGCTCCTACTACCACGTGACGGCAATGATTACCATATTAGCCAGCCGGTGTAGAACTTGTATCGTAACCGCGATGGTGAGGGTTCGACTGCCGGCGTGATCACCAGCGCACTTTTCGCATTTTCGCTTCGTTACCTCTTTAGGTGTCGGTGCCTGAAGCACAATTTTCTGTTGGTGCCGTACGTTTATCGCGTTCTCGCACGATGACTGGCGAACAAGATTTCTTGCGTACATTGGTGAGATTCAATCTCAGTGAGCAGAAAGCGAAATAACGATGCGGTCCAATATTTGCTGCTTGAAATCTGCAAATAGTAATTTTCCTCAGGTTCATACGCATAGTTGGACATCGGTTACATGCTTGAGCTTCTATAAAAAGGACAAAGAGAGTGGCAAGGCGGACTTGTTGATAGTTACGATGTTCTAGAAGTATATACCACGCACGCAGGGACGGGGAACAGACGAACCGCTGTGATCCTCGTTTACTGTCTTTGCGTGTCCCTGCTCCGGCGTGCGCTAAATTCTTATATATAAAATAACTAAAGTGAGCTTTCATTTTTTACATGTCAAGTAAACAACATTGGCACTTCTGCAAATTGGTACATGGGTACATAAGTGAACAACATTGGTACACAGTGGGTATTCCATACAGTCACGTAAGACGTGTTTCGATGTCGCTCGTCAGTTTAATACATCATACTTGGGCTCCCGCACGTTTATACAGAAAGATGATATAGAAAGAATTACACGTACAACTTTGAACGAGCGTACGCAAAGTAAAATATGAATAACACGTGAAGCAAGCATACAATTTAAAAGAAGTATCTTGACAACTTTCTACAGCATAGTCAACAAAGGCGCTGGGAGTATTTTTGGTACCTCTTTTGTAAGAGTGTTTAGAAGAAATCTAGAGCGTCCACCACGAGTCAAGGTCAGACAGACAGACAGCTCAGGTGGAGAGCTTAAATCCCGTGCTCCCTGTTGATCTATATCATCTATATAAGCCTGGCTAAGGTACAATGACTGATGAAAACTACTAAAAACTTTGCTGATTAACATTAAAGAATTGGGGGAGAAACATGGTGGAAATTTGATATCGCAGTTAAACGCGAGGTTGGAAAAATTGCCTAAAAAGATATAGTTAGAATGCATGCACGTCAAGTACAAAGTAAAAAAACCTAAAAATAAAGTTCGAGTGATTATACACTATCAGAATTTTGAAGCACGGTTGCACGATATCAAGGTTGCTAACAATTATTATTTTAAAAGATTCATGCGCCCGTTCTGAAGAACTTAGACTAACCCCGCTACAGAACGCGCACAAAGTGTGGAGCAGCTACTCCACGCTACGTCTCAGAAGGCTTTCTAGCGAGTACGCCAGAGCATTTCGCCTCTCGGGATAAAACACGTAGCATTTTACTGCTTTAAATATTTAAACGCTAGTCGTCCAAAACCACGTATTGCATGCTTTAAAAGCGGGTTTCCTCGTTCGCCTTCTTATAGCCTCTAGCGCGCAGAATTTCGAGCACGGAAAATATTTCTTTTTCTGTGATTAATCACATCTAGACTAATTATTCCTATGCCATATCTCGGAAGAGAACACGTAAATAGCTTTTTTCTTTGAAATGTTGAAACGCAAGTCCATAGAAAAATTGTTTTTTTTTCTGTAATCATTCACATCCAGACTAACTATTCACGTGAATAAAAGAACCTTGCGTGCCCTTTCTTGCGCCTGAAGAGCCGGCTGGCGGTATACATTTCCGCTCATGTTATCGCGTATTCGTAAAGTTTATTATTACATTAAGAAATCCACTAAAGAATGCTGGGTGTTCCAGTGCCGTTGCTGATCCCGTACGCAGATATGAAAAATTCACTCAACAAAAGTTGCCTGGGTATTGCGCATGAATTCATGCAGGTCCCGCGAGGATTCGTACTAAGGACTTATGCAAACATTCACGTCACTCCTGTCGGTATACGTAGCTGCGGCTAGCCGCTATATTGGCCAAAATGCGTGTCATCGGTTGCCTGGTTAATTCAGTAACCAGAATGAACACGCACGAGCAGACTTGTAGCACACCTCCTCACGTACACTAAAGACAGAGCACAAACCCTGGTCGAAGTCACGACTAAAGCACGCGATGAGTGCGTCTATGCAACTGCACCAGGCAGGGTCAAACACTTACAGGATGCGCGTCCACTAAGACGTTGAAGATTAGCTCTGTTTCAGATCGCGCCGATTAAGACGGGGCAGCACCATTGTTGGGCGCCCGCACTAGTGCACTATACGCATTTGAAATCCAGGCTGCGTTCCCAGATTCACAGAGTACTTCAATTTTTCTGACACCCCGCATTTCGGCAGCTTTGGATCTGGCCAGTACATCAAGTTCTGCTACACTAAAACGAAAAGTAACTGACGTGAACTTCTAAGCCGCCCATGCTACACGAAAATGGAACGGTCGTTCACTTGCACTGTATTAAGAAATGACGATAGGATGATTTATACAAACACCCACGTTGTTTCTCTCTTCAAAAAAAGCTGTTTTATTTCTCAGTTTTCCTATTTGAAATAGCACCAACACAACATATAAAGCCGTCGTTATTGTATGTCCCAGTTGAGAAGGAGGGTATAAATTGCAAAAAAAAATAATTTTGACGTTAAAAGCGCCATTGCACATTTTCTAATTACAAACTTTCGTGGCATATGCGCATAATGTGCCAGTGAGGGCGGCGATCATACGAAACCTCCCCTTCGGTAAACTTCGCGCAGCGAAAATCGCTCCTCGCACACTTAATTTGAGCCCCAGCTCTTTCCCGCAAACAGCCGTGTAACATGCACCGGCGGAGGCATGACGTGAACTGGCGGTATGCTAATGCCGCAAAGCAGCGCCGTACAGACATATCCTGGCACGTCGAACCACATGGCGGCTCAGCATATTAGCACGCCGTCTAAACTGACGCATCACAAAAAGGTAAACGCCAGTTGCCCTCAAGTCAATGTGTCCGGAAGAATACCTTGCGCACTTGTTAAGTCTTAGCATACGCTAATCAAAGGCGAATTTGGCAGTGCATGTAGGAGAAGTTGCAAAGTAAGTTAGTCTTGAAAATGATCTCTATCAACAGTCATATATATATATATATATATATATATATATATATATATATATATATATATATATATATATATATATATATATATATATATATATATATATATATATATATATATATATATATATATATATATATATATATATATATATATATATATATATATATATACTTGATACAGATCATTTTAAATGAGTAACTAACGAGGACAAGAAAGTAACAAACAAAAACTAAAACAGGCGCAACCACACGCAAGAAAGAAAGATACTATTTAAATGTCTTATACCTGCTCTTGCCTTCTTGAAGGTTTACTATCTTCTACACATGAACTTAAATTATTCAAAGCGCCTTAGTACTAGCATATTCAAGATCTAACAAAAGCTACGTCCGATAAAGGCCGATCCACACGACGGACCAAATTGCTCTTTTGGACCGCGGTCCACGCATCACGTGATAGGACGTCACCAGTTCGTGCGTACCGCCGTTGGCCCGCGCAAGACCGCGGCCCTCGCGGTCCAACAAAACGCCGAGGCTTTTCCCGCTTCTGTTTTGGCGGCGGACCGCATGCAAACCGCAGCGATTTTGGCTTAGCCAACGAATGTTGTCTCTAGCCACTGTATTTTCGGCTTAGTAAAAGCCAGTCAAGCCAGTCGTTTCATGTCAGCCCTTCCGCCTACACGTGCGTGCAGCAGATATATTTTTTAAACACCGTGTCCTCTTGGAGTGAGGAGGAGGTTTTTTCATTTTGTATGCCTCGTTGAGCAGTTCCCGGCTTTGTGGGACTCGAGCCGGAATGATAACAACGATAACACTCTGGCCGAGAGTGCAGCTGGTTGGTCTGCTTTGCCGTCTGCTATGGCGGTCCGCCGTGTGGATGTGCTCTGCGCCGGACCGGACCGCGGCGGGCCGTGACGTCGCATCACGTGACCGAGCGGCCCGCGGACTTGGTCCGTCGTGTGGATCGGCCTTTAGGCAGCCT
Organism: Dermacentor albipictus; assembly: GCF_038994185.2. NCBI lineage: Eukaryota > Metazoa > Arthropoda > Arachnida > Ixodida > Ixodidae > Dermacentor > Dermacentor albipictus. Next base: position 143,790,097 of record NC_091824.1, read on the forward strand.
ATTTTATTATCCCATCAGGAAAACGAGAAGATGGCGTAGAAGGAACCAAGCATTCTCCAATCGCTTATTCCGATTCCCCAGGTAACGCTAGCTTCCTGTACATCGCGTCGAAAGTGCTGGTCACCGCGACAAGAATTAAGGTTGTAAGATTTGATGTTACATTAAGACAAAAACCGGCTCTTTCAAGGAGCAATATTGCTCATAATTCCGTGTGTGTGACATTTCCACTGTGCATAAAAGCCGCCTGTAAGGAACATAATTCTACTTAGTAACGTGCAATTGGCATTAACTATATATAGGGCTCTAGATAGTTTTGAACATAACTAAGTCCGTAGTAAAATCGTAGTTTGTCGCAACGCGAATTTCGGCTACAAGAACTCGAATGAGATGTACGAAGCTAACAAAAAAGCTTGACGCTAGAGTTGGGTTCGCAGCGGTAACAGCTCAACGGCAATATGAATACCGCGAAAGGAAAATGCTTGCCGCCTACCGCAAAAGTTCGGCTGAATAAGCGTCTGCATTGCCTCAGTAGAGAAGAAGATTCCAGCTGGAGTCTACCCAAATATTTTTTGTACTAGATGTCAACGGGGATCTAATTTCACTGACACTTACGGCCCATATGCCCGAAAGATCTTGCTTCTGTTAAATTTGGCACGCTCTAGCAAGATATTGTTTCAACAGACCACGCTAGCAAGCAAGTACGAGCGTCGCAATTTCAAGCCATCACGTCAAAGCGCCAAACCCAACAGCTACTGCGCTTGACATTATTACTTATATTGAAGGTTCCTGCAGGGAAAAGAATCACACGTGATGAAATAGAATAAAACAGAAAGAATAAGAACCCAAATGCGAGCCTCTCACGCTAAGCAAGTGTAGATAATGCGACCTTCAAACGCTCTCGTGTTGTCGCTGGCTGAAGGCAGTGTAGCGAAAATCTTTCCACCTTATAAAACCTGAAGACGTGAAGAGCAAGCACATCAGGTAAAACGAAGTGAACATTTGCCATTCCGATTGCAAATTGTTTACAAAACCAACGATGCATAGATAACTACAAGCGTAGCCCACTTAAGGCGCTGCAAGCCCACTTCGGTAAAGTTAAGCGCTCAGCAAAAATCCCTGTCATTTTACGGGGACTTCAACCGATCTACATCCAAGAGCTCTTGTGTTGATTTCCTTTTTGTTTTTGTTTTTTCTCTGTACAAGCTCTGAAGATCTCTCGTTGCTTTTCTGGCGGAACTATTTCAACGGTAATGAAAAGTAAAATGAAATGGACGAAAACTTTTCATCCGATAACACAGTTCAGTCGAGACCGGTTTAGTACACGTAAAGCAGAAAAAACGAATTTTGTTTGCTAAGCAACAAAGGAGCCGCCGTTCCTTTGAAGCCGCGAGCGTTTGTGAATAAATAACGCATGTGCACCTCGAACAACAAGACCGGCACGCGTACAATTAAAGAAGTTACAAAAATGCATGATATTGCGGGCACTTGTTTGAATGAAGTGCACCAGCTATGCCTATACACATGGTGTTTCAACAACCACTTTTTGCTTTTGTTTTGTTCTTTTTGTTTGTGGTGTTTTTTGTTTTTGATTATTTGTAGCAGGAACAAAGGAAAAGTTTGACCGACGTATTCTACACGCAGCGCTCGCGTCAAGTAGTACGCTAATCTATAAAAACATGCTACTTTCTTTGCAGCAAAATTTAAAATGTTCGTCTATTACTGAGGCGCTGTGCTTTACGAAATTAGAGGACTCTAATTGCAAACATGCAAGGTTATTTATTTTGCATTCATATCATCTCCCCCTTTGACTTTGCTTTCTGTATTTTGCCAAGTATGCACACTCGCGGCAATGAAGCAGGCAGAGAGAGGGGGAGCGAAAGAAACGAAGAGGTAAAGACGGGGAGGTTAATCAAGAACGTGCGAGGTTGGTTACTCTATACTTGGGGAGGAGGAAGAACAGATAAGAACAAAATAAAAGGTAAATAATAAACTAGCCAGTCACTGTGAACACACTTCCAGAGGAATGTCAGCTGTCACAAGCGTTCGTACAGTTCTGTTGCCTTCAATAAGTGCAACATGGCTTTTGTGGCCTTGTACATGGCAAGAACGCATAAGCCACGTCCCAGAATATTTTCTTCCGAGAGTGCTCTATTACCGAATTGCCTGAGTCTAGCTTGTAGAGCACAGTTTTGAGCGTCCAAGTATGACCAGTGAGTGGCACACAAGGTCATCTAGTGTCTCGTCGCATCGGGACTAACTGCACGCTGCACTGTCGGCCATTCCTATAAGGAAGAAATAGGCATTTGTAAATGCGACGTCAAACCCCATGTGACACACTAAAGTTGTTTCGCGACGGGAGAGTACGAGTGGCAATACAAGTCGCCAGTTGGTGTCGAAAGAAAACAAGCGTGAGCTGGTGAAAGCTGCAAATTCCATAGTAAAGGTGTGATGTGGTGAGCAAGTGACTCAAACTGTCGCGCAGCATCCGTTCTCGAGAGTGGTATAGGCACCAACTGATGGTTTTGTTGAGCTGAGCGCGCAGCTTCGTCTGCGCTGTCGTTGCCGACAATACCGCAGTGGCTCGGCAACCATTGAACCTCAATGTGATGACCCTTGACGGACGCTTGGTGATGAGCGTGCCTTATTTCGTGCGCTAGCTGCTAATGTAACTAACCCACGACGTAGGGCAAACTACAGATATTTTAGGGCTGCTTTTGGTATCGCACAACATGGCCCAACGATTTAGTGGCTGCTGGAGCACGTAATTGATTGCACCTTGACATACCGCAAGTTCTGCTGCTGTCGAAGTGGTATTGTGAGAGTATTTTAACTGCAGAAAAGACGGTGTCCGATAGAACAACCACTGCTCCGGTAGAGCTGTTGGAATTGGTGAAGCCGTCCGGGTAAATGCATATGCGGTCAAACCAAGACTCGTTTTGTAGAAGCACAGACAACCACTTCAGGACTAGTGGTGCCTTCTTAACAATCCCAGGAACTTAGAGACACACGTGAGGTTGCCGGAGACACCACAATGCCGATGTTGGGCATTTCGCAAGCCTGAAGCCAGATGTTATCGAGTCATCGTGCCTCGTCACAATACCATGTAGCATGCGCTCTTCGCACTGGCAAACCTGCTAAATGGTGCAATGGTAGCCGTGAACGGTGCCGAATCTGCGCTCTTAGCGTCTCAACGACAATATGAGCGGTGATCGGATACTTCTATGCAATGACAATCATTGCTGCTGTCGAAGAACATCCCCGCGGGAGGGCAAGGTATGTACGAAGGGCTTGGGCTTATACGCTGTGTAGTGCAAGGAGATTAGTCTTGCACACGTTGGACTACGGCCGCTAGACGCGTATAGTGTGCCGTCTGCCGGGTGTGAAGTGTAGCTCAGCGCTTCTCCGTTTCATGACGACAAACGTGGTGTTGCGGTCAGGGGCCTGTCGCAAGCGGCAGGAGTCGTGCGCTGCTGCGGCCTTTTACAATGGAAGTGCGGCGTATATATCGCGGTATTTAAACTGAAAACCATCTTCAGAGTGACAGCATAGATAGTTACAAATTTTCCAATGCAGCGGAGCTCTGTAACGTGCGAAGCTATCGCACTTGCCGTCTCCGTCAGCCGTTTGCTTCCCGGTTTGAGAAGCAATAACACAGTGTTCTTAACGCCGTTTAGTTCGGTAAGCACGTTAAACTTAACTATTCGAAGAGGAGCACAAATTCTGCACTGACAAAATATACCTTCACCAGTTATTTTAAAGCAAGAGAGGTGAAATTTGTTTTACGAAACAATATGTGTAGGTGTTCTATGCAAACGTAATTCGTGCAGACAGTATCTTTATGCCGTGGAATGTGTGGGAGAGATGACTTCGCTTGAAGGAATGTACAATCGAACAAATATGGATATCCGCACATCTAATGTCCCTGGTTTCACTTGGCTTTGTTTCTCGCTTTCTTTCTTTCTTTTTTGTTTTGTTTGCCCGTATGGGTGCTGCTATGAAAGAGACGCACACATTTGCAATATGTTGCAGACTTGTTTTTGTGAAAAATCAATTTGTTACCTTGTTCGAGGACATGTGATTAATTCCATAAGGGGAGTAACTAGTAGCACGTAAATAATTATGGTTTGGACTCTTGATAGAATCATATACGTATATCTGAATACAATAGGGTAATTCTTCGGTCGCACACGCAAGCCAGTAATACCTAGTTTTTACAGCAAACTAAAGCTTTAAGTGAAAAAAAAAACTGCATAATAGCCCTTAGAATGCATGTTTGGCGTAGCGTAAGCGTTCTTACTTTTTATGGAGTACGCTCAGGAGCCACGTTCTTGCTCTTCACAAAAAAGTACAGGCGAGCAAGGGATTATCTTCATGATATCGTTCGTAAGTTCGAGTTCGTACTGCTCACAACCGGCCACTCCTGTAAGCTTCAGATATGGAGTAAGGAATAAACATTTGCCGATGGCAGCGCTGGCAGCAGTCCTTTTAGTGCGAACCGCCACCACTGAGCTTCTAGCTGGATTTTGTGATGCTGTGGCTATTTATATTTGTCATCGCACGTAGCAAAAGCTTCCTCAAGCTTCTCATGCGGAATCATTTGGTTGACCGTTGTTGAACAGGTTCGCTTCCTCATTTGTGAACAAATCCTTATTCCCCGCCTGTACAACATGCCTCATTTCCATTCGCATCCTATAGGATTGAAGGGTGTCCAAGTTTGGCTCGCTGTCTGCTCAGGAACATTTTAGCAGCCGGAAACCCTTCGGATTCTTCTTGGTTCTTTGGGGAGAATTTTATTAGATATGCAAGCCACAGCGTCGCGTAGCATCAAAGCAGTAGTGTCACTCATTAGCCACAGATACACTCGCGGAATCTGCAGTAGCTTCCTGCTTATCTTACGTTCAATGAAATGCTCCTCGAAGTGGCATTCGCACACGATTAATTTGGCTGAAACATTTCGTCAGCACGGCAGAGAACAGGCTCAAGTTTCTCGGAAAGGTCTTGGTGTCCCGAGGTCGAAACCAGTGACATTTCCCCCCGAGGCTGGCATTTTATTACGCGAACTTATAATTCTGATCTTCCGGTTAGTTTTCTTCCTTGCAGGAACACTTTCGCTCTGTTTACGGGCCTCAGGAACTTGGGATTCTCGAATAACACCCGCAGTATTCGCATCGCTTCTTAGACGTTTAAGTATATTGCGCTAAGTCGGAGAACTATCGTGACTGCAAGCACAGCGCACTGTGACGTCAGCGCGTTAACGGAAGATATAAATGACCGCTTCCTAAAATGACTCACTGCGGCCAGATATATCACACTTCTATACACTCCCTAACCGTGATTTAACCACTTCACTTCAGGTTTTAGGGTGAAAACAATTTATTTTAAATATTAGAGCCGCACAATAGCAACAGACTGAGCAGCAGAGGAGACGCAACTCGCGACAGGCCTCCGAGCACAACGACATGCTTGCTGCGATGACGCGGAGAAGCAGCCGACTATTTCGGTCGGCCCACCTGTCCATCTAGCCACCGTAGTTGGACAAGACAGGAAGGCTGCGTCACAGAAATCAGAGGAAAAGTGGTGTGTATAGCTGTACAGTGGCGCGCATGGATGGTCCTCAACCATTTTCCAGCTATGAATTAAAACATATTATCAATGCAAATGAATTGTGACCTCGGGTATGAAACGCGGGGACTCCTGGTGAGATGACGATCCCCAATTGCAGGCAGTCGGAGTGTTAAGCCTACTTGCCAATGTTCAACACAGGGTTCATTGAAATGAAACGCGTCGGTGCGACGAAAGAGAGGTCATGAGAGGCTCGCAAACTCTAATCATGCTTTTCTTATGTGGAAATAAAATGTGATGAAATGAAGCTCTCAAGTGAAATAATTTTCGACGTCAGTCACAGAAATTCTGTTCTAAGGTGACAGAAACAAAGTACGCGCCTAAAGTTGGAGCGAATTTATTCTGTCGAACTAGGGGCCGAATTTGCGAAGCTTTTTGTTCGCAGTCTTTTTTTCATTTGCCGACAGCGTTTGCTAATGATATGTCTAACATCCGAATTGGCTGAAATTTTCTCTTGCGAATAATTCTAGCCTAAGAGCTTTTTGTGAATACTGGTCCAGCTTAGCTGAAGCTTTCAGCCGGCGCTCGGATGAAGCTCTGATCGGCAATTTCTTTCCTCAGTATTGCCCGATTAATCTTGTTCACCCACCGGACGTACGAAAACAAAGACGAGGGGAAGAATATATATATGGTAGGTCCGAGAAACAATATAGAAGTCAATACGTCAGCGAAGTATTTTTTTTTTTTCAAGATGGAAGTAGAACAACTAAAAACTCACGCGTAACCAGAAAAATAAAGGAATTAGCAAGAAGCACCCCAACGCTCGCCTAAATGAGATGTTGTATTAGGCGCTGTCTTAGCCGGCCGTCAACACAACAGGAAAAGATGAGCCGAAAACGCAGGAAAGCTTTTTGTATCGAGCACCCAGGCGTACACACGTCTTGTCATCGCAGATGAAAGCTTTACGAAAAGTCACAAGAGGACCATTTTACGGGTATTAGTCTTCCAAAACACTTTGAAGAATAAACGCGCATCAAAGAAACAACATCTATGAGAACACATCTTGCGGAACCTTGCTAGCGATGTCCGTCAGGCAGACAAAAATATAGGTAAACTGCAGTTAAGGGCTCTTTCTTGAATTTCCTTTTCGTTTGTGAAGAATGGTTTGATACGGAGGCACATCTACGAGAATATCGGCCTTCTTTTCACCTTCCTTCCGCTAGCAATCGATTTCGGTCAAATTGGAAATCTAGGCAAGTGTTGTGTCGTCGGATTCTCTGCGGACAACGATTTGTTGAATGATCAAGAGCCTGCCAACGTGAGGTGATACGAAAAACGTTCCGGCAATAAAAAGCATTTCTCAAACTAGCTAACACAATTAGTATAAAAGACATATTAATAAATGTCAGAAAGAAAAAATGGCACAAGTTGCGATTTCAACCAAATCCATGGTACACAATGACGCGCTAGGTATTAATACAAAAACATGATATCACTTTTATTAAAGAGAGTTATGAAGGCTTTTAGAGCTGATAGTTTTAGTGACGTGTTGCCCGTCGCCCGAGCAATGTTTCTACACAGAAATGACAATTGTAAAGACAACACATTTCTGACCTCAGTGCGCATCTTTGCTTCTAAACCTTAGGCGCTGTTTTAGCTGTCCCCGTTTCGTCAGCATACCGATGTGTTTAAAGCTGTCTTAGATTTCGCAAACGCACGCGCTCCTACGAAACAATCGCTCTTCTTTTACAAAGGTAAACACCCTTATCCACCTTTCACACTGGATACCAGGTGAGGCTTCCGTTGCGTTCTGCTCCAACCACCTGCAATGTCGTTTTCAGTGACAATACGCTAAAATTCAATTCCATTTATTCTTCATTACAACTTTGATTTGCTAGCCTCACAAGGGGCGACTTAACTAAAAGAACGTACACAAAAGAATGTGTTTGGTGCAGCCGTGTGTTCCGTTGAACAGTGGGTCCCGCAACCCCGCTCAGATATGAACTGATACCGGCAGGGCAGTGCCGACTCAGAGACGAAACGGGAAAAAAACGTATTTTACTAGAGGACAGTTAGTGAGAAACACTGCTCCAGTTAGCCAGCTACTGCACCCACAAGGCTATAAACCTGCTAAACAGAACTAATTTAAGGCGAATGATCGAAGGAGTAACCTGCTTCCACGCAGTAAACGAGCAGAGAGGAAAGCACAGGTTTGCAGCCGTTGTCATGACATGGTGGTCGCACTGTCGTCATTCCGTTATCGTCATGACGACATCATCGTCACCATTCCGTCGTCGTCCCGCCATATTTGTCACGATCACATCGCCGTCGGTTCATTGTCGTCCACATCGCCGTCGTTTCAGCGTGGTCACACCGTCAACGTCCCGCCACCGCTGTCTTCACGTTTTCATGTCGTCTACCAAAACACGTCGACGATAATTTGTGATGCCACCGGTAAACGGCGCCACCGATGCTAGGAGTGCACATCGTAAGTGTCGCTAGTGTGGCCACTTGATTTGCGTGGTCCGCAGAAGGCTATACGCGTACTTTGACAACCATATTGTGGCTACGGAGGTAAAGACAGGGGTCTTCACCTCCGTTTCGTCTCTCTCTTGACAATAATTTTCAGTCGTTTCTGCAAGAATTTTTTGGTATAGTCATCTTATATGAATTTACTTTATTGGAAACGTTATTTGCCCCACACATATGAGGGAGAGGATTGCTGACGAAATGTTGCAAACAATGTCACTTGATGAATATAGTAGACAGCTGAAAGGACTTGGCGGATAAAGACTGGCACGTGCTACAATTCACCACATTAGAACCGAAATCCTCAAAGAAAGAAAGAAAGAAAGAAAGAAAGAAAGAAAGAAAGAAAGAAAGAAAGAAAGAAAGAAAGAAAGAAAGAAAGAAAGAAAGAAAGAAAGAAAGAAAGAAAGAAAGAAAGAAAGAAAGAAAGAAAGAAAGAAAGAAAGAAAGAAAGAAAGAAAAGCACATACACCAGAAACTTTATGAACTTTTACACTCAAAAATAAAGATAAGGTATGCAGGCACTCTAACTTCTACGCCACCCCCGCCCGCCCTTAATTCACAACAATTATTCGATATCACACTAAAGGCACATCCCTAAAAACAAAAAACATATTCCAGAAACTACACACAGGCATGAGGACTCCTATGGTCATGGAATAGAAAATGAGGTATACAATTTCGCTAACAAGATTAGGTAGCGATCACCAACAAAACAATAAAAAGGCAGTTTGATCTTGTCTGTGTTATACGAAAAAGGACCAATACCCCGAGGGCGTTAAAAGGGAGCCTCTTAGATCAATATAAGTTTTTTTTCTTGTTTTTTCTTTTTTCTTCAGCCTTGAGCGTGCTAACCACCGGCAAAACAAACGGCGTTGCAAGTGCACCGCGCTGCGCTGGTTTTGTTTGCGCCCTACTTCCGAGTTCTTGATTTATTCTCACTCTCATTCTTTCCATAAGCTGACTTGTTGCTAAAACAACGCACTCAAGCAGACGCAGGTGTGCGATAATCCTTTGTGTGCGTGTCTCTGCATCGTCGTCTTTCCACGCTGTTTAAACTTGCGAGAATTTAAGAAAGAGACAACGCTAAATGACGTTCCAATAAGTTGTTCACTGTGTTCGGAAGTAATCCTGGCCGGAAATATAAGAGTCCGGACGATTACTTTCTTAGTAAATCTCGCGATATGGCAAGCACTTGTTGCTGTCTCGAGCAGTTCAGTACGACGGCATTCCAGTACGCGAGCTATGGGTAGACCGGTTAGCGTGGTGGTTTCGTACTTTTATCGCGAATAGCATTCTTGGTATTGTAAGGCGTGTTTTCTTTCCGGCTCTCTAGCTATCCCGCTGTCCCTCCAAAAATGTGGCCTGACCCTGAAGATAGCGTCCTCTAACCTGGGGGCCGATCCGAACGCTAGTGCAGTCCATGATATCGGTTATTCGCGTGGGTTTGGGTCATTGGGTATGTTTCGCTCTATAACGAAGGCATTTGACGATACTTGGGTCACTGTGTATGGGTCATGGTGTGAGCGTGGACGTCACGGCGGCGGCGCTAGAAGGCGAAGCGGGTCCAGAGAGAAAGCGCGAGAGAGGAGCATGACATGCAGTACGTTCCTCGTACATGACGCGTTTCGGCTATTCGCATAAATCGATAGTTATCTCGTAGATGAGTATTGCCACAATTTTGATGCAGATAGCAATCTTGGCATTGTCAGACCAGTTTTCCTAGCGTTGTCCTACTTGTCAAATTATGCTTTATGATCAATTGTGTCTCACAGAAACTCAGTACAAGGCAACAGATACTCAACGTAAACACAACATAACTTTTAAAACAACTTTTGTAAGGCATTTCGTTCTGTAATCCAGGCTGCGTTCACTTTAAGGTCTTTCGCTGTTTCGGCGATGTCACCTAAGTCTAAGAATATGTAGTTCACGTATACCTAACATCATTCCGGTGGTATCCCACCGCGAAACAGTACAGCGGAACCATCGCCTCCCCTCAGAAAAACTACTAAAAGAAGGCTTCAAGTGAAATAATTTTCCAAAAGATTCTTCCCAGCAGACATCCGATTTATCCACCATTTCTGGGATGAAACTAAACTGAAGCTTCATTAATCAGTATCGTCTGTCTTGCAAGCCTGGCGTACGTGGTTAAGGCAGGCAACAGAGTTTTGAGTTGCCCTGCGAAGTTTATTAGACTGACGCCTAAGGAAGAAAAGGGAATGTGTTATGGCTAGAAGAACAGACAAGGTCAGATGCTTTGAAGAGGCTTATTCATTGATGAATTTGTGCAAAATACGGGTAATACGCTGACTGATTCATTAGTTTAGTTAGTTAGTTAGTTAGTTAGTTAGTTAGTTAGTTAGTTAGTTAGTTAGTTAGTTAGTTAGTTAGTTAGTTAGTTAGTTAGTTAGTTAGTTAGTTAGTTAGTTAGTTAGTTAGTTAGTTAGTTAGTTAGTTAGTTAGTTAGTTAGTTAGTTAGTTAGTTAGTTAGTTAGTTAGTTAGTTAGTTAGTTAGTTAGTTAGTTAGTTAGTTAGTTAGTTAGTTAGTTAGTTAGTTAGTTAGTTAGTTAGTTAGTTAGTTAGTTAGTTAGTTAGTTAGTTAGTTAGTTAGTTAGTTAGTTAGTTAGTTAGTTAGTTAGTTAGTTAGTTAGTTAGTTAGTTAGTTAGTTAGTTAGTTAGTTAGTTAGTTAGTTAGTTAGTTAGTTAGTTAGTTAGTTAGTTAGTTAGTTAGTTAGTTAGTTAGTTAGTTAGTTAGTTAGTTAGTTAGTTAGTTAGTTAGTTAGTTAGTTAGTTAGTTAGTTAGTTAGTTAGTTAGTTAGTTAGTTAGTTAGTTAGTTAGTTAGTTAGTTAGTTAGTTAGTTAGTTAGTTAGTTAGTTAGTTAGTTAGTTAGTTAGTTAGTTAGTTAGTTAGTTAGTTAGTCTGCGTGATTGAGTGGTTGTTTGCTTGTTTGTTTGTTCAAATTTCACACGCAGTTCATGAACACTTGCCTGCAACATGCACCTCGTGAGCCACGTGTCACGACTTGCGTGTGTATTTCTCTCCCTACACCGTTACAGCCCTGCGATGCCTCTATAAGATATAAGGAGATTAATCCGGCACGGAAAGTGGGATACGAATGAGGAGATCATTACAGCCAATAAGCGCCGGCACAAAACGCTGCTCCGCTTCGAATCAATCGCCTACCGTCGTGTCATAAATTAGCGGACACGAGAAATATTTTATTGCAGCGCGCGGATATCAAACAGGGGAGACGTTCCGTCTGTTATTTTCGCTTAATAAGCGCGTGGGTACGTGCTTTGTCCTATTTACCGGTTCGAGAAGCTTTAACGAGATGTTTTCTATCCGTATTGTGCAGGCAAGCCAAAATTGATTACTAAACTCGGAGTAAACCCGTAGGCCAGCCTACAATCTGGTCAATCGATGTAAAACTATAAAGTAGAAGCTACAAGCTTGAAACTTGCAGCTCGAAACAGCCCTTGCCATACTTCACGGCTTACCAGGCTATACGAGTTGATGCATAATTTGATATGTAAAAGAAAAACGATAAAGAGAGAATGAAACACCCAGTTCACATAAAAAGCACAACAAATGATCGTATACCCATAAAAAGTTAGCTAACCTTATTAACCAGCTAGGCACGTAATTGTCGCTGGCACTTTCCACAAGCCTTCCTAAGGTCCGGTCACGATAAGAATCTACAGCATGCCACGCCGCCCACCTCATTCTGCATGATTGCATATACGTACATAATGACCTTGTAAACAGTAGACGAGAAATTATGGAATGTCCGGCCTTTATTTCTACACGTGCTGTTAGACCGCTTTGTTTTGTTTTTAATAGTCAGCCGCTGAGAACAGACTTGCAAATAAAGGCTTGAGCTGTAAAAGTATAAATCATTCCTTCGCTGCAAGAAACACGCACCTCTCATGAAGTACAATCAAACATGGCGGATGTACGTTGTAGGATAAATTAGAGAAATGCCTATTAATTAAAGAAACTGCAGTGCGACAAAAGACATATCATCTGCAAATGGGTATCACAAGGGGCTTAAGCCGATATCACAATTCTGCCAAGAAAACCATCATTTCAGGCAGCCTATTACAGTAACATGAATTTTAGTCCTTTTACTCCGTATCTCTAAGGGGGTGCATGATTTCATTGTAAGCTATCTGACGTCAAATTCCTACACATCCGTGCTCATGAGAATTATTGTCGATAGCGTTCACGTTGTGAGTCCGTCTTTCTACGGCAATATAGATTTGTAGGTGTGAAACTGTCGGTCTTACCCGTATATAGTTCGTGCCCCGAACACGACCTAGTGTACTTGCAATTAATACGTACTGCACCCGAAATATATTGGCATGAAGTTTAGCGCGCACAACAATGAACATATTTAAGAGCAGTCCCCCTACACGATGTAAAAGAGCGTTGAAGGTGCAGGAGCCTGTATAAGTTGGCGAAAAGTAGAGGCCGCCAATGGGCAAAAACCAGAAGCATCAATTCTGTAACGTAGTCGGCGCAAACATCGAGCTCAACGGGCGCGCGGTACAGCCATTATCTGCAGATAAACGGTAACGTGAGGAAAGACACGGCTAAAACATTTTGCTTTACATTACAGTGTATTGCTGACGCAATGCACTCCGGCAGTTGAAATGCAAAAAGAGTCGCAAGTCGCTTTATGTACTACTGCTTGTGCACTGAAACCAAAGAACTCATAAATCAAGACACCAAAGAAAGAAAGAAAGAAAGAAAGAAAGAAGGAAAGAAAGAAAGAAAGAAAGAAAGAAAGAAAGAAGTCATAGCAAAGGCTGGAAGGAGAGAGTTTGCGTTGTGATGCGGTATTGACTTGGTTTGTATATATAGAACCAGCAGTGTTTGGGGGAAAATGGCCTAAACAATGCCACATATTCTTTTGTGCTTCATTCTCGTCCATCGAAGTAAGCCCGCAGCTAGCTTCCACTGATAGCTTACCACCAGCAGCAGAAAGAAAAAAAAGAAAAAAGATACTGGTCAGCGGCCGCAGGAGAGAAGAAAGGAGAAAGGCGGCGTTCTTTACGCCGATACTCAGGTCTTAATGTACTGCGTGCGCACCGGCGGAGACGGTCACCCCCAGAGATTCCCCGCACACCGCGCGTGTAGCTTGCTGCGAACTGCATGTGTGTGTACGTATAAGCGCTGAGAGAACACCGGCCAGCGAGCCGGTGTATCAGCCTGCAGCCTGCTTTTCTCAGTGGGCAGGTTGCAGCCTCTGGGGATTTGGAGCTAATTTAGATCAGGGCAAACATTTGCTGCCGCACCTACCTTATATCACTCGACTAACGTTTTAGGCTTCTGTCAGCTTTTCCTTTCTCCTCCCTCCATTTTCTTCCCCCTTTTGATCACAGTCACCACGGAAGTCCGCTTTGATGTCCGGCGTGAATAAGGCCGTTCTCGCGTGAATAAGGCCGCAACAGTGAAAAAAGTGAACGCTTCGGCACATACACAAGTGAATAGGAATGCGAGTAAACACAGTTCGGTAAAGGGCGGGCGCTTTACGTTCCTTAAGCATCTCCGAGATGTGCTTGCTCGGTGGCCCCACACGCGTGAGTGCCAGCCGACACGGGAAACGCCTTGGGAATTTGGAAACTGCCAAGCTTGCATGTGCTACGTTTCTTTACCGCTTTTCCGACCCAGTTACCAAACGTTTCGAAGATTGGTAGAGTGACTTGCATTCCTGCAACTCTTTATCTTCATGTCTCTATCAATCAAATACGAGTAGAAGGGATCCATCCTGTAATAACGCTAGAATATGCCAGTATTATATGGGACCCTGTTCAGACTGGAATAATCGATAAATTAGAAAAAGTACAACGTAGAGCAGCCAGGCTTATACTTTCCAGGTATGATCGAACAGACTCTTTGTCCGAAATGCTACGACAGCTAAACTTGCCTGCGCTAGCCGAAAGACGGCGTGCAGCTCGGCTAAAATTTCTTTTTCCTCCTTAATATAAATTATTTTAACATTGACAGCATGTCACAGCTAAAAGCACAACAAGGTCGACAGTTAAGGAGAAACAAGGACGTTTTTTTTTTTAAATAACCGCAATCGCACCTAACAACCTATGCCTGCATCGGAACGTAAAAGATCCACCATAGATCTGTTTGAATCCAGAATGAACGTGTCGTGAACGCGCTGTACTATATATGTTGAGCTGCTCTTTCCCTCTCATTCTTTTACCGCTATGCCCTCGACAGTGACAAAGCTTATTTACCATATATATATATATATATATATTATTGTTGTTGTTATTGTTGTTGTTGTTGTTGTTGTTGTTGTCATACCTTCAATAGTTTCAGAGATGAATCAACCAAGTTCTCAGCGAGTCGCTTTAGGGCGTAAGCAGAAAAGCGTCCCAGACTCGTGACTACTTCGCAACTCGCACCGGAAGCCTCTCAGAGACCCCAGATCGCAAGACCACGTGAACAACGGAGCCAAGCTCCCAAAGAAAGTTAAGACCCCTGTAGTACCTCTTCGATTTTATTGCATGCAACTTTCGAGGCAAGAAAGACGAGTCCTTTCATTTGATCTTTTGCATCGCGAACATGCGAATTTTCGCGTCCCTGACGAGAAAACAATCACGTGCGTGTGATCGAGGACTAGGGAGGAGCGTCACCCAGGTTCGTGTTAAGTGCAAGGTTTGCCCTTCGTCAGAGATAACTCAAAACTTCTCTAGGCACTCAGAGAAGAAGCCCCGAGCTCGGGCCACGTGTTCCACGGTAGAAGCGGCTGATCGCAGTTTAGGTCTTGCAGCGTCAAGCTGGAGACTCGTTACGAGAAGAAGAATCCCCGCGCGTTTCTGAGACGCGAGGCGCTCAGAACTTTAATTGCGTTGGATTGCAAAGAGGATGCTCAGCGGAAACTAATTTCGTGAGCAACAAAGAATTTTAAATCTCTCACGCAGCACGCCGCTTAAATGAAGTGTGATACACGCGTTCTGACCGAAAAGCCTATGGCAGGGATATAGGATCCTTCACCCCTTGTACGTAGAAGTATACAGGCTGAGCTCCGAAACAAAGCAACGTTTGTTGCGCGTCCTGCCTGACTCGGCCTCTCGAGACTGGCCGGCCAGGCTGCGCAGTTGGGAGCCAAACGAGCGTTTAACCACGCCTGTTTGTGGGCCGTAATTTATGCTTCTCGTGCAAACGAGTGCAGCTAAGCCTTCCCCAGTGCGTTTACGCAACTGCGGGTCTTCGACACCGACGTTGAATAATGCCCAAGTTGCGGGCGTAAATTTCCCCGCGAATACATGCGGAGGCACGTCGTTGCAGCCGGCTAGCTGCCTTATGCCGCTCTTCGCCTGCACTTAAGCGAGCCGAGATGCGCTCGCAAAAGTGCACCGTTGTTTTGCGATTACCTCCCAAACTACCTCTGTTTTGTCAATGAGAGAGCGAGATGGCAAAGAGAAAACCAAAATGGACGCTATGTTTGTTTATTGTTTATTTGATACCTGCTTCGCCTTTGCTGGCATTACAGCAGGGGTGCTGCACATGGCATGGTTTGTCTGAAGCATCGCCGAGAGAAGCGACCGTATAAAATTACGAGGCATCGGAGACGTGTTTCGGTGCTTAAGCGACTAGAGCTGCGGCTGTCGGCAAGAAATGCTCAAAGTCGTGAAAGGATTGACAATAGTTTGGCCGGTTTCTGAGATAAAATGCCGCTGTTGACGTATGATAACCTAAGGCTGAAATGCAGACTAGCCATCAAGGAATTTACTACACCGCAACTCCTACCGAGCTCTCTGTTTTGTACGATGGACTCTGGGCCCGTATTCACAAGAGCTCTTACTCTGGAATTGACCGTAAGTGAAAATACCGGCTAATTCTGATGCTGGACATCTTGCCACGGGGCAGAATCAGTGAAGTGTATTTACAAGTATATACAAGTTGTAGCAGAACTACATGCACAAGATGGCTGCCCGAACTAGCCGCACGCTCTTCTCGACAAATCGTCGTCTTCGTTCATAGTCATATACTATGACTATGCCCCGCCGATCCGTAACAACATAATATAGCGTAGGCGACCAGCCAATCGCGAACAGCACTTACGAACGAAGAGCTTTGTTAGTTCGGCTCCTGATCTTTTCACAAGGAAGGCGAACCCAAAGCGTGAGCTGGAACACCACCTAGCGGCTGTCCGCTGTTCACTATCCTCCATTACATTAGTTGGCAACAATGTGGGTTAATTACAAGAGTCATGAGGGAGGTGGTGGACTAATACTGAACCAGGGAGGCAAACTCCTGTTCACCACAAGTAGAGAGTTGCCTATTAAGAAAGGGGTCAGGCAAAGATACACAACCTCTCCAGAGCTAATCCCTGCATGCTTAGAAGAGGTATTCATACCAGACTGGGAAGGCTTAGGTGTGAGGATCAACGGCGAATATATCAGCAACCTTCGGCTTGCAGATGACATTGTCCTTTTCAGCAGCATCACTGGAAACGAATTACGACAAATCATTGAGGAGCTTAACCCCCCAAAAAATGTAAAGGCCAAACCACATATGCGCTTGCCGGCGCGAAAAAGCTCGCAACCACGCACCTTGCGTTTGCTGCGCCTCGCGAGGAATGGCGTTTCGAACCTACAAGAGGCGCGCCAGCGCGTACCCACTTGGGTCATTGTTTCCGCCTTGGCAGACATCGTTTCGTATTTATGTGAGGCAGCCAGAGCACCTACATTCGTCTGAATAAGACATATGTGCTCGCGCCGCGCTTCGACGCGTAAGGTCTGTCCTGCACCATTTGCGCATGCGTGAGGCGTGCGGGCGCGAGTCATCGCGCGCCGGCAAGTGTACGTGTAGTTTGGCCTTACGAGTAGGGTTGAATAGTACGCAGAAGAAAAAGCAGTGTTCAGTAGGCCGACAAAATAACATGTATTCAGGATAGCCAATCAAACCCTAGAGTCGGTAGAGGAGTACGTTCATCTAGGTTAGTTACTCATAGGGGATCCAGAGCATGAGAAGCAAGTATACAGAAGAATAAAAATGGGATGCAGTCAATACGGCAGGCATTACCAAATCCTGACTGGGAGCTTACCCCCCCCCCCCTACATGTCGTTGAAAAGAAAAGTGTACAATCATTGCATTCTGCCGTTGCTCATATGGAGCAGAAGCTTGGAGGTTAACAAAGACGCCCGAGAACAAGTTAAAGATCGCGCAACGAGCAATAGAACTGAAAATGTTAGGCGTAACTTCAAGAGACCGGAAGAGAGCGGTGTTGACCAGAAAGAAAACGGGGATAGCCTATATTCTAGTTGACACTCAGAAAGAAATGGAGCTGGGGAGGCTATGTATTTCGTAGGGCAGATAACCGGTGGGACATTAGAGTTCCAGAATGGGTGCCAAGGGAAGGGAAGCGCAGTCGAGGACGACAGAAAGCTAGGTGGGGTGACGAAATTAGGAAATGTGCGGGTGCAAGTTGGAATCGGTTGGCACAGGCCATGGGGTAAGCGGAGATGGCCGCTAGAAGCCTTCGTCCTGCAGTGGACATAAAAACATGATGATGATCATGACGACAACGGCGACTAATGCGGAGATTAATTTGAGGTAAACCGAAATCCATGCACAAAGGCTAGCAAGCCGTCATGTTGTTTAGAATATTTTGAGAACAATTGTACTAATTTATTTACGTTTTGACATGCCACAGTGGCCATGGCGTACTGCTGTCGAACACGAAATCGCGGGCTCGACTTCCGGCAGCCGCATTTCCACGGGGGCAAAATGCAAAAACGCTCGTGTTCAGAAATTTACGTGCCCACTTTATTTACATATTGATTTTACATATTGATTTATCGCGGAGTGACGTGGACTTGCCTCGGTCGCTGTCCTCGGACAGAAACAGACAGAAGTAGCAGAAATTGCCAGGAAACATATTGTCGACGAATAGACAGAAATTGACAAATATACTGCAACATTCGCTATACCAAACAGCCGACTATCCGGAGAGATAATTAAGAAGCTTGAACTTCTTAACATCAAAAAAAGAAGGCAAGTACCTTAGGGGTGACACTACTAATGCCAATGAGTGGATTCCAGTTTTCTCTATCGCGGTGTAAGAATTCCATGCAGTGCGGGCGATTTGAACAATGTTAATGATTTGCGAAAAATAAAAGAAAGTCTATTTCGGATTTCCAACATCACTTTGAACCGCATCAGAAAATTTCCTGCGGATCGCCTTTAGTACGGTGGATGTCATTTATGAATCAGAATGCTGCTTTAATATTACCATATAACTTAAATTATTTGTACTTGACGGATTTTCAAGTAACATATAAAACCAAATTGACGACCACTAGTTTGTTTTGTGTTTGTTATTTTTTTAACTTACGCGAGTGTACACATGGTGATTATAAGGAACAGAAGATACGAAAAGATGAACGTGAGGGTGCAAAACACCGAGCTCCAGGGAGCTCTGGGTACCGCGACGGCCTTTAAGTGATATATTTGGGTTACGAGCAATTTCACTCATTAGTTCAGATGCTGGGATTCCCGCCGTCTTTTCATTTCATATATATATATATATATATATATATATATATATATATATATATATATATATATATATATATATCGTATGGAAGAAACGCAGGCGACCTTTGATCATGCCGACGCTTAGGCAACTGAAGCAGTGCACCAGCTAAGGACTGGGCACGCACACACACACACACACACACACACACACATGCACGCACGTGTGGATATATATATATATAGGTAATTTCTGCAGCTTCATCCATAAATTACGCAGCTTGCCGAGAGAGACTTTTGTTTCCTTGCGCTAAATAAAAATATTGTAGGACTGGAAATTACTGTTCAGTAAGAATAAAACTCACATAAAAGGAAATAAACTCTGAATGAGAACAAATATCCAATGCAGATGTTATCACTCTGAATCACGAAGGTTGTTACAATGTCGCAAGATAGCGGAAGGACAAGGAGGAAGCAGTAGAAGTGAAAATAAAGGTCAAGGAGATTAGACAGCCATGTAGTTCTGACGTTTTTCTTTGAAGCGATACTGTGACTTTTGAGATCACCATTGTGGTCACATACATCTTTTTTCACTGGCAAAACCGTCACGGGACGGAATAATATAACGACTATATTGCAAAGCTATTCCTATTCCTTTTCGGGCTTCGTCAACTGTCCAAGCCCCGCGGCCCATACATTATCCCAACATCGCCGATCGCCAGGTGCGGTCGGCGATAAGAACGGAGTAGAATCGAGCGAAACCAGTTGTTACACTATGCCTGCCGTTATGTTGCAATCCGATAACGTAGCATCGCGTGGCTCAAGTGTAGATAAAATTGTTACAGCCGTGCTGGAAATAGGTTTCGTGAAGACTAATCATATATTTGTCCTCAAACATCTTCCATGTAGCCAAGTCTGGTGAACTTGTTTGTGAGCAGTAAGGCTTCGAGTTACCGCTGATGCTCGCCAACCAATGCAGCCGCAGGGAGGATCGCTAGCTCGCTCTGCTCAGTAGAAGCTGCCACGCGAACAACCTTTGTTTACAAAGAATCCTTTCTTCGAGGCGGCAAAGCAACGCGATACCACATGGAGGTAAGGTCTCGAGTGTTTCCTTGTAAACTACAAAAAAGACGAACCGCAGACATGCGCCAGCGCTCGCGAGAGCGTGAGCGCATGCGCGCACACGCGTGTGCACATCAAAGAAAACCTGATGCTCTCATCCAAGATCACCTCGAGCATCAGAACAAAGACTCGGGTCGCTTGCATAGAAACAGAAACGAAGGCAAATAAACAGCACGGCCCAGAGGGAGCTTCCGTGGGATCATCTATCCAGACGGTGACCCCTTAGCTTCATAAGACACGTGCGCTGCCTTAACGCGAGCGTCTCTATTCAAGTAAACGCCTGCCTAAACACTGCAAGGATTCTCGACAACCCACAAGGCCGGACCGGCACAGAGGTAGTGGCACATATAAGTAGCGAAGCGTCATCGCCCTTCCCGGTTTTTCTCACCGCCATCGTAGTGACTTCGCGTCAAGAGATCATTCGTTGGTCATCGCGAGGGAGCCGGTGACCATCGCCGGCGGTCCGCGACGGCGGGTCATTCGATTATTCCGGCCCACTCAACCTGTAGGCGACGGCCCTTCAACGAGCGCTGAAGCCAGTGCACGCGCCATCGTGTGCCTACTCCGTGCACACAGTTGTTTAACGGCGGGCAGGCGAACCGATGACGAGGACGCATACCTTGGGAAGCGGGCGAGCAAATAGCCAGAGTGCCCTCGCACGGCCCAGCGACCACGGGGCGTCCGCTGTGCGCCCGCAGGCCGGTGTGCCCATAAGCGCCGGCACAGGGCTCGCGGGCTCGGCGCCAATCGGCGAACGGCTCTATCGGCCTCGGACCAGACGCCGCATCGAGCGCACACACGTACGCCTACGCCCGATCACAGAGGGCTTACGCGGCGACCCGTTTAAGCGAGCCGGATAGTATAGTGCAAATGCGCGCGGAGAAGCGCGGATCCGACATTCCCTTCCATTCCATTCTGCGGAGTGCTCGGACTCCTGTTTGTACACTCAGTCGTAATGTTTGAGGCTGAACACGCGCGTTTGTTTGTATGCACGTGTGGGTGAGCGCATTCGTTGGCGTTTGGGTACGTGTGCTGCGAAACACAAGCGCCGTAACGATGCGTCTAAGAGTACGTGCAGACAGCAGCGTACAGTGTACGGTGCTTTGTTCGCGCAGAACGATGCAATCACGAATCCATTGATTGAAAAAGTCTTACCTACCTGCGAGCGCATAGACGGCTGCGCAGCTCGGAACACGTGGACGATTACGAGACGCCATTTGGACGAGAAAATAAACGCGCTGCAGTTCATCTTGTGCGTATCCTTGAGCACATTTGTCTCTCTCTGTTTCGTTATCAATCGCAGTCTTTCATGTCTCGAAGATTGAAAACGAGTGCCCAGCATTAGGCGAGATATTCTTCTTCCTCCTCTACGAAGTCGCGCACCAACTGGAAAATCCCGTTGAGCTTTACAGCGCGACACGAGAATCAAAAATGAAAGCGCAACATCGAAGAGAGTTCAAGCTTACGGAAGTGCACATTCTTCTATAAATATCCGACTCGAGATTCACGCTGCATCAGCTTTTTTTATTTTATCACCAAAGAAAATAAAAGAAAGCAAGACATTCGCCACCGGTATTTACATAGTAATTGTGTTCACCGATTCTTCGTTTCGTATTTATTTGTTGTGACCTTCTAAGGTTCGTAAATTGCGGGAGTCTGCTGGTGCTGCACAATTCAGTGCTAAGGAAAGAAACCTAGCAGTTTGTAATTTTAAGTGCCGGTGCTCTCACAGCAACAAGATGAGAAACAAACACATGCACGTTACGTCTTCGGTTCCAGCATTGCAACTTCATTAGAAACATCTGACACTGGCACGAAGTTCCATTAACACTACTTTCACGGCAGTCTTCTTGCCTTTCAGTCAAACAATTTGTGTTCGCGTCACTCTCAAGGCAGAAAATTGGGTTAAGAAGTGCTTATTCACGCAAGTTTTGTGGCCGCCAATTGCACCAAATACTCTAGCTCGTATATGCAAAGTTTCAGGACACGCTTCCTCCAAAAAGAATTATTCATAGTGCTGACTGACGCAAGCCTTCCGGCTCTAAATATGTGAAAGTGATGTATTCGCAAATTGGGGCCGTAAGCCCTGCACCATGAGGTGGAAACAAAATGGAAACTGAACGAACGGTAGAAAACTTAAGGATTCTTTATCATGATCCGTTGTCACGGCGCAGAAGTCACTATTCTGTTTGTTGGAAAAACACGGGGAAAGCGGGAGATGGAAATTCAAGACGATGAGCAAAACAACAACAAGGTAAAAGCGAGAGCCAACATTTCGACAAGTCCACTTGTCGAAACGTTGGCTCCTGCTTTTACCTTGTTCTCGTTTTGCTCATATTCTATTTGTTGTCAATGTTTAGTATTCTGTATGTCATGCACAAATCTCGGGAATCAACCTGAATTAATTAATATATGCGTGCGTGCGTGCGTGCGTGCGTGCGTGCGTGCGTGCGTGCGTGCGTGCGTGCGTGCGTGCGTGCGTGCGTGCGTGAGTGAGTGAGTGAGTGAGTGAGTGAGTGAGTGAGTGAGTGAGTGAGTGAGTGAGTGAGTGAGTGAGTGAGTGAGTGAGTGAGTGAGTGAGTGAGTGAGTGAGTGAGTGAGTGAGTGAGTGAGTGAGTGAGTGAGTGAGTGAGTGAGTGAGTGAGTGAGTGAGTGAGTGAGTGAGTGAGTGAGTGAGTGAGTGAGTGAGTGAGTGAGTGAGTGAGTGAGTGAGTGAGTGAGTGAGTGAGTGAGTGAGTGAGTGAGTGAGTGAGTGAGTGAGTGAGTGAGTGAGTGAGTGAGTGAGTGAGTGAGTGAGTGAGTGAGTGAGTGAGTGAGTGAGTGAGTGAGTGAGTGAGTGAGTGAGTGAGTGAGTGAGTGAGTGAGTGAGTGAGTGAGTGAGTGAGTGAGTGAGTGAGTGAGTGAGTGAGTGAGTGAGTGAGTGAGTGAGTGAGTGAGTGAGTGAGTGAGTGAGTGAGTGAGTGAGTGAGTGAGTGAGTGAGTGAGTGAGTGAGTGAGTGAGTGAGTGAGTGAGTGAGTGAGTGAGTGAGTGAGTGAGTTCAGCTGCACAAGCAGTGCAGTGGAGTCTACAAAAACGGCAGGCATAGCTTATCTAGCATGAGTGCAGCGAGCAAGAAAAAAGTGCGCTTGCAATCAGCTTTATATTGGACTGCCACAACGAAAGCCCGTTCTCCCTCAACTTCAGACAACTCCCAAGTCACACTACCGGTTTCCTGTGCCGAAGGTAGCAGCAACGCGCTAGAACTACTTAGAAGCGGGCCCGCCGGTTTCTTCTAATCAATATGGACGTGGTGCGGGCGTGAAAAGTAAATGAGACAGTCTGTCGGCTTTAGAGATCACAGCATGCATGCGGCCGCGCCAACGCCGAAAGAGAATGCTCGTGTCACTAAAGCGTCCAACGATAAAGATGACGGAGCAGGCTTATTAAGAAACCAGACACTTCCTTAAGCTCCCGACCGCCATTTTGTGCTGCCTTTTAGAGAACGCGAACTGAGATATATACTTGAATACGATCGTCTTACAGCTTGCTCCTTTTCTACGCGATCACAGCTGCATATTCTGCTTTCTTTGAGTGTGCGCCTTCCCATGTCATCTTAAAATGATGTCCGCGCTTATCTGCTTTTATTTTTTTTTTAAAGCTCAAAGACGGTCGACGGTTTTCATGCGTTTACTTGTACGCCACAGCACGCAGGTACTTGTCTGGGTCTCTGATCAAAATTCGCGTGGGAGCTTCCTAATTTGGCAGAATGACTCGGCTCTCATAGTAGAAATGGCAGCGCTTCCTAAGTTAGAAATGGGGGGGGCGTTATTCAGGCTTTGAACTGCGATACCTGCACGATTTGTAGAATCTATGTTCATTTATTTATTTCTAATTGCACCGTTATATTTCGTTCACGGTTGTATTCCCTAGTTACTGGATACTACAGGAATGCGTTACTAAAGCAACGCTGTAAATAAACAGAGTACGCCAGGACCTTTGAGCACACAAAAGAAGGGCTCCGGTGAGAGTAAATATATGATGAGTGATCTGGCACAGTATTGAGAACATAAGTTTATCAGGAGCTCACTGTCCAATATTTATTGCTGCAATTTCCATTTTATTTTTAACTACACTATATCACGTAATCTCTCTATATTTTAGCACATGTTTTCTTCCTCTTTCACATAATAATGCGACACAATAATAAAAAAGGAGAAGAACATGTGCTAAAGGTTACTTGGATCTTCTATCACCTTTTATTCCCTTTACCTCTTTCCCCAGCAAAGGGTAGCTAGCCAGTACTTGTAATGGCTGAGCTCCCTGCCTTTCCTTCCCTCTTTTGTTTTCGCTCTCTCTCTTCTCCTCCTTTATCAAGTGTATTTCTAAAAGACGCAGGCATATTTGTCAACTGTGGCCGCTGCCAGCTCTCTTAGATTAATGAAAATGGCATCATTCGCGAGCTGCCACGGTAAAACGAAAACACGGCACATTTCAATTGACATTAAAAGAAAGACTAGTAAGATTGCAATGCGCTCAAAATTCAGTACAGAGTGTAGTTGAAATGTGCAAATTGCAGAGTACAGTAAGCACACGTAACACTGTATTTTAACACCTGAATTGAGTAGAGAGAGAAAAAAAGGCGTGTGTGGAAATGCAGGGAGGTTATGCAGAGGTATAGACCTGGTTGGAAGCACTGCACTGGGGGAAGGGGTAAGGGCAAAGAAAGGGAAAGAGCGAAGAGCGCAAATGAAGTAAACCGCGCACACAAACCAGGGGTAGCAGGCGGCGTTCTCAAAGCCTCGTACACAGGCCCCATGCACCTTAGGAACTAGTTTTCTAGTCTATCAAGCACAACATACATATCTTGCCTTTCGACGCGATAGCGCGGTAAGAAACGGAGAAGACGTAAGAATGTCTCGCCACAGCTCCTGATGTCGCACGCGCAACTGTCGACGACACCAATGAGGAAAGCATGGGAGTTGGTGAGGCGTACGACGTAGAAAAGAAAGAGCGAACAAGAACTCTCGAGTAAACATAAAAAGAACGATAGGATCCTCGTTCCAGCAGGCCTGCAGATGTGATTTTCCTTCGACAGCGGTTAGTACGAGAAGCCACAATATCAAGCTATAGGACAGTTCTAAGATTTCTAATATGAAAAGAAGTTAGGGACCATGATGTTGCCACCAAGAAATAATTCTATTTGCGGAGCCCTATCCGAACGTATCCCAGCCTGACAATGACATAAACAAAATCTCGTGCACTCGTTGGTAGACTAACTTGTGCTACACCCGCCGCGGTAGCACAGTGGATATATGGCGTTGCGTTGCCGAGCTCGACGTCACGGGTTCGAATCCTGGCCGCGGCGGCCGTATTCCGACGGGGGCTGAAAGCAAAAAGGCTCGTGTGTCGTGCATTGTGTGCAGGTTAAAGAATTCCAGGTTGCCAAAACTAATCCGCCACCACGCACCACGGCGTCTCTCATAATCAGATTGTGGCTCTGGCACGTAAAACCCCAGAATTTATTTAGGTATCTGCTGTGGGCCAGTCTTAGTCCAACATTCTAAGGAGGAAAAAACAAAGCTGTATGACGCTGCGCTCTGGTGAGACTACGGGCATCACTCCCATGTGATGTTAGCTGCGACGCTGGGTGGAAAAAGCTTGTTGCCTGTCCAGTGATCACAAGATTTAACTACTCACCAGTAACTCCCAGTTTTGATTTCTTCACCATCCCTACTACGTGACTATATATATATATATATATATATATATATATATATATATATATATATATATATATATATATATATATATATATATATATATTCAGTCATACATGCAATATAGCAGCGTGGCCAACAAACTATTTAGAATGAAAAACTACATTCTCGCGTTCAACATCCCTAAATTGCACACTGTTATGGAGGACGCCGCAGTAGCAGGCTCCGGATTTATTTTGATCGGAAATTCTACGACGCGCTCCCAAATCTAATTTATTGCAACTCGCACTCATCAAAAACCGACCACCGATGCTATTTAGTATTTCTTTTTAAGCTTCAACAGTTTCAACCATAGCGAAGGGTCTGGTAATCTAAGCATCGCTCCGCTGTAATTTCGTATCGCGATAGCAATTGCATGTACACTCCAGTCAAGTTTTCGCCGTCATCGCCTCCGTCGCCATGCTGTTCCGCGTAAAGTCCAAGTGCGATACGATCCTGACACGCCCCGCGCGCCATATGCTCGGGGTGCGAAGGAAAGCGTGCGAGTGTAGGCTGAGAAGGACGGTGGCTTGACCCACGCCGTCCTCCGGGGCGCCCTACGTTGGAGGTCGCTATAGCGGGCACTATATAATGTGATCCCCCAAAATGCTATAATAATCATAATATTTCCTATTTGTTTTCTTCTGCTTCCCTCTGTCTCGCACGTACTTCGCTATCTCACCGCCCTTAGCGATGCATTTCTCGGAATTTTAGTGATGTCTCGTGATGGAGAAGACGAATCTTGGTCCGAACGATAATGCAGAAGCAATGACAATGGAATGCTTTCTTTCATTGCAGGAAAAATAGTATCGATAAAGCATTGTCCCCTCTTAGCAAGCAACTTCATTCATTAGGTATATAAAAAGGCTATAACAAAATTTTGTGAATAAGAGAAGCAAGACAATCCACCATCCGAGAGAGCTGAAGAACGACATTTCCTTAGTGGTGTAGGACACATTAGGAACAAATACGATGATTTTGAAACTCTGCAAACTGACTAGATCGTAGGGCAATTTCAAGAAAAGACGTCCTTGGAACATGGCCCCGTGCATTCCAGGCTTGCTATCCGACGAGGAAATTGCTGCGGTTTGTGCAATCGACTGGCCCCAGTGACCGATTGCAGGTGTTATGGACAATCGCACGCGTTCGCAATGTGAGTGACTTTCTTCCCTCCCTCGCCTTTCTTTATTTTCATTCCTTAACCCCCTTCCCCTGCGTAGGATAGCAAATTGGATGCGCGTCTGGTTGACCTCCCTGCCTTTCCTTCCCTCACTCCTCCTCCTCTTTTGAAACTTTGTCACGTGGAGCGATCAATAACGTCATTCATCATCATCAACCTATTTATATATCCACTTCAGGATGAAGGCCTCTCCGAGCGATCTCCAATTACCGCTGTCTTGCGCTAGCTGATTCCAACTTGCACCTGAATATTCCCTAATTTCAACACCCCACCTAATTTTCTGGCACCCTCGACTGCGCTTCCCTTCCCTTGGCACTCATTCTGTAACTCTAGTGGTCCGCTGGTTATCTTATGCCAACTAGACTATCGGCTATCCCTGTTTGCTCTTCCATCCATACCTCTCTCTTCCTGTCTCTGAACGTTACGCCGAACATTTTTCGTTTCTTCGCTCTTTGTGCGGCCTTTAACTATTTCTCGAAGTTCTTTTTTTAACATCGAAGTTTCTGCCCCATACGTCAGCACTTTTAGATTGCGATGACTGTACAATTTTCTTTTCAACGAAACTGGCAAGGGCTCCCAGTCAGGATTTCGTAATGCCGGCCGTATGTACTACAACCCACTTTTATTCTTCTGTAAGTTTTCTTCTCATGATCAGGGTCTCCAGTGAGTAATCGACCTAGATGAACGTACACGTGCACAGGCACCAGAGGCTGACTGGCGATCATGAATACTTCTTCTCTTGCTAAGTATGGACAGCTCGGCTAGTTGGTTATGATTAGCATTGTGAAACATAGTTCCAGCGCACATTTGAACAAGGACGAGGCGTGTTGTCTTTCTCGCCTCGTCCTTGTTCAAATGTGCGCTGGAACTATGTTTCACAATGCTTCTTCTCTTGCAAGGCTAATGAACATTACCTTTGGCTTCTGCAAATTAATCTTCAACCCCACTATTACGCTTTCTAGGTTAACGTCCTCAATAATTTGTTGCAGTTCATCTCCAGTGGTGCTGAACAGGACAATGTAATCCACAAATCGAAAGTTGTTGCGATATTTGCGATATTTGCCCTTGAGCCTCGCTCCTAAGCCTGCCCAATGTAATAGCTTGAATATCTCTTTTAAACAAGCAATTAAAAGTATTGAAGAGATTCACTGCATGCTTAGAGGGAGTTTATTCATACCAAGGCGTTATTTCTTCAGAAAACCCAGAGGGACGTCGTGCCACTGTACCCGTTTTTTTTCTGATTAGCAAGTCAGAACTCAGATGCGAAAACGTACAACACTGCCACAGACATGAAAAACGAGAAAAATAAGTTTCTGCTCGGTGAAGAACATGATTCAACGCCAGTCTCCAGAAAAGACAAGGAACCGGCACAAGTAATTATCTCTCCGCCCACGCTCGAAAATTTGCGGATTTTTGTTGCATAACAGTACTGAGGTTGGAAAAAAATACCAGTAAATTTAGCATCTTCGCAGAAGGACCCCGTGGAAATGCTCAGTCCTATGTATAGATGCGGGTCAACGTCGCGACCTCGGTGAATAATGGCTTCGCTGGCTTCACTGATAAGAGAATTTACAAGCCTTTATGCAACACAAATTACATAACTTTCGAATATGAAGACGCGCAGCCTAATTAACAATACAGATAATATTTTATCCTTTCAACGAGCGTTACGATGTGCTCATTCTGGCCGCCGCTCGCAACAAGGCTAAAAGACTCAATTATGTACACTAAGCTTTTATCTCTTGCCCGTTCATATGTAGATGTAGGAGCATGGAAAGAGCAGTGGAGATAGAATTTTTTTAACAGAACAAGATTTGAATTTTGACCTAAATGGGATATCTCGGGCGATGAATCACTCTGACGAACCATAACATAAACGGGAAATGATTGAACACTTGCTGTTACAAGCTATTCACTATCGTGAAATCCCGAGAAGGAATAATATCACAAGGAGATAAGGTAAAGCTGCATAGGTACAGTTGGCGTCAAAATTTTACTGACCACGGTACGTGAAAAAAAGCTGATAATTTCCGCATCCGGTAAACGCTGCCTGGTACTCCAAATACCAGCATGAACTAGTATATGCGGCCAACATAGTTTTGTAAAGTATTACTGGCTGCGGTGATAAACTGCTTACTTGGTATGCTCAGCGCACTTAACTTGTGTAAGCTTAATGCAATCAGTGCACTAAACTGCATAATTAGTGCAAGAGCGTTATTTATAATCATAAATGGAGTAGTCTTCCCTGGAACAAGAACTGCGCTACAAAAACTAGAGCTTGGTGGCAATGTCATGGGTCAAGTCAAAATAACTTGCCTCGGGCAAAGCGTGATTGTGAAGTGTTAAATACCAGCGCGAGTTGTTTTCTTGATTACCAGAGGCAGGCAAAGAAGTCCCCTGAGAGCCATCTGCGCTACAACTAAGTGCGCGTAATGGCGAGTGAAGACCAGGCGCACAGCTGTAATATCTGGGGTAACCTTGCGTTACATCACTGGGTGCTAGACAAAAGCTGCAGTCGCCGATCTAGGTGGAGTCCAAGTGGCAATCACAGCAATTTGGATTAACAATGTGCTAAAATAGGGGCCATTTCTAGGCAGTGAAATAAATAAAATTGCAGTTTTATAATTTTAAGAGCTTGCAGGGATTGATGAGATGCTATGCACTAACGCACAACATTTCAGAGGCAGTATGACGAACACCGCCAACTTGATTGGCTAGCTTTAGCATGGCATAGCTTGAAACATTCATTGCATAATAGTTTGTTTTATTGCATGAGGCAAATGCATTCTTTTGCATTTTTTTTTTGACAATTTCATACATGTGAGGGTATTATTGGCTGTTCCAAAGCATGCAATTTATTGTAACCATTCGCTCAGAAACGCTAATTTGCTGGCCATTGTAATATAAGATATGCTGGCTATCTCATGGCATCATGAAGTATAGTGGATGAAGTATAGTGCTGACATCATGGTAGCGTGGCATGATGTGGTGTAGTGTTGTGTGGTATGGCGTCGTATATTACGATACCATATTATATGCTATGGTATTGTGTGCTGCGATACGATAGAGAGAAAAAAAGAAAAGGCAGGGAGGTCAACCAGATACGCACCACCGCTTTGCTACCCTACATACCCAGGCGAAAAGGTCTTAAGCCATGAAAAGAAAAAAAAAGAAAGAAAAAAGAAAGAATGAAAGGCGACAAAGCACTGCTAGTGCCGCATCACCTAGAGGTGCACATAGAAACTACATTCGTTCAATTATGTCTGTCGACTATAGGAACTGCGATAATGAACGTATCGCTTTCAGACCGTGCGAGACGTGCGGTCATGCTACAATATGATAGGGTACGTGATAGTACAATGGAATGCGTTAGTGTCATTCTAAGTCTGCATAAACCGACTGGGATGCCATCATATGCTTTGACATGGTATGAAACAGCAATGCATTTTTTTAACATTCACTTTCGTAACTGGTGCTTCCGTGTTACGTACACAGCGCCTACAACTTCCTCTGGTCTCATGTTGTAAGAGCTCGCGATTGAACATTAGTGTCGAGAGAATCTATATTCGCTGTCTTGAGTACACTCGTCCATTCTGTTGTTTGTGATTCGTCTAACTATAAAGACAGTTTGAACAACGTCGATTCGCTCAGGAAAACAAACAGTAAGGCTACCGAAACGAGAACAAATAGGTCAGGACAAAATTTTCTAAGCGATGAGGGAAAGCGATAGTGCTGTGTAGGGCACTTATTCTTGACGTCACAAAAAGGACGAAATCGGGAAAAAAGGAAAAGAACAGAATGAAAACGTGACGTCCACTGGCTGCGTTGCGCCAACGTCTACAGCGGTCCCTTTGTCCTGGGCCAATAGCTTCCTTCCGGCATCAGGATTAATAGTGGCTCAAATAACTCCACGTGTCCTCTTTCTTCTTGTGCGGTCTGTTTCCTTCCTCAAAGGCTACCATGGGTCTCGTCTCGCCGCCGTAACGAGCACACGGACGGGAGCGTATTGACGGCGAAGCCCACATCGTGCGATGCAGAAGCGCCTCGAGTGACGGGCTTGAGCCGAAGTAAGACTGCTGTGCCTCCTTCGCCTGAGACACTAACGCCTTAAGATTTGCCGGTTTGCTCTGATCTAGGGGGCTCCCATGACAGCACGCGGAATGACTATCGAAACCTCTTGTCTGGTTCTTCTCTCACGCTATTAGATGCGTTACTTAGCGTAGTATTACGCGTTAACATCGGAACAGATATGCTAAAAATAACGTTGCGCGAGTCGGCCTCAGATTTGTTTGATACGTTCACCGATTATCTCAGCATCCCATCTTGACGTATCTCCGCCTTAAGAATGAACTTTCTTCATAATTTCTACTGTGAGTGAGTGAGTGAGTGAGTGAGTGAGTGAGTGAGTGAGTGAGTGAGTGAGTGAGTGAGTGAGTGAGTGAGTGAGTGAGTGAGTGAGTGAGTGAGTGAGTGAGTGAGTGAGTGAGTGAGTGAGTGAGTGAGTGAGTGAGTGAGTGAGTGAGTGAGTGAGTGAGTGAGTGAGTGAGTGAGTGAGTGAGTGAGTGAGTGAGTGAGTGAGTGAGTGAGTGAGTGAGTGAGTGAGTGAGTGAGTGAGTGAGTGAGTGAGTGAGTGAGTGAGTGAGTGAGTGAGTGAGTGAGTGAGTGAGTGAGTGAGTGAGTGAGTGAGTGAGTGAGTGAGTGAGTGAGTGAGTGAGTGAGTGAGTGAGTGAGTGAGTGAGTGAGTGAGTGAGTGAGTGAGTGAGTGAGTGAGTGAGTGAGTGAGTGAGTGAGTGAGTGAGTGAGTGAGTGAGTGAGTGAGTGAGTGAGTGAGTGAGTGAGTGAGTGAGTGAGTGAGTGAGTGAGTGAGTGAGTGAGTGAGTGAGTGAGTGAGTGAGTGAGTGAGTGAGTGAGTGAGTGAGTGAGTGAGTGAGTGAGTGAGTGAGTGAGTGAGTGAGTGAGTGAGTGAGTGAGTGAGTGAGTGAGTGAGTGAGTGAGTGAGTGAGTGAGTGAGCGAGCGAGCGAGCGAGCGAGCGAGCGAGCGAGTGAGTGAGTGAGTGAGTGAGTGAGTGAGCGAGCGAGCGAGCGAATTAGTTAGTTAGTTAGTTAGTTAGTTAGTTAGTTAGTTAGTTAGTTAGTTAGTTAGTTAGTTAGTTAGTTAGTTAGTTAGTTAGTTAGTTAGTTAGTTAGTTAGTTAGTTAGTTAGTTAGTTAGTTAGTTAGTTAGTTAGTTAGTTAGTTAGTTAGTTAGTTAGTTAGTTAGTTAGTTAGTTGCAGTTTCTTGTCGTGCCTGCACATAAAAGCGTTCAACCAAGACAATGAATAAAAGGGATAACGAACACAAATTACCTAGCACATCAGCAGAAAAAGCTAACATACTGCCAGACAGTGTTATGCACTGCAATAACAAAAAATCACCAAAGAGACCTCATTCTGTTTACCCCTCTTAATAACACCCACTGTAAGCATTATGCAAATCTCAACGCAGTTATTGCTTTGTAAATTTCGGCGTTTTTCTTTAGAGACGCAGTCGAACGCCTTCATAACAAACGCCTTTATTACGAAATGACCTGTATAAAGGGGACCACGTGGCCCTGCAAGCTTTCTATCCCGCGCATTTATTGTGTGCACCACAGAACGAAAAAGTTTACAAGTTTGCCTTTTTAACAATAACCTAATATGGTCACATTTTGGCATTCTTCAGTAAAGTTATGCTAAAGTGCCTGCACGAAATTTTTGTTGTAAGTTCGCGTTGGCACATTCAAGTCTAGGTATACAGTGTCCTTTGAGACAACGACAAAGCGTCGCTGCTGGGAGCTCCAAATAAGCCTGCTGTCGCCTTCGATAATATCAAATAGGGGGCAGTCAATTACGCTGTGAAGCAGTGTGCCCAGTATGCAGTCATTGATTAAAGATCTCGTCATGTTCACATTAAATTTTCATTTGTTTCATCACGCCGTGTTTCAGCAACCAGGTGGCGAAAAATGTTCCAGCTCCCGCTGACTTCGTCACAAAGGCGTTTGACTGCATTTCTCGCACACAATCTGAACAAAATAGTTTACGATTATTGCTTGCGCTCCACTGTCGTTCCCAACGTGTAATATTTAATGAAAGACCGAACGCACATAGCCAGTGCGATTGCGTAGGTATATCGTAAACCAAGGAAAAGTGAGCACCCAGAAGAAAGGCAGGCGTTGTGAAATAGAAATAGACATAATCGAATTAAAGGGAGACAATATTAGGAGAGAAACTTTGTGGAACCTCCCTCACAGCGTGACATGCTGACTTATTGGTCTTGTGTGCGACCAGTGGTGACACTGCGAACGCCGCTACGGTGACGTCAGCAAGGGAATTCGCCGTTTTCGTCAGCTACGCTATAGGCGGAACCACTGCGTTTTCAGTCGTTCATTTCCACTCAATACGTGCTCGCCTAGTGTGGTGCTCGCAAGTCCTTGATTATATTCTTTCGAGGGTTAATTTCATAAAAGTCAGCATTATCAATCTAACAAACACCATATTTTATACGCAGCCCATTAAACGACGGCTGTCTTGGTGGAGGAGCCCAACTTCTACCTCGTGACTCAAACGCAATACCTGACTCCCAATTAGAATAATGCAAGTTTCTGAAGCTTTGAAACCGAAGCACGGTCTTACGACTCAAACCCAAAACGGTGTGTCGACTAAGCCGCGGTATAAATAAATGCGCACTATGCATATTGATTATAATTTCCTTTATTCAGTGCCAGATAATTAAAGTTTTCACATGACATAGTTCTGTTCAGAAGCACTGGATATTAAATAAAACAAATGACTAAGCACTTCAAACAGCAAAGTGCAAGGGAGGTTTGAGGATTAATACGCAAAAGACCAATTTATAGCCAGCTAAAAATTCGTTGAAGTGCCCACGGCAGCTTCTCTCAAGTTACGAGCTGCGGCTTATCGATATTTTTTAAACGAAGAAATTATGCAATAGAGAGAAAGAGAGAGGAGGAAAAACGCAGAAGTTAATCAGAGTATATCTCCAGTTGGCTACCCTGTACCGGGGAAGGGAGAAAGGGATGCGATAGATGAGAGAAAAAGAATACGAAAAGAAAAGAAACACACACATAATACAATATGCAATAAGTGCATTCTACGAATGTGAGGCTTAATCTTGGAGGTTAACAAAGGAACTTGAGCAGAAATAAGTAGCGTGTTACTCGTGATGAAGCGGGAAATTATCGGCGAAACATTTAGGAGACAGGAAATGGGCAGTGTGGTTTAGAGAAAGAATCGCAAGTAGCTGATACTTTAGTTGAGACTAGGACGAAAGATCTGGGCAGACAGTGCAACGCCCAAAGCAGGTGACCGGCGGTCTACTACAGCAACGCGCCGGATGGTAGGGAAAACCATTTCAGGGAGGCACAAGATTAGACGGATTGGCGAAGTTTGCATTGGCAAAGAGCAAAAGAAAAAGAGCGCATTCATAATTGTCATAGCAGGAGCAGTTTAACAGAGTGAAGCTCTACAAGTGAATCCATGGTCAAACAACCTAGAAATTTTTCGTACCTTATATTTCTTTGTTCTTTTTTTCAGCTTGTTTTGTTTATTTCACACATTCCTTAATGGCTGGAGCTTACTTTTGACAATTGGGATATCCGGTAATCAGGTGGTGTGTTCTCCCGCTGCTTGTCATTTTAGAAACAACACACAACGACCAGCTAGGAAATACCCCGTGTACATGACCAGCTAGGCGGTGGTAAAAGATCACGCCTGCTAAAGGCCGATCCACACGACGGACCAAGTCCGCGGGCTGATCGGTCACGTGATGCGACGTCACGGCCCACCGCGGTCCGGTCCGGCGCAGAGCACATCCACACGGCGGACCGCCATAGCAGACGGCAGAGCGGACCAACCAGCTACACTCTCGGTCAGAGTGTTATCATTGTTATCATTCCGGCTCGAGTCCCACAAAGCCGGCAACTGCTCAACGAGGCATACAAGATGAAAAAAACCTCCTCGTCACTCCAAGAGGACACGGTGTTTAAAAAATATATCTGCCGCACGTGTATGCGGAACGGCGGACTTTAAACGACTGGCTAGACTGGCTTTTGCTGAGCCGAAAACTAGATTGGATTTGGCTGAAGACACTCTGTGGCCGGACAACATTCATTGGCTAAGCCAAAATCGCTGCGGTTTGCATGTGGTCTGCCGCCAATACGGAAGCGGGAAAAGCCTCGGCGATTTGTTGGACCGCGAGGGCCGCGGTCTTGCGCGGGCCAACGGCGGTACGCACGAACTGGTGACGTCCTATCACGTGATGCGCGGACCGCGGTCCAAAAGAGCAATTTGGTCCATCGTGTGGATAGGCCTTAAGAGTACTTCCCTGCATTTTCTTTATCTGTCCCTGTCTCGCGAAGAAATGCAAATGACATGACAATAAAACTTCTTCATTTTATTGTGGCTAGGATTAAGCCTACTCCCAAGTAGCTGTAGAAAAACCACATAGAATCGGTTTCGCCTCTTTAGGTTAGCACTGCGAGCGAGCAGGCCGAATAGACGGAGACACTTGCCACGTTTTCTTCGCACTACGCGACCTCCATGGATCAAGTGCAGCAGCAGCTTGGCGCGTCCAAGATAAGGGCTTATGGGAGCGCGCAAACAATTATGCGTTCCTGCGGGTCTCCGTACCGGGGCGCCTTATAAGGAGCGTTAAAAAATAAATAACAAAAGGCAGGCGTCCTGGGCAGGAGATAACGTCGCGTCAAGACGCATTAACTCAGGTCAAATACTCTGACTTCGTTTTCTTCTCTTCTCCTGCAGCCTCGACATCACACACTCGGGTAACCAAGGTCAGAGATATGTAAAGTGCAAGGAAAGAACAATGAGCTTTAAGAATTACTCCAGGAACAGCATGAGTGCAGCCAAAGTGCATTGCAGATGCTTCTAGCGACGAGGATCTTGGTTAATGAACACTAAAATAATCAGAAGCTTAGAGACCGCATAATTTTTTTTAATTATTGGATTTTACGTGCCGAAACCACTTTCTGATTATGAGGCACGCCGTAGTGGAGGACTCCGGAAATTTTGACCACCAGGGGTTCTTTAACGTGCACCTAAATCTATGTACACGAGTGTTTTCGCGTTTCGCCCCCATTGAAATGCGGCCGCCGTGGCCGGGATTCGATCCCGCGACCGCGTAAATTTCGATGCCGCGAATTGAGATGTGAAGCTTCTTTCCCATACTGAAAGGAAAGCGCCTTCTGAAGCTGATACTCGACGAATGCCGTGTTTAAAGCTGGCGAAGCCTCCTTAAGTTAGCCATCAACTGAAGCCACCAAATAACGAACTCGATATTGATTCGCGAACTGAAGGGTATACTCTAGAGATCTCAACGTCTTCGGCGAGGAAACAGCGCTTTTTGACAGAACCAAGAGGAGACGACATTAACGACCCCTTCAAAGGACGACTTATCCTGTTCATAAAATCCCTGTTTCTTCGTCGACGTAAGTAGCAATCAGTCCAAGTTAGAACTCTGTTGACATACATCTTCATGTCAGCGAAACTTTTGTTGTTTGTTGTTGTTTTGCCTTTTCTTACCACTTTAACTAAACAATGACCGCATGTCTTACGAATATAGTACCACACGGCGCGTCGCCAGTGTGGTCCTACACTGGGGACGCGCCTACAACGAAAGAGTAATGGCATGGAAGTAAAAATAGTTCATTGTTTCTAGGTACTATCTGAAGAATGCACAAGAGAAGCCTGCGCAGCAGTGTGCCTTCTGACAATGGACGCAACCTCTACGATAATTACCTTCCAATTTGGCCGCTACCGAATCGGGGGACTGAAAGAAGAATGATTACACGGTAGGGGGGCATAATGCGCCAAAGCAGTCCGGAAAATTCAATAGCTCGTCGAAAATATGCATCGACATCCAAGAGCAGAGAGGACGTAATCCTGCAGCGGATTCCAGCTTGTGTTGTCCTCTGGCAACTAAACTGACAAGAATTCCCAGCTCTGGAGATTTCATATCGAAATGAATGTATGGCTCTCCATGATCGGTAGTTTAGGATGTTGCAAATGTGCTGTTTTGAGTAGAACTTAATTTTCTGGCTAAAACAAAATTATAGAAAATACACTTGAAGCAGGATAACCTGCCGAATGTTTTTAAAAATAGCTTTGTTTTTTAATCGAGAAGCAATATGTTTTGTAGCAGTCTGCCTTATGTACACGCAAGTGGCAGTGACTATAGACAATAAGGCAAACACAGACATGCAAACACACACACACACGCACGCACGCGCGCGCGCACACACACAATGTTTTCCGCAACCTTCGACGCTTATATTCGGCGTGACGACAAACGCCGGATATTTATGGATTACTGCATCTCAACAAACGTTGGCCTATTACTTGCCGCTGCAATCATGTTCTTACCTCGACCATCTTCACAATGGCCCGACGCACGGTTTGCAGAAGCGAGAATTACTTGCAACGCACAATTAACAATGGAAGGCATTGAATCCACCTCAGGCTCCGAGGCAGAAAGAAAGGCTTTGGCTAACGTGTATCGCGCTAATAGTTACGCCGAACGCACCCATATACACGAGAACGCTGTGGCACATAATCGTCCGGCGTCCCGCTACGCCGCTGCAATCCCAGCGCAGCATGCATGCGGCGTGCACGCCAGGCATCAATATGCTACACGCTCGGCGCTTTCTTCTTTCTGCGACGCTCGTCAAACTGCCCTCGTTGTGACGTCCATAATTAAGGGAACGGGTGGAGCCCACGTGCCGTTGGCTAACCGTTAATGATCGCCGCGCTGTGGCTGATATACTGTTACTGCCGCAAACACGACATGAAAAACAGTAACACAGAGAGAAATGAAAGCGGTTGAGATGACAGCGCTCTGAATAGTACACCGTCCTCCAGGTACCCCCCGCATGCCCTGCATTCATTTCGTCCGTGTTTCTCTCTTTTCTCTACTTATATTCTAAGAAGGGGGGAGGACAAGCTGTACTCTTTCCCAGGCAGGAGAGAAGCCGTGCTACTATGTTCCTGATGAAAGACTCTATTGTTCGCCGTAGATGCACAGCGGTCCGCCGCCTTTGTTTGCGGCTCGCGAAGATGGCAGCCTAGAGTCGGCCGCAGGGACGAACGCTGTGTAAGAACGCCTTGAAAAACGAGATGCACACCCTGATGAAGGACAGTAGTACAGGTTGAGTGCGTGCACCCGCCGAGCTGCGCTGTGCCCCCCCGAAAAATGAGGCAGTGTGGTCCCGTTGGCGCACAACAACCGAGAAGTGACACTGGTCGTACACCTGCCCGCGGCGTTGATGAACAGTTACGCTCCCGTCTGGTGATTAATGGGCAGCCATCTAGCTGGCCAGCCGAAGTCTGCTTTTATGCGAAGCATATTACGAGAGCTCAACCCAGCTCCTCAGGCGCGGCGGTGTCGCCTTGAAACCACGTGACACCGTGACGTCACGACAGAGGAGAAGTGGCTTTGGCTCAACTCTTGCAAGACGGGCTGGGTGGCAATCGAACCAGGGTCTCCGGAGTGTGGGACGGAGACGCTACCACTGAGCCACGAGTACGATGCTTCAAAGCGGTACAAAAGCGCCTCTAGTGAATGCGGTGTTGCCTTAGAAACGAGCTGTTTCTAAGGCGTGCGTCTCTTGCTCAGGCGCACATTTCGTTGCCGCGCCGAACGCTGCTTTGCTCGACGCTCACCGCGTCCAATGCGGGACGCGTAGTCGCTGCCCTGTAGCCCATTGTCTTACACCCCTTGGCGGGTCGACGGGAACGCTGTCGCGTTCCACTCTTGAAGGCGAAGCAGTAATCCATGAGTTGTTTCTTCGTCTAGCCGAACCAAATATAGCCAAGCAACAGCAGTTCACCAGGCTAAACAGTGGTTCAACAACTAAAATAAAGGCTAGTATGCTTCGCATCCTGGGCTTAACCTTACCTAAGCCACAGCCATTTTTGTCTAACAATGCAAAAGTGAAAATAAAATATTTTAACAGCCATTAATTTACTTCTAGCTTTACTTTTCTTTTTCTTGTTTGCGCTCTGGGCTACCTTATATTCATCTTTTTTAGCTCTTCCTGCAGCCGTTCTTCGACATTTCCGTCACATTCGCGGGATGCGCTCGCGGTCGATCGCTTTCGCGGTACACAAAGAATCCAAGGGAAACAAACACATAGAAAGAAGAAAAGGGAAAAGGAAATATTGTGAGCAGCGCTTCTTCATGCCATTGCTATTTTCGTGTCATGTAGCTGTCCAGCCTGTTGACAGCACGGGCAAACGAAACATTGCAACGCACACGAACTCTTCCCGCTGTATACAGGGAGGTGTCAGTATTGAGTTGCACTCCGCAGAAAAGTATACACAGAATGTAAAGATTTATCGAGCGACATGACGGATCTTACGTTACATTTTTGTAGTTTTAAACCGGCCACTCTCGCCCAGCTTCTTGAAGTATACGCCATTTGTCAAAATTTACGCGGTTCCAGCTAACATGAGAAACTGGGACAGTGACAGCTACTGCTAAGTATACCGTACGCACCAGGACAGAAAGTTGACCTAGTTGGACAACTTTGCATCCTCGACCAACAGAGTCGATTTATACGAAACAAAGTAAATAAAGGCGGTGCAGGGTGTGTCGTCTATTTGGCTCGTCGCGTCTTGGTAGATCGGTTTACCGCCACGCGATATAACGTTGGATACCCGCAAAACGGGATCGAAAAGAGTGCCCCTTTAACCTACAATGCCAAGCTGGGGTGCTATAGCGTAAAGTTATTCCAAACCTTTCTATTCCAATTCTGCAATTAGCCCTCGGCGATGGATAAGAAAATGTTTGGGTCACCTCCAATTCACCTGTCTGTCACGCGACGTCACAAAACCGCAATAGCGCCCCATCTGATATTACGTGTACCCACTCATTATGCATGATTAGACAGAACAAAATACAAATAATTATTTCTGAGTCGACGTCTTTTCCCCACTAGCCCTCTGCTTTTGGTCAGAAGATTCGGGCTGCGCCCCCTTCACCTGTCTATCACGCGACGTCACAAAACCGCGAAATATCAGAGCGTCAAAAAGACGTATACGCGTTAAATATGCATTCATATGCCGAACAAAACAGATTTTTTTTTAATAGGCGGAGACTGCCCTGTTCCGAAAGGAATAGAAGATGGCTGCCCGCCGATTGATCAGGTAGTGGCTACTCGCACTTGCCGAAGAGCATCGGTTTATTCGCGTATAATAAAACTTTTTGCGCGGCCGTATAATGTTAGCAAGCCCTTTTGGCACGTTTACGACATCGCTCTGCCAACTCTTCCTTGTTGAAGATCCGTTTTAGCGATATCCCTAACCTTCCAGTGCCCGCCACCGCGATTTTCGACCAGCCACCATAAGTTAAGTAAGGGGAAGCGAACCAATCGTTGGCTAGGCCCCATCGAAATCCTCTCCATTTGACCTGCTTCTCGCTTATGTCAGCCAATTAAAAACGAAAGACCGCTCAATATAGGTAATGTTATTCGTTTTAAAAGCAAAAAAAAAAGTGGCCTCCTATAAACGAGGGGCACGTTTGATTGGGTTGTTCAGACAACGCTGCGAGTCACCGTTTGATGCTTTCGTCGGCTGTTACTTAAATTTGACGTCGGGAGATTGGAATAAACACATATTGGAATGGTTTTACAGTATAGGGCCCCTGTACTCGTCATTGGAGGTTGTATTAATATCGCCAATGACGAGTAGCACTCGTTCAGCGCGATGTTGTGCTGAACTATTTTGTTGTAATATTAACCTCTGCATGTTTGCTGTAGTACTCGAATGTTCGCTGATGATCGTGTCATTTACCGCGCCATTACAA
Organism: Dermacentor albipictus; assembly: GCF_038994185.2. Taxonomy (NCBI): domain Eukaryota; kingdom Metazoa; phylum Arthropoda; class Arachnida; order Ixodida; family Ixodidae; genus Dermacentor; species Dermacentor albipictus. The sequence continues at coordinate 143,830,581 of NC_091824.1, forward strand.
ATTGTGATACTCAACATATCCTTCAGACAGATTTAACAGCGCTCTAAATTGGTATAGTGGTTGTCTAATGTCCCTCAATCCTGCCAAATGTAAACTCGTATCTTTCTCTCGTTGTCACAGTCCCTCTCGCTTTCATTATTGAATTTCTAACACATCGACTGAGCTAGTACAAACGTATTGTTACGGGGATGTTGGGCGTATAGAAGATTATATTTACAATATATATACAAACTGAGTCTGAGTAGTTAAGATGGCTGACCACCAACAACCCGCAACAGCCAGCGTCTCCCGATCTTCTTCTTCTTCCTCTCTTCGTTCATCCTTCCATAACAGGACCCCCGCGTGGTGAAGCGCCGTCTCGGCGCATGGTAGGCAAAAAATTGCGAGCGAAGTATGGCTTCAGCCGCGAAAAGTGGAAGACGTCAACAGGCGTCGGTCTTGAGGATGCATTAAACTGTAGCGGCACAATCTCGTAAATTACGTCGTTAACTTGGCGTAGGACTTCATAAGGCCCTGTGTAGCGAGAGAGAATCTTCTGGGAGAGGCCAACCCGACGACATGGTGACCAGAGGAGCACCCAAGCACATGGCGCGAACTTAACATCGCGATGGCAGCGGTCGTAACGCTCTTTTTGTATAGGCTGCTAGGCTAATAAACGAGATCGGACGACTTGACGTGCCATGTGAACGCGATCGATGACTTCACGAGCGTACTCAGTCGCAACATGTGGCACAGAAGGGAGGATGGTGTCAAACGGCGGTGTGGGGTCGCGACCATACAAGAAATAAAAAGGCGAATATCTTGTGGTGTCATGTCGGGACGAGTTATACGCGAACGCCACGTAAGCTAATGTGGCGTCCCAGTCGCGGTGATTGTTAGAGACGTACAACGACAGCATCTCTGTGGTTGTTCGGATGAGACGTTCCGTAAGACCATTCGTTTGTGGGTGGTAGGCGGTGGATAGCTTGTGCTCAGAGGCACAAGAGCGGAGGAGGTCGTCCACAATTCCAGATAAGAACGAGCGGCCGCTGTCTGTAACTGTCGAGGTGCACCGTGGTGGTGAATGACGTCGCGGAGGAAAAAAATCGGCGACGACTGTTGAGCAAGTAATCGGCAACGCCTTTGTTATCGCGTAGCGTGTCACGTAATCAGTAGCGATGGCGATCCACTTATTCCCTCTAGACATCGTCGGAAAAGGGCCAAGCAGGTCAAGGCCTACGCGAGACATAGGTTCAGAGAGAACTTTAATTGGATGGAGTCGTCCGACAAGTAGCAGGGGAAGTTTCTTCCGGCGCTGACACAATTCGCAAGTTGGTGCCGAAAAACCTGCACTCGCTAAGAGCGCGCGTTTTTTGGCAAGTTGCGACATAACGACGCACAGAGCGGTAGAGACCCGGCCAGAAGAACCGGCGTCGTACACGGTCGTATGTACGCAAAACGCCAAGGTGTCCGGCAGTCGGTGCGTCGTAACGTTGTTCGACGAGAGCGATGGATCGCAGATGACGAGGAAGGACAAGGAGCAACTCAGGGCCGTCAGGGTTGATATTGCGGCGGTAGAGGATGCCGTCGTGCAGAACGAACATGAGGCACGTGGCGTCAGTGCTGCCAGATTGCACTCCGGCGATGATGGACTGTAATGATTGGTCGCGTTGTTCAGCGCGCATGTCGGTCAGTCAGTAAAATACATCACGCAGGTCACCGGATCATGGGCAGCAGGATCAGGGAGTTCCAGAGGCAGTCAGCGTCCTTGTGCAGACGTCCAGACTTATAGTTGACAACAAACGAAAATCCTTGGAGCCGCAAAACCCAGCGACGAAGCCGTCCTGTCGGGTCCCGGAGGGAAGGCAGCCAGCAAAGTGCGTGGTGGTCTGTAACGACCGAAAACGTGCGGCCGTACAAATATGGTCAGAACTTGGCGACAGCCCAAACTAAAGCCAAACACTCCCGCTCGGTGATGGAGTAATTTCTCTCGCCAGGTGACAGCAGGCGACTGGCGTAAGCTATCACGCACTCGGTACCATTCTGTTGTTTAGCGAGAACAGCGCCGATGCCATGGCCGCTTGCGTCAGTGTGAACTGCGGTCTGCTCAGATGGATCAAAGTGGGCAAATATGAGAGGGGTGTGGTCAGAAATCCGACGGCAGCGGCGAACGCGTAAGCCTGCTCCGGGCCCCATGAGAATGACGTGTTCTTCTTTAGAAGATCTGTCAAGGGCCGAGCATCGGCGGCGAAGTTTTTGACTAAACGGCGAAAGTAGGAACACAGGCCGACGAAGCAGCGCATGTCAGAAGCAGAACGTCGCACAGGGAAACTGCGTACGGCGCGAACTTTTTCCGGATCTGGTTGGACACCGGATGCGTCAACTAGGTGTCCCAACACGGTAATCTGACTGCGCCCTAATTGACACTTCGAGGAGTTTAGTTGGAGGCCGGCTTTTCGGAAGACCGCAAGAATGGCAGCGAGTCGGGTAACGTGGGAGAAAAAACAATAACTTCGTCAAGGTAACAGAGACAAGTGGTCCATTCGTAGCCTCGCATAAGAGAGTCCACCATACGTTCAAGTGTCGCAGTTTCTGTGTCATCGCAATGTCAGTGCAAGGTCATACCGAAGGCTCTCACCAAGCCACATCACCCGCGTAACGAGCTGTCCAAGCGCAGCCCCTTCGCATCTGAACAGATGCGCGCGCATGTGCAATCGCTCGCCCGGGCTGGCACATGCGGCCATCATTGTACGTAGTTGACGCGGCCAACGCGCGGCGGCGTCCGCTTCTTTTTCGCTCTATGTAGCGCAACCTAGTGAACATTCTGCGCCGTGTCGCAGCATCAAGCGCAAAGGATCGCCGTAAAAGCTCGCTGCTTGTACACTTAAGGTAGACAGTTCTTCAATCAAGTATGGCGTATCAGCTGCGAATAAGGATGTTTCAAACGTCTGGCATGACCCAATTTCCAACTTTTTACAGCTCTCCGTTCACTATAATTAAATATCTGAAGTTTCGTACAGTGCCCCAAAAAAGTCTTGTCTCGTTCCCGAGTCTCGTCTTCGCTTACGAGAGCGACAAGACTCTATCTACCTTCATCGATGGCTCAATACGCCACCGGTATACAGGCGGCCCGACAGAATTTGGCACTTACCGCAAACTTGAAAAAATGGAAACAACTGCGCTTTCGCCAAGCGGCACCTCGCGGGCAACGGCGACTTGAAGAATCGGGCGCTGGCGCATTGCAATAGGACCGCAAACGCTAGGAGACCAGACAGCGAGAAAAGCGAACCTGCAGACGCCTCATCCGGTTTACCGTAGTTATCGCCATCGTAAATCACTGCTTTCCCGCTACACACCCAAACTTCCTAGCTACGCTTCCGCCCTCAGAGGCACGCCCGCCGGCGCTAGAAAAACGGAGAGACAAACGACTGCGGGAAAGCGGACCCGTGTCAGCGCATCTTCTCCCGGGCGAGAACAGAGTAACGTCCGCCCGATGCCGTCTTTCCGTACATGCTCCCATTCACTGGTCGTTATCAACTAAGCTAACTGTGATTTTACAACTACGGCTTTACAACCTTTGCTTATTTTTTTTTATGAGGTTCAGGTTCTCACAGAAGCACTCTGGGTATAGCAGACAGAAATAAAAAGACTTTTCTTCTTTACGTGTGCTAATAAAGTCTGATGGTCCTCTTGTCTGGATAAGTCATGGCTGCTTGGTTGCCACCGAACTGTGTCGGAACTGAAGCTTGCCAGCAGTGTGCAATAAAAATGAACAACCACCACCTTAAGGGGATTTTCGATGGACTTTTGAAGCGTTTCAATTGAGAGGATGTAGGTGTCGGCAGTGTTTGCGTGTGCATTTATTGCCGCAGTTCTGTATTTCGCAAATTACGCAAGTCGTGCCACATAAACCTTTCATTCATTCTTTTTTTTTTCTTTAGGCAACACAGGCAAGAGAAGTGTTGCACATTCCGGCCGCAAATCAAATGGATCTATGAGGTTCCGAAATTCCCAGATCCAGGGGAGACATTGCAAGTGTTTCGTAGGTGGATCAGTGGGTGCGTAGCAGTGGGAAGGGGACAGTGTAACGACAGCCGTTGCACAATCATTAAAGAATGTCTATAGGAGCACTCACTCAGGAGTAAAGGCGAAGACAAGAGTAGGATGGTTGCTTAGCCACGACATGCCTGTTGTGGCGAGCGACCTCAAGATTTCGTGCATCATTTTTGTTATGCTTCGTTGCCAACTTTGTCGATATCACCGATTCATGTCATGTAAACGGTAAATTTGGCATTATATTGTGTTTCGGTGGCGGCTGTCATCTCCACTAAACCAAATATGAAAAAAGTTAAAGGTGCAGTCAAGACTTACGAGATAATATTTGGGGTAAGACCATAGACTGGACCAACATGGCTGTAAGCGCCTAATGTCTCAACAGGAAAGTAAACTTGCGAGAACGTGAAAGCACAAAACACCTAACTATATTTTTCCGACGAGAAAAGAAGAACAAATCAAATCGCTGTCGTTCACTGAATGGCACTTGTCTCGACACGAGGCCGGAGGTCTATTATCCTTTCACTTAATCTAACCATTACACAAACAACAGTTGTGATTGAGAAAGCTGCGCGCCGTCTGGTAAACAGCGAGGAAAGCGTGCATACAGGAGCTTTGTCTGGCAGCACAAAATAACGCCTACATACAAGACCGATTTAGAATGCTTCGCACGCGTTGCAACGTTACCGGAGAGCACACAGAACGCCACTTGCGATGTGGCAAGCGAATAAGTCGAGTCGTCGGAAACGGAGTTAAGCGTCTGGAAGAAAAAAAAATAAAGCTGCACCGCCGGACTACGCCCACTGACAGAAGCCTTAGCCAAGCAAAAGAAGTATACAGAGTCTGGACAGACCGATGTCGTCATTCTCTATTACGACTTCCCACGCATGTGCTTGTAAATTGAAGGAAATTGTAACACACAAATCATTATGCTTTCTCAGATGTGTCATATACAAGTACTTCGCACCTGTCATTCCACCTTCACAAGCAACTCGTACACAAAACTCCTGGAGAAAGCAATCAGTGCGTGTCTGCCGCGCCGTGTTCTCAGTGTGAACAATATATCAATGCATCTACGACGGCTCTATGGCCTTCATCTCACCGATACAAGGACTGTCTACGGCGAAGCGATGTCCGCGTACCTTTGGCGTCAAATGCTACTAACACGCAGACAGCCTCATAAATGGAAACGACGCCAGAATAAATACCGACTCCCAGTGCGGAACACCATATATCTCGTTGACGGTTGGCCAGTTTTGCTCCTGCTTTTACCCAGAGAAGTTCTGCGTCATGCATGACGTGCTTTCCATATATGCAACAAGCGAAGACGAGGCCTGTGAAAGTGAACGCTACACTAGCGAAAGTTTTTCAAACCGCGAAGACCTACGCAGCACTCTTAGGCTATTGGATGCGGTTTCCGCCAAAAACACGCCCGCTCCCTTATTTATGCACGAATAAGGGCGCGCACCGCGCGTGGCCGGGTATTCTAAGTGAGCCAGAAAGCGCGAGCTCCTTCCGGAAGACGCGATAGCTTTGGGAGACGAGATTTCGAAATCCGCTCTAATGTGTCTTCGGAATGCACCGAAGAAGGAATAACATTTATATTAAGTGCCAAGTTCCGCGGCAAACTCCTTGCGTACCAAGACGAATCGTCTCGACGAAGACGAGACAGGAGGGACCGCGATAGCAGGCGTTCCACTGTTTCCTATATTAGGTTGAAGAATGAGTTAGGTATGCCGGCGATTCGAGCAGACGGTAACTGTTCACAGAGGGATTTGTTCAGTGTTTACTCTTTAGGTGCGCTGATCTCGAATATGCGGGTCACGCTTTGTTTTCCGAACGGTGCGATCGTTGCTTCCCCATATCTAACCGCGTTCCCAAAAGTGGCATTATTCAACAACACAACATTCCCTATAAGAAACATTTAACTGTATAATTAGACAATGACGTCGGAAAAAGATTTTCCTCTATACCTGAGGTTTAAGGTGGCTCTAGAGAGAGCGAAATGATGTATAAAAAGGCAGGGACGTTAACCAGTAGTAGTTGCTTTTGGTTACTCTGCACCTAGGGAAAGAGGGCACTGTTACAAAATGAAAAAGAGGGTATTAGGCGAAAGAGCTAGAGAAAAAGACGATCACAATCTAAATAAGCCGGGTACACTATACAGCAGCAGCAGGCGGCGCTCTTAAAGTCTGTCATGGAGTTCCAAATGACAATATATTCGCACTGGATGCTTTCCGCGGAGGTCTGTTTGCTCTATCTGAACACGTGGTAAGCTAATTGCACATATAAAAATGTCACGGAAAAGCTGAAACAGTAGACTACTCACATAAAAGAAAACCAAGTCTTGGCGGAGTTAACAAAACGCTTGCCTATAGTATAGCATCTATCTCATTTTCCTTTTCTTTTTTTCTTTTTGTTTGCGCAGCGAGCAAGGAAAAAATGACAGTCGAAAAAAGTGACAGTGACAGATGTGTGCAAATCCGCCTACGTAGTCGTTCTCAAGTTAAGCTCATGGCATCCACTATTTGTGCTAAGCTAGGCACCAGAACGCCGTTCTTCAAGGCACAGCCGGCTATTATTTTTAGGAAAACGGCAAAGAGATCGATACATTCACTTTACGCACGCAGCAGCAAGTGACCAACTAGCATATACTGATTGACGACCACGTTGCGTTCCTCTCAAATTTGCGACCTTTGCGAAAGATACCCACTCAGGGAAATCGATTGCTTCTAGCTGTTGTCATGATGACAAGCGAGAGGTCCTCGTGCCCTTGCCTGTCATGCTCGCGAGTGGCTCAACCACCACTAAACTTTACGACAATTCCGCTTGAAAACAATGTAATTTTCTTGCAGCAGCTAAGGTAGCAGAGGACGGAAAAGGGAAATCATTGCAAGTTTGGTCTTCTAGTTGGTACAGAGACCAAAATAGTGAGAACAGCCTTTTAATATCAGCACTCGGTATGTAACCATCGCCCGGCGGGACCTACTTGTGAGAGTTCCCCAGCGTTACTTATTCGTGCAAACTTCGTAGACCGACACTCATGTTAATACTGTGTGACATAGATTTTTGCGTAATTTTACCAACCTATCATGTGATTTTGCATAGGCAGCCTTCGGTTACGTCTTCTCCAAATCACTATTAGCATCACCATATACTGCTTTGCTCTTCCGTTCACAAATGTCTAGTGCAGGGCAGCAGGAGGGAGCACAATATGGCTTTCTTGAAAACAAAATCAGATACCTCTTCTTTGTGCATATCAGTAGCCGCCTTAATGTAAACGTTACCTAGCTACGCATTCTGTATGCAATAATCAATGAAAGGAAATAACGGGTATGCAGAGCTACGCAGTTTTGTCGAGGCACGAAGAAGTAGGAAATAAACTAACTTAATTTCACAGACAATATTGACAGCTCTCGTTCGTAAAAACAAGCGGCCGTTGTTGCTACTATTTAACAGTTAGTTGCAATTAATTCCAGTATTCAAAAACCTACATAAGAACAAGACGGAACAATGGCGTAAAAAGCGAGGTTCGCCAACTCATTGTGTGGGCCCTCAAAGGACACGGAAGCGAGTGACCACGAGAGAATGCAGCCTCGAAGACATTCCACGAGTCAATACGTGCTTCTTTGAGCACTTCTCCGGCGTGATTAGGAACAAGAAAAAGAAGGCTCAATCACATTGTTATCGCCATTACTGAAGCCACTCCGCCGCACTTGTTCAGCGTTCCTCGCTAATACGCATGGGGCCTTCTCATCTTCAGCGCGGAAGTCGGTTTAATCAGCCGGTATTTTCGGAGCCTTTGAAAAGATTGGATAAATATAGATACAAAAAGCTTGCCTTTTAAAAGAACAACGCTTCATTGTTTCCTGGAATGCGGGCGACGGGTCTAAATTAAACGAGGCAAGCAAACGGTTTCCTGTTGTTGCTGTTCTTCCTATCTTTCGAACATTTTGCCATCAAAAGAGGCATTCCTACATTGTCTCCAACGAAACTGATCATGGAGTTTGGGACGTGATAGTACATCATTGGCTGTGTCAGAGAAGAAAATTTCCGCTCGAAGCAAAAAATAGGAACGCTCACAATACGGATGGAACCTCCGAGTTTTGTTTATATTTAACATCGTCTTAACCACTGGAAAAAAGCAACACAGGGGATTTCTAGAAAAAACACTATATTAAATTCACCCTTCATTATAAAAGTAAAGAAACCTATCATAGACGTGCACGTCGCATTGAATAGCTAAAACAGCAAATAAAGAGAACCAGAACTTATGGTGTGCAAAGTCGCCCTGCGTCCATAAATCAAGCCACGGTACAAAAATATATTAGTATTATTAATAATTTCTCTTAGGTGTGCTTAACTTGGGTACTCTTATCTTCATTGTACTCTCAAGCCATTGTTACTTCAGCGTTGTAATTATTTTTTACCTTTACGTAGGTATATGAACTTCATCATTGCAGCAGGTCTCGATTCAGCCTTTGAGGACTACGGGACCTGCTTTGCTGTTCCATATTTGACAAAAATTTAACTATTATAGGATTAAATAAGATGCCAATCGTAAAGACAGTGAGTGGTGGCTTAGAGCAAGGATATTCATAATTTTTTTTTCATCGATGAGGTGAAGTAATAGTTAAGCCCACAAATCTGCGGATATGCAAAAAAAGAAGTTTGGAAAAAAACCTGCGTCTGCAAGTCACTATGGCAACTACTGAGGTGTGGAAGAGAGAGATGAACTTTATTACATAAACTGTATTGTGTAAGACGTCATCTGATAACAAAGAGGTAAATGTTTGCGAACACTGTTTACAATTTATTAAGCAACTCCTTCAAGAAGTAATTTTATATCCACGTTTTCGGCACATAACCTGAGGGACTCTCTAAACGCTCCAGCTTTTCAGTACACCACGATCGGCCGTTACCAGGCCTAGTTCTGCCAACAGTACGCAGTCAGCCATTTCAGCGTCTAAGCTCACCCCTCACACGCAGCTCACGCTGCAATACGCAGCAAGATAACCACTTCATCAGAAGAACGTGACCGGAAGTGACTGGAATTTGACCGGATTCGAGGCTAACGATTGAGTCAGACGCATTATGTTCTCGTATTGGTCTTGTATCGCGGCAGCACTTCTAGCGATGTCAAAAGGTAGCCAGACTAACTAACTGTATGAAATCGCTGGAACACAAAGTATAATGTTCTATATTATTGGCCTTAGAAGATGGAACACCTCCCCGAAGCCTAAATTAGAATCCTTATGCGTAGTAGATGGGTCCCGTACCAGACTAACCTGATCAACACCAGCTATTATGTGCGGAATCGTGCAGTCCAGTTTATCTACCCGCAGAAATCTCGTCCAACGAAGTCTCACATATCTAAAAGCCAAAGCTGGTTTACTTTGCCGCAAGATACGTAGCAAAACATCTAGACCATGCTTTTTCCAGGAATCTTATGCCCTCCTACCTATACCCTGCCACATCCTGTCATCATGCCAACCTTTCGGAGACTTCACCACAACACTCACCAAAGAGTTTTCCACCCATCACATGCATAACAGCGTATCTTATTACCCTTTTTCACACAAATGGCCAAGAACTGGACCCATCTACTGGAACGAACACCAATCGCACACTTTTCAAGACTGTCTTTGAGTCATTATTTTGATTTGATACCTGATATTAGCCACCAGTCACGCAATGCGTCACTCTGAGGAGTCTTCGACGTATTCATTATTTAAACAAATAATGTGCCAATGCCGATAATGACACGCGTATATTAATCTCTCAATAACAGGAAGGGGGGGGGGGGGGGAAGCGATAGCGCTATATTAAGAGCAGCACTGCAGTGAAAACACCGAACTGCTGAGTGCATGTTTCATCCCTATGCATGAAAGCGATTTCAATTTTTTCTATTTCATCAGTGTTATACCCAGCAAAAGTTCAGGCTGCTTATTTAAAACGCGTTAGCTGCTTGGACAACAATTTTTCACTTGAGTTTTCTTTCGTCCAAACATCCCCCTGTCAAATATATCTGTCGCTCCATTTTTAGAAGCGAATGTTGCTTGAATTCTGTCCATATTTCCTGCCGACGGCGCATTAGCTTCCTCTGATAAAACGCACTTTCCATTAAACATGAAGAAGTGCATCTCACTTATACAAAACTCTAGGGCACAATGTCGTTTGCTTTTTTTTTTCCAGTGACTACCACGTGGCACCACGTAAACAAATTAATAACGCAGAAGAGCAATGCCGCGTGTCAGAATGTTCCAGGAACATCCCAATGTCATAGAATGGGAATGTACAAAAATCACGAGAGCCTACTTGTATTACACGCTGCTCCTACCAAAAAAAAATATACTTTCCTTTCATACCACGATTATAGCAGGGGTTATTTATTTCCTTCTTTTTTTCTTTCTTATTTCTTTCTTTTCTTTTGGGGGAGGGTGCTTTTTCTTTATTTTTATTGCTCTTCTTGCCAACCACGAGAACATTCAGTGTCCTTCACGAGCCGCCTCCGCTCTGCTGCTGAACGTCTTTATTATATTTTTTTGCCTAAAAAAGCTTACTCCGAGGAATCACGCTCACCATTTATCAATGTTCTTTCAGGAATCCCAAAAGTGCTCTTCAAACAGCCCACTCGAAAACCTGCTCACATCTTTTTTTTTTGTTTTAGCACAGAAATACTGACCACACGTATGCACGCACATGCGTACGTCAGCTCACTTCTAAGGGTGATCGTATCACGCGTAGTTTTACAGAAGGCGGGAAGCAAAATATGGTCCTTTAGTGACCGCACTTAACTTTGCCTCGTGCTTCCGCGCCGCCCACCTCCTGTTTCAGAATCCTGTTCAATAATAGCATCTCTCGAGGAGAAACTTAGGAACGAGGCGGTGTTGTTTTAACCCGGTGTTCGAGCTTCCGGATGTTCGCGCAAAGGCGGAATCTGTTCGCGAATGCAGGGTAATGTATCTTTTGCCTTACAGACTATTGGGCACAAAAGTAAGAACGCCTGAGAAAGAAGGCTCCTTTATCCGATCACCTTGCTTGATTTAAAGAAAAGGAAGCAACGGCGACACGTGAACAATTTTACAGCGAAGCTGAAGATGGCTAGGGTTCCATGCATTTTTGTTCTCCGTGTGCAAAAACTATCATCATCAATGGCTCATACCCCTGTAAGCATTCATGCTCCCGTAAACAAGCAAAAATTGCAACGGTTCATAGCCCCGTAATGCAGAGGCTACAGGTACTCAGCAGAGTGAAGCGAACAGTGCTTAAATTCTTTCTAATCACGCATACAGCATAAAGAACAGCATGTCGAAAACTGTCTTCATCAATGGCTCATACCCCCGTAAGCAAGCAAAAAATGCAATGGCCCATAATCCCGTGAGGTTCATGAGTATTCACTTTGCGTGAATTAGCTGCGATGACACTACCACTGTGGTCATTGTCGATGATTTCAATGTGGGTGTGTCGGTACCAAAAAGGGAGCGGTTTACGCATACCGAGTTGCAGACATATCCTTTGCGATGGCCCACCGATCCCGCCCAACCGCCCAACCAGTGGCGTACGTGCATCGATTTGAATTTATCAAAGAATGTGATTGCAGTTGCGAGTGAAATAATGTCTACCGATCAAGACAATAAATGAGTGCGCTCACCTTTCGTCACGATAACCACCCATTAAGACAATAAATGAGTCCGCACCTTTGATAAAAATTATGTGTCACCTCCGTGTCGTGTGCTAAAAACATCTTCTCTGATTAACCACCTTCACCGAGTGGAATGGCTCGATCTTCATTTTATTTTATTATATTTTTTAAGCTTGAAGCAGTTTCTACTATAGTTTGTGAGCACGTTACCTACATCTCATACTCCTCCCCCCCCCCCTTTTTTTTATAGCAGTCTAGACGTTTGCTAGATATGATGTAGCAACGACCCAATCTTTCGCGCGTTCAGTGTAACAGGTTGGTGTGGTAAGTCGAAGTAGTTTAATCAGTAAGTCTTTTCGAAGCCTTTGAAGAGAGTGGATAAATATAAACGACCTGTTAAGCACAGGCATTGTCTAGCCGTCTAGATATCGCATTATTTATCTGTCTTTGCTGATATCCATGCAGACGCTACCAATTGGCATGTGTAGCTCACAGAAACAAATAGCAGACATTTCGAACAAGATATGGTGCAGGAAGGGCATGTTTGTAATGCAACAGAATACAACAAAACTAAAATAAATAAAATAAACCAAACTTAAACTCACTCTGTGTGGGGGGGGGGCGAGGGGGGCGAGGGGGGGGTGTAACACGCCTGCGCGGCACGCGCAGCACAGTCACAGCATAAGCTGGAGGAGCGCCCCCACAGGAGCCCATTTTCGGTTGCCCGTATTAGAGGGTTTGTACCTCGCTAGGAGGCGCCATAACGTGCACCGAAGAGTAAACACGGATATTCAGACCACGCGGTGCACATGTCGCATCTCTTTACCCGTGGTACGATACGATGCTACTTCTGCTGCTAATGGTGATCATTTATTTGCATCCCCTTCAGAACGAGGCGATGACATATAGTCGCCTATGTAGCCTCCGAGGTTGGCCAGGTCGAGCTACACGCAACTGCTACATGCAAATGCTACAGGTCCGGATACTTGGTGGAATACGACGCAACTTCAACGCAATATTTCCACCTATCGACATCGCGTGAAAAGTGTGGCACGATGCCATGCAATTGATGATGATTAGGATTTATTGGCGTCCCCTTTGGAACGGGGCGGTGACAGACAATCGAATTTCGGAGAGAGAGAGAGAATAAACTTTATTCAAGAACCCCGGTCCGGGTTCGCCCGCGTTGTTCTAGTTGTCTGCCAAGCCGAGCGTCGTGATGAGCTCGATCATGGCACTTAAGTAGTCGGAGGAGGAGTCCGCCAGCCACTCCTCAAGTGTCGTAGGTCTGTGGGTGGGTGAGAGTTTGGCAAGGCTAGCCTGAATAGCGAGACGGCTCCTTGGAGTTTTACGTGTAAAAGCCACGATTTGGTTATGAGGCACGCTGTAGTGGGGGACTCCGCGTCAATTTTGACAACCAGGGTATTTTTCACGAGCCCCCAGTGCATGGGACACGGGCGTTTTTACATTTCGCCCCCATCGCAATGCGGCCGCCGCCGCGGGGATTCGAGCCCGCGACCTCGTGCTTAGCAGTGCAACCCCATATCCACTAAGCCACCGCTGCGGTTCGGTAACAAACAGTTACCTAGCCTGCTTGATTTGATCATGTATGGCATACATGTTTTTCATTCTATGGCTTTTTCTACATCTCCTCACTCTTTTCTTTTTCTTCCTCAAGACTTATCTACCTTGTAACGCTACCTGTGCAACTGCTACATGACGTGCAACTTGACGTAATATTATGCAAATGCAACGCAAAGTGTGCACGTACCGACGCTACGCGACGCGCACCCCACATCGCGTGTCTCCTGGCGCGCTAGGGCATTTTCCCGCTACGCGCTAGCATGCGCTGGCGTGATTCAGCGGTAAATTAGCTGACACCCGCGCAGCGGGCCTGGGTTCGATCGCGGCGGGAGCTGGGGATTTTCTTTTTTTTTTCATTCTCGGCGATAGCTGCGGCGGACACCGGCGGCGGCGGACACCACAGCCAACTGAAACGGCTATTGGAATGCGTCCATAACAGCTTACGCTGTAAAACGAGCTATGCGATGTCCCCGTCTGCAAAAGGAGCCAAAAATACATCTAGATTGAAGCTTGCGGGCTTCCCCTATTTGATCAACAGCGGAAGAATACTCAGCTAGCTTTTCTTTCTGTAGGTGCTTCTTTTCCTTTTTTTTCTTCAGTAATGCCCTCGGAATCAAAAAATAAAGTTCATTCTTTTTCAGAAATGCCCAGTGAACGGAAGCAAGCAAGGCCGTCGCATTGGTTAAGCGATAAAATCGAGCACTTTACTCTTCCCACGACTACTGGAAATAACAGTTGTGAAAATAAGGACAATAAAAGCGGTGAGATTTATTAGGATATCTGTTCTTATATATGATCATTCTCCCAATATTTCTTTTTCTTTTACTTCGTTTATAGGACCTGAAAGGCGATGGTCCCGGTTTCAATCCTCGGACAAACCACGACGGCTTTTTCTTCATCTGCTAAATTTTCATTCTGAGGATCGGACCCATACGGGTTTCTTTTGTAGCTTCGAGCTTACGATAATTCTTCCTTTCATAAATTTTCACCCACCTATCTGGCTTCCGGAGAAGTAGTTTGTCATATACGCCGGTTGTCTCCGTCATTTTCTCATTGAGCTATGTTTCTCTCTCGTACACGGTGATTCAAAAACCGCTAGAAAGAAGGAGGAGGAAAAAAAAAACAAAGAAAGGAGAAGCTAGGGAGATTAAAATCGATTTTCTAGCCTACACTGGGAAACAAGGGAGAAGGGCAGGAGGACAAGAAAAAGTTGAGAGAGAGAAACAGAGAGCACATGCACATTCGATCGCAGCTATAACGACTGCCGGTGTTGCTGAACCAGTTTTCGATATCACTACGAATCTTCCCAGGCATAAGCAAGAGTTGCTTAACGGTCTCCTCCGGCAATACGAGGACTGCTTTTCGGCGTGATCAAGGATTCCACAAACACCATTTACTAAGCATCGCATAACAGAATAGTGAGCTTGAACACTCCCTCCGTACTGAGTTTTGACGTGGTAACGAGAAGCCATAAGGCAACAAGTCAATGAAATTCTGTACGGTCGCAGTGACCCCACACGATCACGGCACAGCATATATAACGTGCAGCACAGTGGACACCAATTCAGGCCACATTCGTGCGTGCCGTCCTTAAAAACTATAGCTGTGCCTTCGTCGCCCTCTCCTGCGATGGTTTATTGGGTCGGCATTCCAATATACCACAAGAGAGAGGAAGGAACGCCGTCCAAAGAGATCGTATACCTACGCTCGAACAGACAGGTTAACTGCCGCACGAAAGAAGCCTCGTCAATCTAACGTCTGTCTGTCGGCTTCCACTGGTGCGGGCGACTAATTCTGATCTACGAGGCGCCACACCAGCAGAACGGCCTGGCTGCGCTACTAGAACGGACGAGCTCGCACGGTTGTCGTCCTGCTCCCATAACACGCACACAGTCAGGTACACCAAAGCGGAAGACAGCCGCCAGGTGTAACCGAGCTTCTTGGTGATGACTACATGGCTACGCAGGACTGATAGACCTAACCAATGAGGTGTACTACGATAATTAATATCGAGAATAATCATTTGATGAAGTCACTTGAACCAAAACAAATGAGTCATGCTTGTGCTTCTAGCATTGTGCCTTGCACTCTTCTGGAGATAATTTTCGTTTCCAAGACATTCAGGTTCTATCGCAGCGCTATACAGACTACAATTATCTTCGCTCATCAGCGATGATCGAGAAGGGCTCGGTCACTAAAACCATGCAAAATGAAAGAAAGTAGCTGTTCTGTTAACATAACGTCCAAAGCAATGATGCCGACCTGACGTGGGACTGCAAGGGAACACTGTAAAAAACAGGACAAAAACAAATATAAGAAGACAGAGCCCTGCGCTTTGCCCGGTTTATGCTATTGTTTTTTTTGTTTTCTTTCATGTTTCTGATTGTAATATACGCAATGTTTAGTTTTTTATCATTCTCTTTGATGCACGCGCTTAATTGAATACAGCCGATAGTAACACAGTTGCTCGATTAGGACACTGCGCATTCTACATTTAGAACTTCCAAGTGGAGCTGAAACGTAGGCGCTACAGCGCTTGACTCAATGACTAAATACGGTAAGGCTTGATTTCGATTCTTTAGACTGCCTCACACGAGGTCAAATAGTAAGCGTACCCAAACAATTTCAGCGCTTTCCCGTAAAATGGTGTCTCACGATAGCGAAACCACCGTAGCTTCCGACACGTGAATTAGTGTGGCAGACAGCAAAGGGCATCAGTTTCAGGCAAACACGAGTGCGCGCTTGGTTTGACAAGCAAAAAAAAAAGATTGGGGAGCGTCACACACGGACGCATACCGCTTATAGCACAATGCGCTATTTTCTGAGTTAACGTTCGAAATTGTTTGAGTACGTGACAAAGCGTGAGTTAGACTCAAAGGTATGAACAGGGTCTTTCCGTATTCTTTCGTTGATGCAAAATCGAAGTTTGTCACTTATACCTTCCACCTTTTCGACAAGTTGAAGGACGTTAAGTCTGACTGAAAAACCGGAACATCACCACTCCCTAGGAAATGTCTGGAAAAATTAAATCGGCGGCCTAATTACATATAGGGCGCATTTACCTTATGTAAAGTTTGCGTGTTTCTGCAACATTTTTATGGCATATACCAGACAAAGAACGCTCTAAGTATATTCCACGATGTCACTTTCTGGCCCTACATTCAGAACAGCACAACGGCGTCACATAAAAACTTTAAGCTTATTAGACACAATGCCTTAATCGAGCAACTGCTATTACTGTTGGCTATATTTAAAAGCACCCCCCCCCCCCGACGTCGTTTTGTTTCATTATCTTTTTTTCCTTAAATTTGCTTTGTTTCCAGTCATAATGAATGCAGGCGTCCTATTTGCTTAAACGCGAATTTCTCTCTAAAGTGTGTTTGTACAGACCGCATTCTGAAGTTCTGTAGACCACGTATACCCATTGCAGGAGTGCTTTGTTTGTTAGTAATATTTCCCATCTTCACTATCTTAAAGCTATAGCTGTAAGGGTCAATTATCTTATGAAGAGTGCAAACGCGTGTTTTCGAATAACGGGTGTTGGCAATGCTTTTACATTTTGACCGACTCCACAGATGTGTAACAGTTGGCACGGTCCGTCATTCCATTTAGGATAGGCGTTGGTAAAAGCAACAACTTCGGCAGCGGAGAAACTTTAAAGCACCTCTTGTGAAGCTGCACGTCATACCAAGATCGGAGGCTCCCCTGCGGGCCACTGTTGGGAAATTAGATGGCAGGCACTTTGTCGAACACGGCCCGTACACACGAAACATTTCTTACGCATGAATTGTTTGCCATAGCAATGTTAGCCAATTCTGATGCTTGAAATATTAGCGAAGGAGGCCAGCACCTTAAAAAGGTGGGCGAATTTGACCACAGAAGATGCTAGGAGCGTGACCTCGTACGTCTGCGACGTACAACGCCACCAAAGCACGGCTGCGTTTTTTGAGATCGACATACTGAACGTTGAACGCTCGCACGTGTGTGCGCTTGCATATTGTGAACTTTTATTCGCTCCTCCTGCTCTTCTTTTGCCCCACTTTCCTCCTTTCTCAGTGCAGGGTAGCAAACCAGGCTCAGTCTGGTGAGGCCCTCGCTGCCTATCCATTGTCATTTCTTTCTTTCTTTCTTTCTTTCTTTCTTTCTTCCTTTCTTTCTTTCTTTCTTTCTTTCTTTCTTTCTCGGTGAGTTTTCGCCGTGTTTGCTTCAAAGTTAATCATCAGTTATCCTAATCAATCACGTTTTATTGGCTGGGGAAGTTGAGAGAAAATATTTCTGTCTTCACTTTCGACTTCATAGTTATGCTTGCCGCGTGCCAAGCGCCAGTGTCGCTAATGTACTTGCCATGCCATCAGTTTCACACTCCCGAACTTCCGTGCAGCTCTTTCGTTTTCTTTCTTTCTGCTCTTACTGCTGTTCTTAGCTGACTATTTGCTAATCACCAGATAGACTTATTTAGCGCACACGCCATCAGTAAGCAGCTGAGAGCTTGAAATACCAGAAGCTCCGCTTGTCGCGACCGAATATGTCCCTCTGCAGTGATCACTCTTACGATAAATTAGCTATCACCGGCTAAAATATTCAGAGTATGTTAGATATAGTGCTGGAAAAAAAGTATTCGAAAGAGGGGTTTTGGGAAAACGCGCCATTGCAACCACGCACGATACTGTCTGGCGTTGCATACGTTTTCCGCCGCTCCGACGCCGACTCTATTTCATAACGACAGATTTATGGGCCCCGACCTCGTCAAGCGAGCTCAGCTTTTGCAACGTCGCATACGAGATCCATCAGCGGCATGCGAATCAGAGCGAACGAACGCAGCCCGTGAAGCCTTGCGGCACAGCTCAATGCCACGGCCCCGGACGCTCGCCGTATGCACGCCAAAACTGCGGTCTTTGACGCGAGTCGGCCTCCGGCGGTCGTTGAATTAGCCGGCTAATTATTCGTCGACTCGCGGCGAGAGTTCGTCCATGCAGTCAGTGCGCTGCGCAAGCGATTCACTCTGGAGCTGCCACGCCGCATTTCAGATGCGAGAGTGAGTCGCTTAACGTGACCAAGTTTGAGGACCCGTCCGCCACCAAGCATGGGCCAGCGGTCGCGGACATTCGCAGCGGAATCGCGGTCATGTGAATCCGCCGAAAAAAAAAAGAACTCATTAGCATGCGATTAGCTCGAGTCGAGAATAGCATCTTCAGCGAATAGAAGCCGATATCGAGTGTCGACGCTAGTTCGCGAGGGAAGTCAATACTTTCGAGGATATGGAGCCACAGCATAAGCATACTATTGGGAGGTTAGGAGGACAAGACTGAAGGGAAACTTCCGCTTATCTGCAACTTCATAACCGCGGAAGGATTACCACCTCTCTTCCATTGAGCCAACTAGGTTTCGGCTTATGTTATGCCTCATTTACAATTGCGGTGTGCCCGAGTGCTTAGCAAACAGGACAGCTACGTTCATAGCATGGTCGACGTTGAATTGCGCGTCAGGTTGCAATCAATACCTTTTGCATGAACCTCATGCAGTTTCAGTCGCACCTTTTAGGAATATCTGCGGCCAGAGCACTGGGAGCGTCCGTATTTGGTGTCATCGCATGTGTTGAAGCTAGATCGCAGGCAGCGCCGCTGTAGCTTTGCATTATTCTATCATTGATGGGAAATGCGCGAAAGAAAAAATGTCTGAAGAATAGCAAGAATGCATGAAGAAATGTATTGTACAGCTTTCCAAATTTTCATGAGTTTATTAAAACGCCAAAATAATCAGTGTGCAGCCATAGGTCAAAAAGCCATGCCTTTTTCAATAGGATTCATTCATTCATTCATTCATTCATTCATTCATTCATTCATTCATTCATTCATTCATTCATTCATTCATTCACAATACACATTAAGGAACACACGCAATAGTACGACGGCCCTACAGGGAACCCAGTTTTTAACCATGGATGCATGTAACAATGTACCAATAGTATTGTCCTACCTCGAATGGGCATTCAAACGTGCAGCACATGGTAGAATAATTTGCTTTCCCTTGGGAAACTATGGTTTCGTACCAAATGTGGTGGAAATATTGGTATTTTAAAGTTCAGCTTTCATCTTGCACAAATTTTTGTTTACGTAATTGCAAACTTCAAGGTGCCACCCCCAAGGCCTTATAAAAACTCTTGTATTAACTTTTTTTTTTAACAGAAACGCTACTTTAGAACCTCTTGTGCACTCTCTTACCCAAATCCGGCATTCCAGATAGTAGCGGAGACTGACCACTCCATTCATTACGGAAAGCTAAGATTAAACAGGCACATCGAAAACGTACGAGAAGGGTAATTAACGCAAGACAAAGAAGGACTATCAGGAACGCACGTAATTGGTAGTTATGATGATTATGCATATGCACAAATGCACGCAGGTATACAAACAGCATGCCAACACAAATAAAATGGCCTGTACTTATCGCCACTTCAGTCATGCACATAAGTAACACCCTGAAAGATGGAAAAATTCGAAGTCTACTCTAAAACCCAAAGAACTACACCCTCTGGGAGATTTCTAACCCAAACAGAATCCGAATTCCAGAAAACTAAACACCGGGATATTTCAAGCCTCATGAAACGGTATTCAGCACAGACTTGTTTCTAGTGATTCTTAAATGAGAAACTTTGTTAACAGTCAGAATCATTATAAACTTGTATCTTTGTGGCAACCACACAAAAAAAGAGATAATAAATAGATAGAGAATCATAAAGTAGAACATATATAGACAGAATACAGAGAAGTGTAGAAACATCAACTGTTAATTTCCCGCGATTTCACCTTTGTGCTAGAGCATTCGAACTGGCATTTACCCCACACTCAATAGAGCGTTGGCGAAGCTGGGAAAGTGAGGGTAAAGAAGGGCAAGCGTCCGCTTTCTCATTCGCCCTTTGAACATCAGTGCATCGATATTTAGTACAGCAGCCCTTAGATGGCTGTCACAACATTCTCTGCAAGAGTTAATGCAGCACTGGACCATTCTGTCGCTTTTAATAAATCAGGTTAATAGAACCGAGCTTCATCGTAATCTAACCTGAGAGGTTTTCAATGCGACGCAATCACATATAAAACAAAGCGAAGTTAAAGCGAGTATCTGCAGTGACAAAACAAAATTCACCTTACCAATAAAAGATCAAACGCTGCGAGATCCAATTAACTCTTCCAATTATAACCCTTGCAATCTGGTACGGAGATGGCTGCTTGTTCGCAAACTCAATTTCTTCTCTATCGCTAATTAATCATACAGCACAGCAGCACTAAAAGCCCCTTCAACACCAAAGATCGCAGGCGGCGTCCTTTCCCATTACTTCTTTTTTTTTCATGCCGCGTCTAACAGAAGCTGAATTAATTAAGAAGCAAAATTGAATTGAAAGGGTCATCAGGTTGCAAAGACCGCCTTGCCGTTATTGTTTCAGTACATGAAAGCTAAAAAAGTTTACTAGAGACATGTAAATTGAGTTTCCGAAGAAAGCTTCTCAGCCTGTCGCTGCTTCCATGCTTCCTGACCAAGGTAAATTGGTCTTACTTGTCTCTTCACTATGTTTTCCAAATTTCTTCACAGAGCGGCTAGCGTGTATACTGCACGAAAGCGCACGAACACAAAAGCCACAAAGTGCTGTGAGAGAGATAATAACAATAAAAATGAAACATTTCAGTTTCGCTTTGCTGCATGCGCTTATACTATATGCAAGGATTTACACAAACGGGTGAAGTGTGGCAGACAAAATTCAAAAGCGATAAAAAGGGGCCGTGTTGCCAGAAGCGATATTGAAAGCGACAGCAAAGGCCTATAGCGTTGCGCTGAAGATTCTGGGATGGGTTTCCATAAGAATACGCGAGGGCGACGTGTTGACGCTACGCAGCACGCAAGGCAACTGATGCTGAGCAGCTGAAACAGTGACCTGGCAGCTATTAGGCGTCGCACTTCGCGGTGAATGGTGACGCATTGAATCGTGTCGCATTGTTAGGCTTCGCACTGCAACTGTGAACGAGGTGAGACCACAGGAGTACCTTCAGCACATGCTGCTTGAAGTGTACTGTCCATTCCGCTCCGACCACTGTATGGACCACGGTGGGGGTATGCCCACATCTGCCATTAAGCACTCTAGCGTATGGGCGCACGACGCCCTAGTGCCATCAGAGGAAGACAGAGCGCTGCCTCGAATCTGCTGCAGCAGTTGACTGAGCGGAGCATAGGAGTGCGTTCAAGATACCTCGTTTTTGCAGCCAAAGGCGCTGCGCGTCTCTGACGCCTCTAGAGATCTTCTAACCGTCCACGCACGGGCCGCTCACACGCGTTGATACCTTGAGAGCATGGCGATGGCGGCGGCTCGAGCGCACCTCGAGCGTCCCCACATTTGCAACGGCAATAAAATGTGGTGTCTGCTTTTGTCCTCTACGACGCGACACGCGTGCAAGTATCGTTTACCCGAGCGACCCACGTGCACGTTCAGACCTGCCACTAGTCTGGACTAGATAGCAGCACTCACGCTGGTAGCCTCTTAGCTAAATCGGTACAGTACCTGTATCTGCATCTAGAGGCTGCCGATTAGAGTCCAGAGTGATCCATCAACGACACCATACTATACACTGTTTCGAGTTTACAGCTTCACTTAAGTGCTTTTATCAATACTATAGTGTAATTGTTAGCAGGGACGTATAACGGACTACCGGAGTACCGGAATACCGGATGACCTGGAAGTTTGAGACTATATGTCAGTGAGATTAGCATTCTTTGTATTTTGGGTATGTTTGCGCCTAACCTCTTTCACGCTACAACTTGGACTACTGAGTATACACCACTGAGCCTGTGCCATAATAAAACACTTTGAACACTGTTTATGTGGAACCGGATATATGTGCCTCTTGGTATGTCCTCGCTATTGATATAGCACACAACTAGCATCACCGCATCCGGACCACGTGCACCTCACGCCCTACCCGTACACTACACACGGGCCAACCTGGACCACGACACCTGCGGCAGTGGGGGTCGAACCCGCCTGCCTTCCCCTCCGTAAGCTAGAGCTGGGCATCGCTTGGACACCCGCGCTTGATTGGTCACTCGTCTACAGCAGTGGTCTCACTCTTGGTAAATCCCCCAGAATGGCTATGTGGCACACATTTAAAAAACCCAATCTTTCTCCTGTACTGGGCAGAACAAAACACGCGTTCCATGGGTCCCTCAAGCACAGCAGTCCGACGCTTGAGCACGCAGCGCCACGAACGCGCTCGGGCAGCCAGGGAACAATTCAGCGTTCCAAGGCAGCGGTGCGTCATTCAACTCGGAGGCTACACACTGACGTCACGGCTGTGCCGCTAGTTTTAATTTGGTGAGAGCATCATCTTCTATATTTTTGTTCCTTTATATTGCGGCCCTTTTTGTCTAACCGTGTTTCTGTGGAGCACTGAGGCAAGTTTGCCTCCTTTTCTTACCTTGTACTGTGCTCTTAAGTATATGAGCATA
Source organism: Dermacentor albipictus (assembly GCF_038994185.2). NCBI lineage: Eukaryota > Metazoa > Arthropoda > Arachnida > Ixodida > Ixodidae > Dermacentor > Dermacentor albipictus. The sequence continues at coordinate 143,853,334 of NC_091824.1, forward strand.
GTAACGATCCCTGTCGCTCAACAAGACGTTCTCGCAGTAAAATAGTGAGCCTAGCCTACAGTTCTCGAAGGCCGCGCGGACCGGCCCCTCGGTCTTGCTGCGTTGCTTTAAAAAAGTTCGAGTATGCATTCTCAGAATAGATGCCACGCTGTTGAGATGCTGTCCGTCCTGCCTGAGGGTCCCACCCAATCTCGAGCTTGCTTACCGTGGGCACCGCGGCGATTTCAACGCCGTTCGCGCGAATTGTGGGCGTGACCAGTGCCTTTGAACCCTCCACTACCCGAATTTCTTCGAGAGCGCTGGCGAATCAATCACTGCTGCGGCGGATCTGCATCGTTGCTCGCTGACAAAACTTCGCCGGAAAAGTCTCGGGATACTTTTGTTTGCTCCTTTGTTTGCTTGCTTTGCTTGCTTCAAAATATTTTGGCTATGAAAAATAATGGCCTCAAGATTCTTCTGCCGAGAGAATTTTAAAGCGAATAGCTTTCTGCCTTTCGTCCATTTTCGTGCCCGGTGACGGTCGGTGGTCGGCAGCCGGAGGTTGGAACAAAGGAGCCGATGCAAAGAAACCACGTGTTCGCGTGCAGGGCCAAAGTCGCAGCTCTTTGAGACGTACATACTGTCCACCTATACTATCGCTACAGCTCTTCTGGTGAACGACTCAGTTCTATACGGAATTACGCAATAAAAGAACAAACGCTACGTCAATATTGTCACTGTGACAAATATATGTCGTCAAGCGCACCATTTCTTTAATAAAGCGAATAGCTTTTTTGAAGCGGTCGACTATGCGCTTACATTAACAAACACCGTTGGTGGTTTCTGCACAACTTTTTCATGTACTTCCTTTGCTAACAGTGTTGTTATGAAGGAACAAAAGTGTTCGTCGAACACTCGCGAAGCTGTTCCTCTGCGTTTCACATTATAATTCACGCCATAAGCTGCGACTCTGTACCGGCGATAGCAACCTTCCGTTTAGCGCTAACTATTGCCCTTCCATCACACTTCAATGAACGTTCTCTACCGAGTGGAATATCCATGGTGTGGGTTAAATTCACCAAGCATCACCTACTTTCTTCTTTAGGAAAAAAGCTTTTAGGAACAAAGCTCGCAGGGCTCATTGAAACGCTTTCTCGTACGCATAACTACCTTCCGACGCGTAAGCGAATAAACGAAGTTGCTGTGAGCCCTGCGTTCATCCGAGACTCGCTTTGAAACAGTCGCAATATCCGCCGAAAGGCGAAGCACCGACAACAATATCAACCGTATCAGACTATTACACTAAGGCAGGCTTCTAATCTATATAGAGTAAACATTCGCTTTCTAATTAAGCGCACATTGTGCCATGCGCCCTAAGCACACCTGAACAAGCTCCGCTTGATGACTGCGAGCATTCGAGGTCCCAACGCTCGCTTAATTTTTATTGTGATATCAATTATATGAACACTCCTCACTGCAGCGTACAGACAGCAAGTTCGCGCGGTCATCGAGTGAGATGCGTGCATGTGACACCATGCTTGTTAATTTAGTTAGTATGTCTATGTTTACAAATTCATACTGCAGCCGAAAAAACTGCTATCCTTACTTCGTATATCCGTCCACTAATTTGTTATCGCAATCGGTGCTTTGCCTTTGTTTTTGTTTTTTGTTTTTTGAGCGCCGGCAGTGGAAAGCGCGTACACTTTTCCCAAAGCGAGCGTTCCATAATGCAAAGAAGGGGTAAGACTTACAGACACGGACCCAAGAGAAGAGAAGTGGACAACACTTTTTTTGCGCCTCAGTGCTTTCTTCAGTTGATAGTCGGCGTTCGTGTTGTGCACTTCACTTATGTCCGTGTGTGCACGCCTTACCACTTCTTTGCATTATGAATCCTTATCAACTAGCTCAGCTTTCTGTTGTTCTGAGCGTTCCATGTTGTCGCTTCCTTTACAACTTCAACTTTGCCGCGCGTCCAAAACACAACAGGTCCTGTTACCTACAAGATTGAGCGCCCGGGAAGATAACGTGCATGAAACCACCAACTTTCTAGGCTGGCTTTCGCATGCTTTCCCTGGCAGTAGATCTCAACAGGCTTTGAGTGACCACGCCTCCTGAACAGGGGTGGCTCCAGGACAGGAAAATTTCGCAGTTTCCCCCTAAAGGTGAAGCACCGATTGAGATAGTTAATTATTAGGCAGCTATACGAAGTAAAGATTGTATATTTTAGCAGTGAGATAGTAATAGAAATTTGTAAACATTAGCTTAATAACTAATTTAACAAGCGTGTTCTCACGCAGGCACGGGAAAACATGATCACATCGCACTCGATGACAGCGGACACTCGCTGTCAACACGGTGCCGTGAGGAAGCGCGGCAGCAGCAGCGAGTGCATTTTCCTTCGTGCTGTCTGTCGCTTTAACGCGAACTAAGCCGTGCGAACACAGCGCACACGAAGTCATCAGACCTCGGTGCACCTAGAATCTGTGTCGACCGCAGATTGCTTTCAAGATAGGGTCCGCGCGCCGGCCGTGCTCAGCCACGCCACACGCAGCCACCGCCAGGAGTAGGACGCCCCCACCCTTGCTGCTTTGCGCGCGATTGAAGACGGCGCGCTTCCTCCCCGCCTTCCTCCCTTGCACGCGCGAGATCGCGACGCCACCCTTCTTGGTTCCCCTTTGCGCAATTTCATTCGCAGCGGCAGTTTACGACGTGCGGCCGCGATGATTGCACCAGGGCGGAACGTCACAGCGACGACGCCCTCACAGATGACGACCTCAGCGATAATGTGCCTGAAGTGTCCATATAACTGAATAAAAACTGTATCATTCGTGTGCTTATCTACCATCGTGATGCTTGCTATAGCCGCGATTGTCGCCGCTTGGCCAGAACTGTGAAAATATTAACACAGATTTATAACGTTCCTTGTGCTACAGTGTTGTCCTACGTCCGCCCTGCATATATAATTGATGACACGAAATGGATACTGCATAGATGGATGGTTTCTGCCCCAGCATAAAGAGCCTGAAAGTGATCTCTATATATTTGCGCTTTTCTAATTCTGTTACATCATAATTTTAGCTTCGTCAAGAATTCTGAAACTTAGACTTGTAGGGTTCATTTACACACATAAATCTGCAGCAATAAAAGATACAGAAGTAAAGAAGAACAGCTCATTCCTTATCCGTAAAGAATGTAAAACCTTTTGTCACGTCCGCAAAGTGAGTTGACGATGTGCCTCAGGTGATATGTGGTGCTGGGGAAATGCTAGAGGAAACCGAGCACCACGTGTTTTAAACGGAGTCTAGAGCGAGACGCTGGAGTGAGGGCGCCAAAAGAAAAGATATGGACGGGGAAAAGCAACAAGACGTTCCGATAGATACGGGGCACGTATTGCCTTCGCGGTCGTGGTCCAACTGTGCTGGTGACGCCGTATGCCGTCCCGCTGGGGTACGGGAACACAGCTTTGATGCCGGAAAGCTCGCCCAGAAGCTTGGGTGCCGCGGCGCATATGCACTAACAGGAAATGCCATGATAGAGCAAGCAATGTCCTCCTGCTAGTCGCCTACGTGACATGCACACACGACTTCCCATTCACACGGCAAGGCTTGCAAGAAACGTCCGCGTCGGCCTGTCTGCCGACAGACCTGAGGATTAGCAGTCTTTTCCGACAGCCAGCCACAGCTCAGGCGATCAATGCCTGGAGGGGATATGGATACACAATACTGTCGAGCCACACCGCAAATGCATCTCGTGTGTATTCTGCGTTCTGCATGGAAGCGAAGCTCCCTCTATACGTTCTCCGGGCCGTCAGACGTGAAGGTCGTATTCCCTGTACGATATAGAAAACGAAACTTCGTAGACAAGCCAGTCGCGGTTTAAGTCATAAGTTGCATCTGTCTTTATACTACAGCATGTTTCCTGCACTCAAATATCATCAATTACGATACGTGCATGTAACAAACCCGTCCTTGCTTCGAAGTATTAGGTAGATTATGTACGTTATGAAAAGTTTAAAGCGTTATGATCTGGAGCAGCTTGTGCGGCTAAGATGTGGCTTTAATTGAGTATGAAAACAAAAAAGTCGCCGTTTCGCCTGAAAGGGCAAGCATCGATTGCGACAGCAAGTCAGCAGACAGCCATACGAAGTAAGGATAGTAGTTTCATCGGCCTTACAATCCTTGTGAACACTCACTTACTAAATAAACTAGCGAGCAAGGTGTAAGCGCGCATAGCAAACATTATCACACTCGATTAGCGCGTACAGTCACTGTCAAAAGGCTGGCGTTAGGAAACGCGACAGCAGCAACGAGCGATATGGCCTTCGTGCTGTGTATCGATTCAACGCCAAAGTGAGCGCCGAGAACACACAGCACCCACAAAGCTACGAGTCGCCCAGGCACCTAGACTCTGCTCCCAAAAAAGATCGCTCTCATGATACGGCCGCGCGAACGCGCGCCGCCGCCACATGCGCGGATGCATCCGGAGTAGATAACCGCCACCCCCCTCCCTCCCCTGCCCTCAGTGCCTCGCAGCGTTGGGTGCCTCGCGCGCGACGAAAGACGCCGCGCGCGACGAAAGACACCGCGCTTCCTCCCGCTTTCGTCCCTCTCGCGCGGAGGAGATTGAGCCGCGATCGTCAGCTCCCCTTGCGCGTTTGCGCTCGCACACACAGCGCAGTGAGCTCGACGGCCGTGTTATCGCCTTTGGAATTTATACGGAACATCACGGCCACGCCGACGCCGACGACACAGATGCGCTAGGAGTGTCAAAAAAATTGCTATCCGAATAACAGTGATGCCGTGTCATCCAAGAATTTTTGATCGTCAGATTCTGTTCATTTCTCATAATTCGTCCCGCTGAGATTAAAAATAATACTATGAAAAGCGCACCAAAGCAAATAATCTTAGTGACAATCATTACTGCTAACATCGACGTAATTAATTAATTAGAATTACAGGATTTTTTTTTTGAAACTGTGAGTCAACATAACACTAGTATACCAAAATACAAGTGTTGTTGCTCAAGGGCTGTGCGAAGAGCTACAAAGAGCTAGAAAGAGTTGGACAACCGTTCGTGCAGAAGGGGAAGGTTGCTGTGTCTACAGCAGAAAGGCAGAAATTGAAGAACTTTGCAGAAATTCTCAGCAAAGGAGGCCTTTTATATTGAGCGCAGACATTTCAAATCACTTTTTATACTAAATAGTGCCAATATTTTGTTTAAAATATCATTTAAATGTAAAAAGCATTGTGCACATATATCTAACGGCACAGGTCAACATGGCCCCATGCAACTGTTGTCGCTTATTTCTGATAGAAAGGGCCCACAATGCCAAGAAAAGATAGAGACGGACTAAAACAGGGGTAGCAAGCCGGTGGCATGTACGAAGTTTAGGAGGCTCCCGGCAGAGGAGTTGGAGCTCCATGCTAGATAGGCCCCCGGGTCCGCTGCCCATATCCCGGCCTGTGAAAAACAGCGGTTGCGTTCCACACGCATCATTGGACAGGCCCAGATGAAGTGGCGGACGTACACCTGGTCAGCAGAGTCGTTTGCAAATGTAGTTATTTCATTGCTAGCAGTGCCCTGCCTCTTACTCCATGACCAATTTATTTCAACACTTGCAGCTATGGCGGAAACGAAAGGATTGCTATCAACTCCAGTATAAGCGCTATACTCAGCGGTGAGATCGCCACGAATACAACTACCTCTCAAATGTGCCGCATATTTTTCCCGTCTAGGTGCCCTTTTCTGATCGCTGTAGACAGCGGCGATCGTATACGCTGCAGGCATATATTGCTCACCTCGTGCCTGTCATTTCAGTACAGTTAGGCGGCGCGCCTATCGCGAGCGGCAAAGTGCATGCATTCTTTGCGAACACAACGGTGGCACATCGGAACGCCAGCACCTCGAGTGAGCGGTGGACACAGCCGAGGAGCATGTGATTTATCATGCAGGTGCATTTCCATATGGACGGTGAGCCGGAGTGAAAGGCGCAGAAACCACGACCGCCCACAGTACGCTAGCGCCCAGCAAAAGACGACAAATGCGCCACCAATATCTGCATCGTCAACGCAGGCGTTTATGATGTTCACTTTCGCTATCTTCGTTTATTTAAATGCGGCGAAGTACTTAGGCGTCATTTCTTTCTTTCCTCTTGTTCCGTCTCCAAGGAAGTGGTCTATCTAACGGGACGTCTTCCTCCTTCCTTTGTTCTCCCCGTAATTGCCTTTGGGCTGCGTCTTCTCTTCGTTTTTTCTGCATGACCTTTATTTCTGCGATTATTCGTCCCCCTACACATCCACTACATCATATACTTTCACCGCTCTAACATACGTGTGGTGTTTAGCAAGAAACATTACTTCTTGTCTGTCTGAATAACACGCTGCCCTTCTCGGTATAGCGCAGGTCTAGAAACACTGATGTCGTTGATTAGGACCTCAATTCCAGCAGTGATTCAGATACCTATTAGCTTTCCTCTAGTCTGTCACCTCGCGGCCGGTAACGAATGACTCCACTAAGTGAGACCTTAATAAATTAGAAGGACCGGCAAGGAAATGTGAGTACTGTTAGATGAACGAAGCGACGATATCAGCAAAAGGGTGGGATAGCTTGGCTGAGACCTAGGGCCCTATAACGTAAAACTATTCCAATATGTTTCTATTCCAATCTCCTGACGTCAAATTTGCGTAACCACCGACGCAAGCACCGGCCGGTCACCCGCAGGGTTGTCTGAACAGACCAATCAAACGCTATCCTCGTTCATAGGAGGTCACTTTTGTTTCCTTGAAAAACGAATAACATTGCCTATACTGAGCGGCTTGTCGTATCCAATTGGCTGACAAGAGGCGAGGAGAACGCTCAAGTGGAAAGGGATTTGATGGGGCAGAGCCAGTGCACTGAAAATCGATAACCGGATGAAGAGGGTGGTGCCGGCGTCTGTGATTGGTCGGCTTTCCCTTACTTAGCTTGCGGTAGCTGGTCGAAAATCGCGGCGGCATGCAACGGAAGCTTAAGAATGACGCTAAAAGGGACACTCAGCAAAGAAGAGTTGGCAGAATGAGGTGGTAAGCATGCCGAAAGTGTTCGAAAACGTTTTACGACCACGCAAGAAGTTTTACTATGCGCAAATACACCCATGCTCTCCGGCAGGTGCGAGTAGCCAGCACCTGAGCGATCGGCGGCAGCCATCTTTTATTCCTTTCGGAACGGGGCAGCCTGCGGCTATTCAGAAGAAAATTCAGTTTTGTTCGGCATATTAATGCATCTTTAATGCGTACACGTCACTTTGACACGGTGAGTTTTCTCGGTTTTGTGACGTCGCTTGACAGGCAGGTGAAATGGCTGCAGCCCGAAAACTTTTGACCAATAGCCGGGGGCTGATGGCGAAAAGGCATCGAATAAGAAATGACTGTTTTTCTTTTTTCTGTCAAATAATGTATAATCAGTGTGTATACATCATATCAGAAGGGGAGGTATCGCGGTTTTCGTGGCGTCGCATGACAGACAGGTGAAGTGGGGGTGGTTGAAAAAAGTTTTTGACCAATCGTGGAGGGCTGATAGCAGAATTGGAATAGAAAAGTTTGGAATAGTATTACGTTATAGCGCCCCTAGTTTGCGTGGCCTGTGAGGAATTCACTTGAAATATTAATCATACCTAGCATGATTATAGCATAATCGGCTCAGCGTCTCTTACGGCTAGTGACTACGGAGGATCGTAAGGCTTCCAAGTGGTCCAAGACTGGACGCATAAGCAAAGCCACGTAGCTGACTCTCGGGTATCTTTCCAGGTGGATAACCACGGATGTATAGAGCTTCCGCGATATACCATTGCCATTTGTAGTCGCCATTTGCTTATATTTGTTTTCACGAGCCATAGCGTTCTCTTAGACCACTCGACTTTCTCGGTGTTGAAATTTTATATTTTCTTGCAGCCCCTTTCTTGACCAATCACGTTTGTTCTTAACTCCCGACTCAACCGTCATTGGCCCTTAGAGGTTCTTGTTTTTTCACATTACGAGGACAAGCAACAATAATAAGTATTAAGTAAACATAAGAAAACTATAGGTACAAGAACTAGCTTCAACATTAGTAATTCACCATTAAAGTAATTTCACCGTTACAGTTTCCTCCCACGTTGACCGGATGGATGTTACGTAGGCGGATGCCCGAGTTCGTATTTTTTTTTTCTTTATCTTCATCTGACCAACTTGGGACACATGCTAGGTCGGGCAACTGACGTGTCCTCCTTGCTATTGCGAGAGCAGATTTTGAAAGCGCAACAACAATGTGCGCACGACAGTTGGGGTGCATCCGCATTTGCGGATGCCATGCAAGATAGTGCCCGCCTACAGCCTCACTATAGCGACCTTCCTCTTTGCTGCCAGCACGGAAACGTCTTCGGATGCGCTGATGACTTGAAGAGCAGTGTCTAACAAAAAAAAAGGTTCGTGCGATTGCGTGGCACGCGCTCGAGCAAACCGCGCCTGCACGCAAACCGGATATCTCGATCATTTCATGAGCACCGTTATTCAACAAAGAAGGAAAACAAAATACGCAGCAAGACTTGCCCCCGCGTTTGGATCGCCAGGAACAGAACGTCAACTAGACGAAGGAAGCACCCGAAGTAGGAGATGCAAAACTGTGCCATATTTTTAGACGACGCTGCGAGAACCGAGAGGAAAGAAAGCTGGAATTGTGCAGCACTAAACTTCAAAAACGATAAAAGGAATGCATGCAGAACACAGCTAGAAGATTACAAGTTCCACCCCGAGCCGAGTTGCGGAAGGAAGGTGCATACTTCGTTGGGAACATTCTGCACGCTACGTCTGCTGCTGGAAAACGACCAAATCGAGGAAGACATGCTCATCCATACCTCTCGTTCGCCAAAGAAACGGTGTGTAGAGAAGCTTCAAGGCATGCGTGATGCATTCTTTCTTGTGAAGCGCATTTAGGAGAAAGGAGACTGGGGTCCTAGTCACTCATAACGTGATGGAAGGCACACCATTATAAGAATGATATTGCCAGCTGCACGTAAGAAGGCGTACCAGGTGCGTGGGTGCAAAGAACGAGGGCACAGTGTGATCAAGGTGGTACCCCCCGTGGTACGATTTTCTAAGGAACTAATATGACACAGTCTGGGATTTAGTGGCAGAATTAAAACACGCCGAAAAAAAAGGCAAAATTGGCCCGATAGAGAGGCAGCCGGTTTCAAACTGTTCCTCGGTGAGTTCCCTGACTTCACTTACTTCTAAGCGCGATGCCTACAGCAGAAGAGTTGCTATAGTGAAAAGGCGAACGAAGTGGGCTGAAACAAAGGAAACTATAGAGAGGTCTTGTTAGAAACAGAACTGCCAGGTTCATCGGAGCATAACGAAGAGGAAAGGAATAAGGTTAAATTACGAAGACGTAGGCAGTAACAACAGCGCTGACTCGCATTTCTCACGGTAGCTGTGGGCGTCAGAAATAGGACGGCCCCTCAGTTGTGCTCGTGACCGCACTTATTTAAGGTTTGGAGCAGTGCCACACGAAAATGAATTGGTTTCTTAGAGCTCTTAGATTTCTTAGAGCTAAGAAACTCGTTTCTTAGAGCGGCCGACATTACTTCGGTTTTGAAGAGTTGCATTTCGTTGTTTGGATGCTTACCGCATAGTGCGTACTGCGTATGCAGTGTTCGCGCTCTTCCACTAACTTATTTCTTTGTTTATTGAGGTTCCCAGTCTGAATATTTGGAAAGCCACACGGAGGCGTTGACGCCTTCACGCCTGCTTGGCCACGCGATCGTACGGCAATACTTCGTTGAACACGGTCAGATTTGCAGAACGCGGAAGTGAAAGAGAGGTACGTAGCTTTAGACGATTCTACAGTCACAAAATGAGCGCGCGAGCTTACTTATAGGGGTTCGCCTTCGCCAGAAACAGTATAAACCATAAAAAGCCTAGCTCTATTAACTTTATTGGTCTGCCTCTTCAAAATTTGCTTGCTTTCGTTCTGTGCGGCCTACTGAGGCTCGAAATCCAAGAAAACACAAAGGGTTGTCGGAAAGGTGAAGACAAATGGACATTTATCGTTCCATCTTCTGCATATTTAATTTAGGTCGAGGTGAATCTAATAAGACTCGTAAGCAGTACAGCGCGCGTAAACATCGGTGAATGCGCGTTCCACAGAATATCTTACGCACGATTACGTCAAGGACAAAACTGATTGCCTGAAAATTTTCCTGTAATATATATATATATATATATATATATATATATATATATATATATATATATATATATATATATATATATATATATATATATATATATATATATATATATATATATATATATATTAATTGTTCTGCTTTGCCTTTTATTTTTCAACTGCCCGAGTGGGCATGTGACGGTCGCTGAGGGAAATGGAACCCTATGACCATTCATAAGTTTAAAGATTCACTTTACCCATTGTCACCATTGGCTCACACGTCAATTTAACGTTGTGCAGAAGCAGGCGACATGCTGTACTCGTCGCCAATATTTAAAATATATACGCAGTTAATCAATTATTCAACAGTGGAACTCGCTGGACTGTCGCAACGGTTACTGTGCGAACGAAAATTTGAGTTTGGGCGTGGTGCAGACAATGAGTTCCTGCCTTTTTCTAGAGTACGCTGTCCTGCGTGCAACACTTGGAAGTGACGACGCGCTAGAAGTGGGTAAGCATCTTTTGCTCGTGCGTTTGTAAAGCCACAGTCCCATAGTGACTTAAACAAAGTACCAAACCTGAAGCTAGCACAGGCACATCGTGCACCTGGCAATTAAGGTTTTCCTTCTCGTCCATCTGTCTTCCTTCCCTTTACTTCGAGTTTCTTTCAGCCAGAAAAAAAGAAGAAGAAAACGAATTCAAAAACAAATCTGTGCTTTTTCACCGGCGACGAGAAAATCGAATCCGAAGTTGGGGTCTCCAGTTCAAACAAACCACTGTTCGCTCGAATGCTTCGCGTTACAGCTGCCAACAGCGCATACGCAAAGAAAGAACAGAAAACGATACTTGGTGAAAAGACGACAGAAACGTGCAGAGCGGAAAAAGAGAGAAGGATGAGAAAGGGCCCCGAAAGTACGACGTGTTACAAAAGAAACAATAACGTAGAGCCTACCGGCTGTGGGGCTGTTTATTCGAGCGTTAAACCGCAACAGCTCGATGGGGAGCGACCAGCTTCTGGCGGGGAAACCGAGCGCGAGAGATCAGAGCTGGCACGTCCGTCACGTCCGCGCCAAGACACACTCGAAGACGAAGAAGAGGGAAAGTTGAAGTAAAGAAGACGCGGTAATTCTCCCGTTCCTTCGCTTACTTGCTCGGTCTCTTTCGACAGGGCCTGTTTCGACCGGCGAGACGAGCGTCTTGTTCCTCTCGGCGCCGGTTCGGCTTCGTGACTTTCAAGCACAATGAATAGAAACCCGCCTTCATGAACGCTAAAAGCCTTCTTCTGGATTCGTTCATCATCGTGGTCACTGCACGCGATTTTTCGCGAAGTACAGGAAGAAACAGAGAAACATTCTGACGCACACTTAAACTCCGTTGAGTGGCTATGAGAGAGAACGGCCACGGGTGCCTGTTTGTCTTGTAGACTGTTTTAAGTGCCCGACAAAAACAAAGCTCTCTGCTCCTTTCCTCACAATGTGTGCGCCAGTCGTCGAGATTTTTCGGCCACAATACGCTTTAAAGCAGTAGAGAGAATAGAGAACCGCTTTAATGGGGGGAAATGAAGGGTAATCTGCGCAGAATACCACGGTGAATATCAACGCGCTTTTCGATTCAAGCAGCGCCGTGAGGCGGGAATGGAAGCTTTCAGTGAAGTTGAGGGTGTAGCCCGTTGTCGAGACAGACATACAAGGGCCTGTCTTTTGATTTTAGCCACGGTTAGGTTTTCCCATGACCTTAGGGAAACAGAAACACTGCAGTCTTCAGTAGCGGCACTGTTTTTGCCCTATTGTGTAGAAGCGAAACGGTTATAAAGACGTGGAAACGCATACTCATCGCTAAACTCTGTTCCAAGCGGTCACTTGCAAAGAATTTTAAGCTGCATTTTCGGTGGGGTTAATCGAGCGTCCGTGTTTCCCGCGACCACTTGACTACTCTTTGCGTTGACTATGAAAACATTTGCAAAGCTCAAATGTTGTCGTGGCCCTTGTACTATCTTTCATGCCGTCTTCCGCACCACCACCCTTTTTCTATGCCTTTTATCTTCTTCTTTGTTCAATATATCTTTGAGATTCCACGTTTCTCTTTGTGTGCATACGTGAATGTATATATAGCCTTCAGCACTACCATCTATTTCACTGCGCCACTTCTTGCGTATTTCTCTTAGACAATGTAAAAGGCCATGGTGGAATGAAGGTGAATTTTTTTTACTGCGTTTTTAGAGTGCTCAGATCGCAAGGAAAACTGAGATAAATGACGACCTTCGCGCTGTGGCTGAGTATCATGCCCATCATTCTCCGTGAGTTCCGGGTTCTTTTCTCTGATGCATAGAGAATATATACTAAAAATATATACTAAAACAACCGAGGTCAGCAATGCGACTTTTGCTGCGAGCTGAGTGAAAAGTGGCCAGGAATCGCAAATGGTGAATATGGCGCCCGGAATCTCTCCGCACTGACGACAACAAACGAGCAAGGCTCATACACCCACTCACTGTAACTATAGCCCAGTTAATCTTTTGACTACTGCGAGTGGTGCCAATGCCTCTACAGTTACTTACATTGGCCGCTAGTACGTTTTGTGCCTGAGAGTACAGGAGGGCGAAATAAAAGATGAATTTATGCTGTTGATAGCTTTTACGAAAGTATTCGCCAGTGCAAGAGACTCTCTGCGCTTAGGGACAACCATTATGAAGATATGACGTTCAAGCACAATGATCACTCAATTTTTTTTCAGACTCTAATAGTTAAGATGCCCTCTGTACTGTCCCCATTGAGGACACAGTTTTAACCCGGCGCTCTAAATCTAACTTTTTAAATACAGACGCCACGCATTGTTTCAGTTCTGACGATCCTAAATTGTGGCATGTTCAGGCATCTATAAAGCGCTTGGATTTTGCTTTGCAATTCCTGCATTACTCATTCATTATAGCCCAAACTTGCGCAAGTACAAAACCACACTGCAAGCTTCGCGTGCTTTCCCCATACTACGCAGTTTATCTTACGCACGAGAGGGAGCGTAAGTTAAATGTACAGTTTCATATCCTCGAGCTCACCAATCAATGCTCTAAACATCACTTACAAATATATTTAGAAATTGCGGATTTTAACGATGCCTTCGCAAAATTTTGCAAACTAGCTGCTTATAATGTACGTGACGAGTTCTGTGCGTTTATGGTATATAATAAAAATTCATTAAAACACGAGGGTAGGGGCCTTGAACATTGAACATTTTTTCATTTCGTATTGGACACAAACGTGCCATTGGAAGAGGCTAACAGAGAAAGTGCAGCCAATTAGGATGTCGATTCCTCTGAATAGCATAATGTATCATACTTGAAGCGCTCAAGTTAAAGCACCAGTTTATATAAACATCACGATTACAGAACTTTATTTCTTCGAGACATGGTACACTAACGGTAGCCAACGTACGAGCACGCGAGTAATCTTTTCTTTCAGTACTACTATACTTCAGCAATAGCAACTAGCAAAGAAACCTTTCATTTACAAGAGCAGTAAACTTGCCTGCAATCATGCAACGCCAACAAGAGGCCACTAAAATTTATGAAGACAAGCAAAGCACTTTTACCTCAAGTATATCCCTGCGGTGTGACACAAAAACAACTGCATAATTTCATCCATTTTTCTTTCATCTTTTTTCATTCGTTTCACCTTCAATCAAGCAAATAACAACACTGCCGCCCACATCAATGGGTCAAGAAGAAAAGCTTCGCCAAGTCGACTTTTTTTTTTTAATCCAGAAAAGCCCACGCTCTCTTTTTTTTCTTTTTTCGCTGGTTCACTCGCCGCTGTAAGGTGTCACGTCATTAGGCACGGAGAAGAGACGTCGAGCGGAGTCGACTAACACAAATTGATCGAAACTTGTCTTCGCGCACGTGCCCACACAAGGTGAAACCAAACGAGGAGGAAGCGCTCTCGAGGATTAGAAAGAAGGGAAAGAGTTCTGGCAAGAAGCGCACCGAGACAAAGTTCGTTTCAAAGTAAACAAAACAACTGCGAAGAGAGAGCGCGCCCACCAAGACTTACGAGCCCTCGAGGGCTCGCCGCTGTAGCCCCCCTTTGAAGCCGAACCACGCCCACCAAAAGTCAAGAATACGTCCACGGCTCGGAGTGCTCATTTGGGAAGGGAAAGAAAGCAGCAAAGAAAGGAACAACGGACGCCTTCGCCGCGACTAACACAGACCTGCCGGGCCGTCTTAACGTTGTTAGCCGCGCGCACTTTTGACTCGGATCCGAGACGCCTCCGCAGCTCGCCAGACCGACACGACAACGGAAGAGGCCAGGCTTGCGCGTTGCCGCAAGTGTCGCAAGCGTCCCCATGAAGCACGCTCTTCAGGTGCAGTTCCCAGGAAGTCCTCAGCAAGACGCGTACCAAATACCGTACTGTAGAGCCTTAAGATCTGCACATTCCGAGAAGTACCTAACTGCGTTCCAGATGCCCTCTTCTGGAGCCAGTTACCTCACCATACGTGCTTTAGAGATAGAAGACAACCGAGCTAGCCATAGACACGCAGGAGATTGTTAGCGTCAACGCCACACTGCGGACATTGTCGCCGTGCTTTCTGCTAGCATGTGGTGCTCTGCTGCCTGAAATATGCATCACTGTAGCGGGGCCAGCTAGCCTGCCACCCAACGCGGTTGAACACAAGTGCGCGGCCCAACGCGACGCGCCGAGCCGTCGACGGCAGCGACAAAGCGTTGCGGAAGTTGCGAAGCGTTGTTTTATGAAGTTATCAGTGAAGTTTTCTCGTTACTCATTCAGCATTTGTAAGCAAGCGACGTATGCCCAAAATAGGGACACGACTACTACGCGTCACCCTCACAAAGTATGCACCTAAGGTCGGTATAAATCTTGAATATATGCGTAGCGTCCCTCTCGTGTTTACAAACTAGCAGAACACTCACGTGGTTCGCGGCATCTTTGTTGAAGGTCATGAAGCTTTGCTTATTGAAATTCGCAAGACTACAGAACGCTAAAGCAGGTCGAGCGTGTGGTAAAGAGAAGGTTGGCTCGAAAAACTGCAACCAAAGCTCCCAACAAACTTAAGAGAGGGGACGTGACAGCCTCAGCACAGAAAACTGTTTCCCAAATTACGAATTCACGGCTCTACAGATACATATAGCATCTGCTTCAATTTCAAACAAGCACAAAGTGCTGGTGTTGATAAGATGCATGCATCCCGCACACTGCTGAACTTTAGCCTTTGCCGGATATGAATAAAGTCACCTGATCTCTCTATGACTGACTCAGTAAACAAGGAAGAAGGATCAACTCGTACCGGAAGATGAAGGATTGTCCTTTTAAAAGCACGTCTTTTTTGGGAGACAAGTCTCTAATCCCTTCGCTGCCGCCAACTTCCTTACGCGCCGGTTAGCGGAAGCGTCCTACTTTAACAGGATTTTTTCGATAATTATTTCGCGCTAATCAGCGAAACACGTGTTCGCGTATTTACCAACATTTGGCGCTGCACTCACTTATATCGCGCTGTTAAACGCACTTTCGCCAAAATAAGTGGAATATTGCGTACCGTGACCGTCACAACAAATATCTCGAAGCGCAAGCTCTCCTAAGCATTTCAAGGAATTCACAAGGGGTTCCACCAAATACGTCCGCGTTGCAATTTAGTTATACGCGCGGGCCGCTTGACTTCCGGGATCAACACTTCAAAAACAAACGTACGGGAATTACTGCGTCTTCGCGAATATTATTTTTGCGCCTAAGGAAATAATTCAGATGGAAGCGTAGTATTCACTTCGTTGAAGCAACATCGTTGCTTTGAGGCAGAGCGCTCGGTTCTTAATACAAGTAATTTTATTGCGATAGGCGCTTTCTATCTCAAGATTATTATTATTATTATTATTATTATTATTATTATTATTATTATTATTATTATTATTATTATTATTATTATTATTATTATTATTATTATTATTATTATTATTAGACGCTAATCGCACACGCATTCAAGAACAGGGAAGAACTCACAGCAACTCTTGGGCTAACCGCGAGGGCGATGATTAACGTCACTTACGCGTTCTCGCCTAAAGGTAACAAAAGTTAAGTGAACTTCCAGAATTTTCCTCGCTGTAGCGTTCAACACGGTACATCTTTCTAACTTACTACAGCCTTTGAATCACTTCAGCAAATAAATTCCTTACCCTCTTCAAACTCTGCAAAACGAAGCTGCACAGCTTAAAGTGCAACGAACATAAGAAAGAAAGGAAGAAAGAAGGAAACTGAAACGTCTCCCTATTAGCATTTTAAGGAGCCACTAAGAAAATTGATTGATTGATTGATTGATTGATTGATTGATTGATTGATTGATTGATTGATTGATTGATTGATTGATTGATTGATTGATTGATTGATTGATTGATTGATTGATTGATTGATTGATTGATTGATTGATTGATTGATTGATTGATTGATTGATTGATTGATTGATTGATAAGAAGAATCGCATGTTTTCAAGCCGAAGACACGCTTCAATAATTTTTGACACGGTCAACATTCAGCACTCAAGACGCCTAGTGATGTTATTTAATTTTATTTTCTTGTAGAGAGAGAGAGAGAGAAGAAAATGTGGCTGGAGAAGGGCGCATCCACGCTACGGAGTGGGTACCATTCTCTTAGCACTCGTTCTACGTTTCCCGTCTTGCACTCAATGCTTCCATGCTGATATAAACGCACACACACACACCCACACAACACAAGTAATACTCAAGCTGTAGGTTTGGTTCCCGTCTTTTGGGAAGTTATTTTTTCTTATACTTTCATTTCCCTTATCATTATTATTTTTACATTCCATCTGAACGTAAGCATGAATTTCCCGTCTGCTTTCTCTGGCTTGATTGACCATTTCTTCGTGTGGTTGTGACCAGCAAAATATTCAACCCCTCGGGGATCTCCTTACGTCTATGTTTATTATTTTTCTCATTTCACAGCAGCGGAGGATACGCTCAGCGCTTCCCCATATTTCCATACGCCCTCCTTCCTCTATATTTCCTCAGAGCTAAGTGTTTGTTACTAGAACCCTTCTGAGGAAACCGCCTTCGCCTTCGAACTCCAGCTGAAAGCTCTCGACGCAGAAAACTTCGGACATGCTGCAGTCTATTTCTGGCATCAGCATCGTATTTTAGTTATGCCTATATGCTGCGCCAGAAGTCGCGACGCACGGAGGCTGATTTGCGCTAACGAAGTCACTTGAGAGCGCGCTGACCTTTCGTGTTGCGCCAAAAAAAAGTGAGAGACAACGAGGACAAACAACGGATCGTATTTCGCAGTGTGTTTGGTGGCTGACTACTGCGGTCATTTCGAACATAAGCACACATTTTTTTTTACCTTACTCTTGCCAAATCGTACCTTCTTGTTTCGAGATTTTGCACGACGCAGTACGTGATCGAACAAAGGATCCCAGATTTAGCTGAAGATGACAGCTTAGCAAGTTCGCAAGCGAGAGTATAAGTGATACCATCAAAATACTTATTAGGCATTTAATAAAAGAACGTGGAATGGTTGAACAAGCAGAGTTTTGTTTCTTGTGTTTCACAGCATTTCCAACTTCAGGACAGCGATTGTTCTCGCACGCGCGTTCTCTCTCTCTCTCTCTCTCTCTCTCTCTCTCTCTCTCTCTCTCTCTCTCTCTCTCTCTCTCTCTCTCTCTCTCTCTCTCTCTCTCTCTCTCTATCTATCTATCTATCTATCTATCTATCTATCTATCTATCTATCTATCTATCTATCTATCTATCTATCTATCTATCTATCTATCTATCTATCTATCTATCTATCTATCTATCTATCCCTCTGTGCACCTTGTTGAACGTTCTAGCCCTACCTAAGACAATATATGATTCGTGATTACATGTAGTGAAGCCATCATTGTCAGTATTTTGAAAAACTGGCGTGTTTCTTGTAACTTTCCCCAAATGCTGCACGTGGCATCGTGATTATACAACCAGCGTTTGAGTGACAACTGCGTTCTCTTATGTACACAGAGCTGCGTGTTTTATCGGAGCGGCTTATCTTACGAACACGCGAAAGAACACACAAGGCGCACCATGCTCCACATACTAAACCCTTCGCTACAACTCAGACCTCCGGCCGGACTTCACCGACGCGAAGCGTCTCTTTAGTGTCGGGTGTGGCTGGGAGCTGCCTTCACGAAAACTTACTCAGCACTAATTGGAATGACTGACAGTCCTGCATGTGATGTTTGCGGATGCGAGGCGAACGTTGACCACTTACTGTGCCACTGTCCTCGGTTTCAAGCACAAAGACTATCTTTGTCCAACACATTCAGGAAACTAGATGATCGTCCTATGTGAACAGACAGTACTAGAACACCATCCCCACCGATCATCGGCTCAGAAGGCAGTGAAGGCACGTTTGTGCTTCATGAGAACGTCTGGTTTGTGCGAGCGGCTCTGGCTCTAGTACTTTCCGTGCACGTCTCTATACCACCCTCTCTTTTCCTTCTCTCTCTTCCTCTGCTCCCTACCTCAGCGTAGGGTAACCTACGGGTCTCTTGACTGGTTAACATCCTTGACTTACTTGTATCCCTCTTTCTCTTTCTATGCTGTATATGATACATCCTACAGTATGCAAGAGTTCTTTGCCCTTTCCTCATGCGGTTAATCGGTGAGCAGACCTACATGTAAAGACAGTCCGCGAGAATGACCTTATGATGTGAAGCTGAAAAACGACCATCATGAAGATTGTGAACAGTGGATTATGGATATCAGATTTTATAAGTCGCTTTTACAGCATCTGCATGAAACGTGCCTACAAGGTTATATTTAATTTTATACTGGCGTTATGCCGCGTGGCAACCCAAGTAAACACACTTACGCACGCACGCACGCACGCACACACACGCGCACACACACACACGCGCACACACACACACACACACAGAGAGAGAGAGAGAGAGAGAGAGACTTTTTGATAATCGATACCACCAATTGCAAGAAGTAAACATCAGAAAGTACCGTGCAGAAAAGAACGGAAAGAAGGACAAATATATGTTTCTTTCGCATTAATTGAGCAACCGCGATGTCATAACCTGAGGCAGACACAGTCGCCACGAGTGCCTATAAGTAACAAAATGCTGCTCTCGGGCCATAGTCTGGCGTTTATAAATGAGCACCTGTGCCCGATGCTCAAGAAGCTTCTAGGTCAAACTGTTGCACGTAAAAAAACGGCAAAATAAAAGTAGGCCTGCACCAAAGACGGAAAAGCTTTGCTCGTAAAAATGACACGTCACGTGGACTGCGCATCACTTGCGTGAGTGACGTTGACAAAATAGAATAAACATTTTCTTGCGGTTTCGTTACGCTCAACCAAGTTCAAATTGGCAGATATTGCGGAAAATTTCCTAACTCCGCTTGATGACTGCGCGCTACACAAGACAATGAAGTGTAGCTTAATTTTCTCTCATATAAACGCACAGTCTGCACGGAACAAAAAAGATGACTTGCATACTTTGTTCTCATGTTTTAGCTTCACATATGGTGTAGTTATGATTTCTGAAACCTGGCAGCAAAATGATCACGAAGTACTTAAAGTTACTGGTTACATCTTACATTACTAAAGCCGAGAATTAAAAAGAAAAAAAAGGGTGTGGTGTTTCACTCATGGCCAAGAATTCGTTGAAATTGAATATCGTTGCTGAATACACTGAAACGACTGATGATTTTGAAATTCTAGCGGTATCAAGCGGTGACAATGTTTTTTTTTCTGTTTTATATCGTCCTCCATATGGTAATGCAACGGCCGTCCTTACGTTTCTGGATAAGCTGAGCAAATGAAATTGGATCAAACTTGTTATAGGTGGTGATACGAACATCAACTTACTACACACATCACCGAAACCGCATGACTTTCTAATGGTATTACAGCCTAATGCTTGCGCTAAAGCTATTAATGAGCCCACTCGTGTCCGAAACAACAGTGAGACCTTACTCGACCTATTCATTACAAACTACCCCATCTCCAGTTCGCTTTTGAGAGTAATTGGCGCACACATAAGTTATCACTTCCCAATATTTCTTATCACTGACCTACATAAACCGCACCGCTCATCCGATAAAGAAGAGCAAGTCTTATTTCAAGATATCAATCCGATCTCACTTGAACAATTCTGAAGTGATGTTGACAGGTCAAAAATATACCACATGGCTGATCTTGAATTAGCCTATAACTCCTTTTTACATCTATTTAAATCTAGTTACATCAGACATTTTCGAATAAAACAAGAACGCGCAACTGACAAATCCGAAAGCTTTGGATTACAAAGGGCCTTCTTTCGCAAATAAAGCAAAAAGATAGACTATATAGGATGTTTTTACGAACGAGAGATGCAAATGACTTCCAGAATTTTAAATCTTTCATGAACAAATTAAAGCATATCCTTATAGAGGTTAAAAAGCATTATATGCACAATTTATTCCATTCACATATAATGAAACGCCACGACTTCGTCTGGGAAAGGCTAAATGGCGTACTAGGGAGAGTAAACCGGACTGCGGAGCAGCCTCAAGAAATAATTCTAAATGACAGACACACTGATGTGCGGTTCCTAGCAAATTCGTTTAATGATTGTTTTGAAACATTCTATGACTATTCCATTGCTATTCGCATTTCGTGCATGGTCAGAGCGGCGCTTAGCTCGCGTTATCAAGGGGGCTTTTGTTATAAATTTGATCAGTCTGCCTTGAGAGACGGATAATAAGTGTGACGTAGAAACGAGAGGAATGAGTAGCTGCAAAGCCGCGAAACCTTCTGTTGGTGCTCCTTCCGTACCATTATCAAGGTGATGCGCTGTCTCTTCGGGTTTGCGACACGCAATGCAGTTGCTTTCAATAAGCTTGTTTGAGGGCGCTGCTTGATGGATGCGTGTGGGAGAACAGTCTAGTGGTATTTTTCATATTTCGTGAGCTTTTTTTTCCCATTCGGAGAAAAGTGTGTGTGATAAGTACGTCACTGAAAACACCGCAATTAGATGCCATTTGGGTGTGCCTACAAATGCCTCATAGATACTTTGATAAATAGGACAGTACTTCTCGAATTAGATGATTAATTATAATTGTCTGATTAAACCTCAGTAACGAAATAATTACTGGTGGCTACTCCACTGTACTGGAAACAATATGCACCAGGTTTTCTTCGAGTAACTGCTCTTTTTTAAAGTCTTGGTGCATAATAGTTGTGGCACCTTGTACAATTCACTCATTAACCGAAATGAGGCCAAGCCGGATTCACTCAAAATCAGAATAAACAGCAGTCATGCGCAGCAGCGCTTATACTCGGACTCACAGAATAGGAAAGAAAGAAAGAAAGAAAGAAAGAAAGAAAGAAAGAAAGAAAGAAAGAAAGAAAGAAAGAAAGAAAGAAAGAAAGAAAGAAAGAAAGAAAGAAAGAAAGAAAGAAAGAAAGAAAGAAAGAAAGAAAGAAAGAAAGAAAGAAAGAAAGGCTGCAATTTCGCCGGAAGGGCGAAGCAGTGTTAGGGATAGCGAAGTATACGACTATTACGCGAAGAAAGATTACATCACCGAGAGACGCAAGATTCTTGGTGGTGCGAGAGGTTTCCGGCTGTGAAACTGAACTGTGGCCTACTACTATGAGGTGTTGTAAATTTTCATACAAAGACGTCACTTCAATGATTCTTCGAGGTCACACGAAGTTTCTTCAAGTGCAAGGAATATATATAGGGTTCGGAAAGCTGGCCGGGCCCCAGCCTCCACCCCCCACCCCCTTCCGCCGGAAAAATGAAACCTTTCCGCCTATGAGGCTGCAGGTATATGGAAACCCCTTCATACTCAACGTCGCCATATTTCAGTTCAACCATGCAGATTGCTGCTAGACACTACTACTCTGGTCAGCGTACTGCCATGTTTCATGGGATGATCGATGCGTTCCGATAGGAACAATGAAAGAATCTTTTTTTTTTTCGCAATGCTTGCGGCCGATGACAAACTTGATGAGCTTTGAACCGGGCAGTGAGCTTAATAATTAAAAAAAAACACTACATGAATGATTGTGCATACAATAAATATTTATTTACTCCATAATTACGAGCACCAACTAGAACATATACAAATCATCGTCCTACTACGTCGACTTTCCTTCAGTGGAATATGCAGCGCCTTGAAATACAACCATATAGCATTGACACCTTTATCCATAATCCATCACAATCTGTGAATGTGAATCTGCGAATCTGCTATTCGTGGATGACACTAAGGTCGCATGCAAGCGATTGTCCTTTTTTTCCACTGCCGCTTCTGCAGTTTTGTTCAATTTCACATTTAAACATTTATGTTACATATTTACCCAGTTATGTCACGGAGCCTCTCTCGTTTACGAATAAATGAATTAATCGCTTTCTTCTCCCAGACAAGGCACGAACGCACCGCTTTTCTGTTTTGTAAAATTTCGTAAAACGCACTTTGCAATGCAAATAAAACCATGGAACCCTATGTGATCCATTGCCTGTTTCCGCCTGTGTGAGCGCTTGCTGTTGTCGCAATGTCGGTGAAATATGCGACGTCGGCCTTTGTATACGAACATTTCCAAACAAAAGGGCACCTTAGAGTAGCGTTACACAAACTACATGTAGATACTCAAGCCTACTTTATATTACAGCATTACGTTGTTCGTTGTAAGATCAACTGACGAAAGTAAGTATGATTCGACATGGGAAAGGATCATCGAGTAAAGGTATCATTGTGTCGTGCATTGCGTCATTTGTTCTTATTTGTCGCGGCCTCAGTTTCTGTTTGCTTTCATGCCTTAGCCTCGTGGTCGTGTACGATTCTTTTTTTTTTAGCTTGAGGTTTTATTTGCGCCAAGGCTTCAGCGAGTAAGAAACGGGCTACGCCCAGAAAACACAAAGAAGCGTCACGGCACTGAAGCACATTTCGCGAAGGCATTCTCCGAATAGTGTCGTTAGGAGCCTGCACTGCACCTTTGCTGGCATCCTCTTAGAATGACTGCAATCATGCTGAGCACGTCATTTCTTTGCATGGCTTTGCATTCGATTATCCCGAGAAACAATGTCTTTTCCCAGAAGAATAATCTGCCTTCTTCCCACATGCAATCAGCTGTAGAGGTGCGGTCAGTGTTGTTGTTGGATCGCGCTCGTTCTCGCCAAATGAGGCGCGGCATGTTCGACGGCAGATTTACAAGGCTATAGTGTCGAGGTGGCGATGTTCTTACAAACACGAAATTGTAACACTCGAAGAATAACCTGCCATTCATCTCGATTCCAAGCTTAGAAAGGAAGCTCGAACGCGGTGGTTTAGCTAACAGGAGGATACGAACCTCCTTTCCTTATTAAACGAGTGTTAACAGCAACATAGTGGACAAATGAAGAAGTGTATTGTGTTTCACGCACTCTGCATTGGAGCCTGCATAGCTGTTTATGTTGTGGATAGCTGCCTGGATCGGCTGGATAGCTGTTTGGAGATTATATTCATAATGTGCTGCAAAAAACATTTGTTCAGAATTTACATATCTGATTCGTACAACGAAGACAACATGCTGATTTAGTATAGCGCTGCAATATCAAAGGAAAATAATGTCTAGGCGTTATCAACCGATGTAGAAGCGTAGAAGCACGACATGGACATCCCCGCTGAACTCCCTCCGATCGCAGGAAGCAATCGACTCACACTGGCAGCGGATAACCGTAAAAACTGTTGTGGCCCACAGCAAGTGCCCCACGGCGAGTTGTGAAGTGAAAGAGAATGCAGTAAGCAGAGTGATATGCAAACACAGAAGCGAAGAAAAAAAAAGACAAGGCAATGAAGGTCAGCGTTTGATTGCTCTCATGAACGAATGTTTGCACGAACGACTTCGATGTCTTGGCGGAGGCGGTATGCATTCGGGTCGCCCGATCAACAAGCGCCGCATGGGGGGGCCGCCACAGAGACTGAGCGAGCGCGCGTGCTAGTGACTTCATTTATAGGGTCGCATTCATCTTGCATCATGTGATCAGCGCGAGAAGATGGCAAGCCGGCACCACTTGCTGCTGCGACCGTACTAGCGGCCGGGTGCATGACCACGTCAAATATTCAAGTCGGCGGGCGGCCACCGCGTAATGACGAGAACCCGGCTCGCCGGACGCGCGAATGCGAGTGGCACGCGTCCGTGGACAGCGCCTGACTGCTCTCTCTCTCTCTCTCTCTCTCTCTCTCTCTCTCTCTCTCTCTCTCTCTCTCTCTCTCAACTCTCTCACACGGCTCTGTTTCTGCAGCCTCTCATTTTGTTTCTTTCGTTTTACATTACTTTTCCCTCTGGTACAACCGAACAGGACAGAGAAAGTGTGGATCTTGTTTACCGGTCGGTGGCGTGACCCGAGCCCGGTGTTTGAACGGTGCAAACGCTCCGCGTGTATGGAACAAAGCACGAGCTAACCGGCCAAGCATAAGTGGGGAACGCTTTGTGCGGCGCGGTGGATAGTGCAGCGCATAACGCTGGGACAAAAGCCAGAAAGGCATCACACGACCACCCGAAAGCAAAACACATCGCAAAAAAAAGGTACTGATGGGCTAGTATGTGAGCCATGATACTGAAACAGCACATTTACATGTGACACGTACACGTACACATAGAAAGTAAATGCACAGGCGATCTGTATGTCCTTTCTATGTGTACGTGTACGTGTCAGTTAAGGAAGACGTGTTGCGTGTGCCGAAAACATACTAGTCCAAAGCTGTCAGCTCGAATCGGTATATGAAAATGCGTAGCAAAGGCTTCACGTTTGTGATGAATGTTATTTGTGCTCCCAACGAGGGCTAGGAAATCACAGACACAAGCACGAAGATTCAACTGGCTTTAATTGTAGGAATTCCCGTCGTTTTGCACATATATAAGTGTGACGTGACATGAAAGACATCATAAAATGTGCTTGTGTAGTCAACAAAACGGACTTGCACAAGTGCATTCGCAATAGCAAGATAACCAGTTAAACTATACCTAATAATTATCAGACCCAAGAAACACTTGTCGATGACCTACTCATCTATCTTTCGTGAAATTCGGCACTGTTAAGCTAACTAAATTAGCTGCAAAATAATCACTATGTTAGCCATATGATACAGAATTTGTGTTACTGGCGGCATTAAAGCTCCTCAGGGTGTATGCCTATTGGCGACATTGTTAGGAAAGATAGGCTTTAAACAAGACTTACACATCCGCCAACGTCGAACAAAACAATGGAACACAGATGAAGGAAAAAATTTAAATTGGCCACGCCTTTTGACATCACCTTTTCAGGCTTTCACGATTTCCCACGTGTAAACCATTGGTCCCATAAGTGAATGCCCGGCAGCGGTACTACTGTGACCGAATTCACAAAGCTTTTTGTTCATAGGTGCTCTTTGCCATTGGCTGGCCGTCTTCGCTAACAGTATGTCCAGCATTAGGATTGACCACAATGTTCTATAACCACCAATTCTAGAGTAAGAGCTTTTTGTGAATACAGGCCCAGTTCGTATACGAAGCAGCGCGTGGAAAATGGAGGCAGCTCCTGCCAGAACACTACGTTCACAGGGTTTAGTTCAGTTGGAAGCACTGCATGAAATGCCGATCGGATGTCATCAATCAGATCAGCCAAAATCTGCTTCAAGCGTAGCGGCAATACTCTTTCCCGTGAAAAGGCTGATGCAAGCAAACGTATTGAGAAATCTCTTAAGCTAATACACGCTTTAATGCCTGTGTGTGGTGAACCTCCTGACGCCGCTACGGTTCAAGGCCTGGCCTGCGTCTGACGGAAAGGGGAGCTTTACGGGGCTAGCCTCTCAGCCTCTCTGCTCCCCTTCCGAACCCAGCAGGGGCTTTTGAATAAATATGTTTCATCTTCCTCTCCCTGCCTTTCCACACATACTTTATATCTCTAGAAATGTATGGGACGGTCAATAGAATGTAATTGCGACCTCTCCTGTGGCCAGGTTAAGGCTAAAGTTGTTCTTTCCACGTCGGTCAACGCTGCACACTTTTGTCCACGTTTCGTCTTCCTCAGAGGCTCGTTCTAAACGCATAATCATTGTTTAATTAGTGTAATCAATACTTTTTGATAAAACAAGTTATATTTCGTGGCTTTACGTACCCAAACCATGCTTTCTGTCTAACAAGGGTGCTTCGCGATGTATCGATGCAGAATGACTCTTGGCTCCGAAATGAAAGGTTACGTTTCCAATTATCATTCACTTTCATCTCATGCGCATCGTGTCACTCTAAGCGAGAAGCTAATCGTAGTAGTAGCACATTTCCCTCGAGACCAGAATGACGCACTCCGTGTCTTGCTTCTCTATCTTACAAGCAATAGCCAAAAAAGGAAATGCCGAGCGCTGTCTATGTGGGCGTCTTGAGAAACACTATATCCTTTGCGGGAATGAAGAGGAATCAAAACATCCATTTGACTTAGATCTATCTTGACCTAAGGTATGGTCATAGTCACACTAATAAAGCTTTCTTAGAAGGTTGTCTCCGCTTTAGACCTTTGTTTCTTTCTTTGTCTCTCTTTATTTTTTTTTTTTCGTCAGACGTCGTGCAGTAGCTAACCCTCATGGAACGTAAAAGTTAAGTGAAAAAAAAAATGCACTTGTACAACTATAAACAACGCATTCCGAAGGATCACAGTCTGCGCAGAATTTATAGCGTGTCTTCCATACTTACAGACGTGTGGGCTGCAGTGTGCTAAATTTATACGACTTCACTGCATAACACCAGCATTTGTTTTAAATACAAATAATAGCACGCAAAACAGAATAAAAAGAAATCTTAGACGTGATTTTATTGGTTGAACCAACTGCAATATATGCAGCGCCGGTTGCCACTCGCGTCTTTCTGGATTTCCTGGATTTCCGAGTCGGGCTGCCTAGAATTTTCATAATGGCGGAAGCACCGAAGCACCTAGTGTACTTATAAAGTAAGCCTACACAACGGCATGAGCATAACGACGATCATTCCTGGTATAAGAATGATGCGTTCACATTTCGCCGTGCAAGAGCGGCATCGACTTAGTGTGGCTTCCGCGGAGACCATTGCAGCTTCCCGACGCTGCTTACCTCGCGCTTCCGCTCACCGGACGCTATAGAGCACGCGCCTACAACTTATGCATGAGAAAATCCTCGGCACAGTTGCGTATACGCATACCAATGGTTCGTGCGAGCCTGGCGTTAGGCTCGAAGAAAATGACACGCTCGCAATGAATATAGGTAGTCGGAAAAAGAATATCTGCGGTGTATCCGGTACGCCCAATGCATATAGAAGCGGCGAGTTCGTCCACCGGTCGTGTGCACGTGCGTAATTTCGCCAAGATATGTTAAGCATGGAGACTGTTCCACGGCTATGGTGACGCACTTCGCATTCAGGGCTAAACGTTTACTCGTTGCCTTCTCAATAGTTTTCAAGACCTCATCCACACACAGGAACACTTTTAAATTCAATGCCATTGAATTTAATTTACTGTGTTGTTGAGTGCAATAAGGATAGGAAAGAAACGATGCTCTATCCTGACCGCATCATTTCCTTCCGGCGTTATCCCGCTCAACGACACAACATGATGCACCAACTGGCCCCACAGTCAGCGATACCAATTTTGTTTTCCTTTGAGAGCATAATTTGCATACCTCAAGGACCTGTCGGTATCGTATACATACTGCAAGCTATATACAAACCTACGTCATTTGTGAGACAATACCACCAGAACTTCTAGAGGTTAAGTGCTTTCCCCGAGCTCAGCTTACTTTACTAGAGACAGGTAAACATGCACCAGGACCACTATCGCAGCTAGTACATTATTGCTCAAGCATATGGCTCATGGTATTGATAGTATTGGCTCATGGTATTGATAGTATTGCCACAGTTATCATATTGTTTCTTGTGTGCCAACATTTCGTTGGCACACAAGAAACAATATGATAACTGTGGCAGCCAGTCGTCAATAGCCTGAAGGCCCACATGCGATTATAGTTTCGGCAAGGAGGGACAACAGATTCCTTCATGTGATTGCAGTTTCTGTGTAAAAAAGATCCATTGTGTAAACAGAATCCAAGAAAGGTGATAACACCACACAGAACATCGGTAAATTATTTGTTATTTTTGTTAATGCGGAGAAATGCGAATTTACGCTACGTTAGTGCCGGCTATCACAAAAATGAATTTGTAATTAAACCAATAAAAATGGCAAAGCAACAATAAACAATGAACAAGCACCATACACATACGAAAAAAAATTACGAGGACACAGAGAATGTCTCTGCGGGCATCAGCACCGATAGCACAGTCTAGCACATATGGGAAGGTCACCTAGCACACAGGAGTGAGATTCGACAAAATTAATTTCACGTATCCATAGCACATAAAAACAACACGCCACGACATCTATACGCTAAAGAAGAAGCACAATGAAGAGAATACAACATTTTTGCCTTAAATAAGGAAGGTCACTGACTATTCAAGTTTACGTATGCGCAGTCCTAAGTGCAGGCTCACGTTCCAATAGCGCCAACGTTGTCCCTATGGCGTATTGTTTATCTTTTTTTCACTGTACTCTTGTTGCCTCCATAATGGACTGAAAGTTTCTCTGAGGCTTTAAGTGCAATGTATGAGGTCTCAATCTGACGGGGACAAAAATATTTCGCTTCCAAGCTTACACGCCGTCGCTCATCAAACTCAATTCTCCGTTAAAGCGTTCAAATGCATTGTCGAGTGATATACAGTTCCGAGCGGTACAAACGTTAGAGAAAAAGCGTCGATATTCCGATGCATAAAAGCACCACAGGTTGCATAAGTCACAGCACAGGGTGCGGCAAGACCTAAAGTAATCTAGTATTGCGCTAAAGGAAGAGTCCATACTCGTCAAGGCTCCACTAGACTTCCATTTTCGGACTGAGGTTTGTGAGAACCAGGTTTGGGTGCGCACTTTGCGACCAAAGACGTCCGACGTTTGTTTAGAAGACCGACGACTCCGCAAAGCGATTTTTTGAAACTTCTACGGCAACTTTCAAACGCCACATACTGACTGGGGCTTCATTCGCCGAACCCTGGTACTAAGTTCCGGCTCAAAACTTTTATTCTGGACTTTTATTCTACGGAGTCTCCATCATTCATGCCTTAATGTGCAACTAAGTGCGTGAGTAACATAGCCTTTTCAGGTTTCTCAACATCCTCCCAGTAAATGCGGTGCTGGGAGGTCATTCGCCAGCCCATACGCACGCAGAAAGGAATTCCTAAATCTTGTCGTGACGCGGCGATAGTCCTCACGTATGGGCCATTTCCTTTGTCCTGAGAAACCAACCAGGTTTGCGCTGTAAAACTTAACTAAAGCGTACGCCGTTTCCGATGGAACTCACAATAGACGGTGCGGAGTGTTGTACGACCGGTACCGTGCATACTAAATAAGTAGCTATGGCAAGTTGAAAAATTCGCCACGAGAGAAATTTCAGTACTGCCGTATCGTCTGCGCATATTGCAATGATAACCGAGACGGGCAGCGGTGCAATAAATAACCGCCTCTGCGCAGTAAGCCGCCTGTGTATCACGCCTAGTAGGCAATTCAAATTCACGTCGTCGCAGTCAACCCTGTGTTAACCTCTGTAAATCAATAGATTCAAATGCAAGCACACATAAAACGTATGGCACTAAGAGCCCTGTCTTCAGTGGGCTACATATAATAGGCATGCGTGCTCAAGCGGCTGCTTGAATTAATACTTCTCCGCGACGTTACGCGTGAAGTTGGCTTCACCGCGAGTTTAAGAGCCTTTTGTTATTAGATTGTTTGCTTGTTTTTATGAACATCACGTACTAAGTCCTTTCCCGTACCTAAGTACGTAAGCTCTAATTCTCTTCTCTCTCGAATTAAGAATATTCTCTCCTATGTGCGGATTAATTAAAAGCACAGCTTCTACGCTAGCACACAGTAGGCACTGGCCACAAGTTAGTCGCTCAGCGTACGCATTTCAAGTAGGTCTCATTATTCTGCGCCGATACAGTGATGCTAGGGCAGAGCAATGCGAGGTTTAATAATGCATACAGCCATCACCTGAACGAAGTATTGTGGGGATAAAATGAAAAAGAAACATATTTGCAGACTGTCGACAGAAAATAAATAATAATGAATAGATTCTTACGAATAAAGGAGCGTCAGATCAGACGGAAGACAGCATACTTGCAATGTTCCTATGACATCTCCACAAAATTCACCCTATTCATTGTCGCCAAACTAACACCCCGCTGAAGCAATAATGAGCCAAAGAACGCAGGAAATAACGAAGCACGTCGATTATATACCAGTACGTACAGCTTCTTTCAGAAAAAAATAATGATAAGCGACCAAGAGCATGAGTCTTGCGTAGTCGTATATGTTATGTGTCTCGTGACCATGAATCTCCTGTTGCTAGAGAACCCCTTAAAACGTAATTCGGAGAGTTCCGTTTTAAAGTCAAAGTGATATCGAACGCGTCAGTGTAAGCCTCTAGCATCTTCAGTAGCAGTAAAACAATACAGTCCAACTGAGTCCTTTTATATAAACGAAACGGGGGCTAACAAAGCCGGTTGACTTATAAGGCCCGAGACGCATGCCTCAAGCAATATTTTGCTAGTTGGCTTCTCCCTTTCTTCCTTCTTCTTTTTTTTTGGGGGGGGGAGGGGAGGGGAAAGGAGAGAGGGTGGGAGGCTGTGCTAATTATAATACGCGTTCAAGGAACGGGAAAGTCTGCTCCAAATATTCACAAGCCGCACAGTTCTCGTGCCAGCTTAACTTCCTGGTGAAAAATGCGCGAGTCTCTTCTACTCGCCGGGATCGCCTTGGTTTAAACTGGGTTATAGCTAGCCTGAGGCGACGGCCGCGTTGCAAGAGTGCGCCGACGCCAAGCGCAGGGCCAACACACCCGTTTGGTCCTGGAGCTGCTACTGGAGGCGGCGCAATGCCCGACGCGCCGGTGGCCCTGGGTCGTCATTTATAACGCATTCTAAAGCGTCCCATGCGACCCTGCGGGTCGTTACCCGACAGTCCCCGCGCGGTCTCCCGCACTTCGCCTAGTTCGTGGATCAAGATAACGGTAATACTTTGGCATATAGACGAGACGGTTCATTCCTTACTCAAGTAATGATGTGTGTACGCTCGTATAGCTGACTTTCTGCCCCAACTTCTTGCACAATCTTCTTGAACGAGTTGAAGAAATAGGAGATGGTAACTTAGGTGCAGAAATGTTCTACTCGGAAAATTTTTGGAAATGCTCGCTGCGAATGTATCGCCGACAATCTGCGCAACCAAAAAATTGTTAAAGGATGATAACATACGGTGATAGGAAACATGTGCTAGCAATAAAGCACTTTTCACAAACGTGCCTAGACAGTCAATATAAGGAGAAACATTATGCAGATCCAACGGACATTTTGAATCTATGTGAAGCAAAGCTTTCGCGAAGCGAGTAATTAAATTCTATAAATTCCCTCATTACATTCCTGCGTCTTTGGCGTAAAGCAAACTAGCACGAGCTACGCAATGTGACAGCTTATATATCGACTTGTATTTCTTCATTTATTATTATTCAATTGGAACGTACCGCTCCCTTCTTGATCAATCAATCCACCATGGTGGGTATATGTCATAGTATGGAAATCATCATCGCCATAGCCAACACGCCCAAAGCAACCATCCCAAAGAGCTAGTTTGCGCTGGCACGACGCGTTCGTGGCCTAGAAACGGGTGTCTAACACAGCGAAAGTACAGAACGCGTGAGTCTAAATGTCACATAAACAAATGTGCAAGGCCAACAACACCCCTTTCAAAAGTGGGAGAAAAGTTCTCGCTTCGCATTGGCTCCAGCCCACAGCGCTAGACAGAAACTCCAGCGCCGTATCTCACTTAAATTGCCTGTCCTTGTTGTAGCCTCTTTGTTCAATATTGTTATCTGTGTGATGGGTTACAAAAGAAATAGTTGACGCTGTTTTATTTCTTCAAAACAGATTTTCAACAGACTATTTATTTAACTAGCCGTAAGGAGTTGGTTAGAGATATTATTTACGTGTGCTTTTCCATGCCAGTATACCATGCTATATTTGATAATCATTAGTTGTGTGTCGAATCGTGTTAAGAAAATGTGTGTTTCTCCGTGAGCAACGCCTTTCTTCATTTTTTAACTTCATGCCTTGACGCTTCCTGGGAAGACGTACGTGGCACAAAACTCGACGATTCTTTGTTCCGTGGGGCACAAACTGCAGATTGTGCAAAAATCCAGAAACTATTCCTCGTTGCTTCAATGATCGTTGTGACGCAGTATTTTTGGTGGGATGTTCTACAGCGAACACTGAAGAAAAAATAAGACATTAATCTTATCACTATGAGATTCCTTGGGGTGACAAAAGTCCCAACTTTGCCATACGATCACATTTTTATTATTAAATGGCATAGTCTCTGGAGAGCAACAATGATAGATAGACGCAGTACCGCATCTACGGAGACCCATGTCGGCGTGAAAGAGGTTCGTTGAAGAGCGGCACATGTGTACACATTGCTACGTACTCAGTAACTCAAGTAAGTCTGACGGTTAGTTTCGAACCCCGTTCCCTCAGCACAGCAGCCCGGTGCGCTACCCATTCCACTGTGGAGTGTACCCAGTGACCCAGGGAGGCGGGAAAAAGGTTTGAGACAAACAGGCATAGCCAGCCCCCGGAAATCGCGTGAAGTACCTTAAGAATGCTAAACGCATTAAGAATACCGGCGTACCACGCATTGGGTGCATGTTAAAGAATCCTAGACGATCTTCCAGCATAGCGCGTTTCATAATCAGATCGAGTTTCTGGCACGTAAAATCTCAGAATTTACATCAAGTCTGCGCAATGCGCAGAGCAGTACACGTGTATTTACGTTGTTGCTGGCGTGTCGCCTGCAGCGTCGAAGACGACGAAGACACTGAGGGTGCTCGCTGTTGTTTCGCCTTATTTTGAAGACATGATACTGGAGGACATGACCTTGCACGCCAGTGGGTGCCCAGCCACGTCTGTTTTAGAAGAAATGAAAAAGCAGACAAATCAGCAAAAAAGGCCCATTAGTTAGGCTGACTGCCTATCTTCGTTATGTTAAGCCATGACATAAAACCCATGTTGAAGAACTTTTTACGAATTATACTCGACAACTTGAATGGACGGTTCAGTGTAGCCCTCAATCCTATGTGCAATAGAATCTGACCTAAAGTTAAAATTTTCCATAACCTTACCTACAGGCGTGCGAGCGTCTTTTTTTTTTCATCGATTCCGGCTAGGTGCTGCCTTCACCGAACACTTTTCATGTAAAGTTGAGAACGTTGTATAGTGTGCTTGCGGGAAACCAGACGAGCGCGTCTTGCATCCACTGCTTGTCCGCTGTATGCCCAGAACAGGCCAGAAGTCTATATCCAGCTTAGAACGCTGTATCAAGCTCTTCCTTTAGGAACTCGTGAACAGTGGTCCTCCCAAGGCTTTTCAAGGACAGTGTTATGCCTTAAGTGTAACAGTTTTGTTACGTGTGGCCTAGCTTCTAAGTAATCTCAGAGTACATGCGCTTGCAATTGATCAACTTTTCTTTTTACCTCAAATTAAAGTGTGACTACATCTTCCACTTTTTCTTTTCATGGAATGTTTTACTTGTTCATCAGTGGATTTATTCTCTTATTGTAAATAATTTTATTCAATTAGTCCCGGTCCGGGCAACAAACTCGGCACCACCATGTCGCCGCTGCAGTCACAGATATCGTTATTCAGACGAGTCCTCCGGAAGTTACCTAGGTAGCTTCGTGTTATACACTTGGCGTATATGTGGCAGCTGTCCAGTCCATAAATCTTCCTTCCCTTTACGGATTTCCGCGCAACTCATTCGCTCACATCACAACGACATCAAAGCGCATACTTATACCGAGCGTCAACCAACTGCCGCGTCTCTCCGACATGAGCTGCTTAATTCTGCTCTCACAGCCGATGTGAATGGAGAGCTTCCGAACATGTCCAGGTAAGTAATGAATACGTTTGCAGGATGGTGCACTCACCGAGGATAAAGTTATTGAGCGCGCAGCTGGGAGCCCGTCCTTGCCGATCTTTTTGTCGATCTTTTTGCCGCACTTACGTGCTTATAACGAACGTACTTTCTGAAGTTAGTAAACAAGCTTTTGGTTCATAATTATTGAGGCTTCATATTTTAGTAGGGCGTTCTGGCGGGCTAGTTGGTTGATAGCTTTAGACGTTTCTTATAATTGCGCGAAAAAAAACGAGGACACACAAAAAAAACGGGGACACCACGCCACGCTGCGCTCGTGGTGTAGTGTGTTTCTTGTGTCCTCATTTTTTCGCGCTGTTATAAAATACGTCTAGAGGCTTCATAAAAATCTCCAAGTTCAAGGGTGAGTTCAGCACATGACTGCGTCAATGACGAGCAGTACTCTTTCTAATATAGGGAGCCCTTTGTATAGGAGGATAATCGGCAACAGCAACACACTAAAATAAATGTCGTCAAACACACTTTTCTAAATAAAATGAGAAATTGTAGATTTTTTTTTTCTTCGCACGTTCTTTTTCATTTGCCGACTTGTCATAATCTTCTGCTTAGTCATTGGTTTGTACGTTTATAACACACCTATCGACAAATTTCAAAACTGGATTCTCGACAGGTATGTCACAATAAAACTTGAATGTATGTGAACGCCTAAATGCAAGAGAATGCATAGCTTGAAATAGTCAAACGCGTTGAAAAGGCGCATCAAATATCACAACCGAGGACAAATTTAGCAGTGCACATGCTCCTCTGAAATGGATACGTGGAAACGCCTGAGTGCGCACATACCTGCAATGCAAACTGTCTAACGTATTTTTATGTATTTACATAAAGGCATGGAGATAACGATAGGAAACGCACATATGGTATTTCACTATATGCAATGCGAATGGATATAACTTACAATTCATGCTGAACGCGTTGTAGCATACAGAACAGCCAGAGTTACTGGATTCCCCTATATTTGCTCCACTATCTTGGTGCCTTATGCCAGTATTCATGTATTATGCACGATTCATTTATTTCAATTCGAATTCATCCTTATCATACGGGCGTTCTGGGCCGGCTGACTCTGGCGGTAACAAAGGTCGGACGGCGCTCAGGCCAGTGACAAAGTGCAAAGAATAATAATACTTGAATAGAATATTTACCTTTATCTGTCCTCTGTTCGTCCTTTGGAATGCACAAAAGTTGGTACGAATAGTGATGTAACGTTGCACGTGATATCTGAACAGCCTGAGTCCAACAGCGTGGTGCAAAAAAAAAAAAACGACATTGCCACTGCAAGGGCTGTCTCTAGACGAGGCAAGTTCTGCCGTGGACATATTGAACACACACCCAACCAAGGACAAAGCGTTTCTACGAGTTACAAACGCATTGAGCGTACACAAAAGAATTCAGTTTCGTTCGCTGTTTTCGTCAGCAAAAGGCCTTTCGTCGGCATTGGTGCTGTAAATAGGAAAGAGAGACAAAAAGAAAGAGAGAGAGCGAGAGATCGAAAAGGGGCGAAGAAATGTTTGGTTTCGTTATGGCCTAATTCACCGAGGCGTGCCTCTGATAAAAGAACGTCGGCGCGGGGGAGCCACACCGAACAGTGTAATTCATTATTTCTCACTCCTTAGTGCCTACTATCCCGGAGGCGCTCGCGATAGAAGCAAATTAAGCGCACGAGAAACTAGCTCGGGTGGTTTTCTCGACAAATAAAACAGAAAAGGTGGGCGGAAACGTGATCATAATAAGTTCCAGCCTTCAACAATGAATGAGTTTCGATCGCGCCATTGTATATCGAACTCTTTCTCAGAGGTCGGAGCTTTCGCTTCTCGCCTAGAGGCGCACAATGACAAAATAAAAATTAATAAAAAAGGGGGAGGGGGGGGTGAAGTGAACGGCTGCGATCGGTGACGAAGGCACCAGAACTAGCGCGGTGGTCACGGGTACCGTGGTGGGGGGGAGGGGGGAGAGAATTTGTAGGGCGCGAAGATATAGTGGGCGGGTATGAGTGAAGCTCCCACACACAGTGACACAGCTAACTGCGCCGCTCTTCCGCCGCCGCAGATAAGTGCATTTGTCTAATTAACGGTCGCACTGATCATGGCGCGATCCCTGTGGCTGCCGACGCTGCCGCCTCGCCAAGGGTCTTTCAATTAGAAGCCTTTCGAGCCTCGTCTGTGCCCGCCGGGGCGCTTTTCAGGTTACACACTCGCTTCAAGCACGCACGCGCGCGCAGTCTTCGATCGCTGGAGCGGCCTCTTCCGAGCCAAAATTTGTCACAGCCACCGCCCCCGCGTTTTCAGCCCCGGCTGCGCGACTAGCACGTAACGCGGAGGAGGCGAGCTTTGTAACATCCTTTCTTCCTGCGTATGGAGCCGCCACGAGCACATAAAGGGATGGACCGCAGTCGCTTGTGTATGAAGTGCCTCGGTGAAGAATGCTAAACGCCGAGGGGATTGACGGTTACAGCACGAAGGTTGGAAAGTGTGGAAGGCGGCTGGTATAACCGCGCTATGATAACGCGTAGATAAGAGTGAAAAATGAGCGAGTCCATAGTGTGACGCCGTTAGTTTCTCGCGACATTTTCGATCTCTATAGTTAAGTCGACCAGGAATTCAAGTTCATGGTCGGCAAAGCTTTCGCGCACTTAGTATGTGCGCATTACACTCGCAACGCTAACCCAGGAATGCCGATCAGGAAGACCTTTCTTCTCCTGGTGAAACACTCTCTATAGACAAAAAAAAAGTTGTGAAACATATCCGCGGCTCCCTTTCCCATACGTGTGGGCACGCAGCGCATTTGAAAGCCTCAACGTATTGCTTCTAAATCGTTCACAAGTTTTTTGAATTATTTTGACACGACTGAGGATATTTCCTTTGTTAACGCACGCCCTTAACGCACGGGTGGGGTTTGGCGCTCCGCTAACATCTAAGTACCAGCCACGGCGGCCACAACGCTAACCTGCAACCTCGCATTCACTCGTCCTTTCATGCAGTTTGAATACTGTGTCACGTTGTACTTCCAACACTCACATTTATGCCTTATCAAATTACCAACCAACGATGTCATTAGTGATCCGTTGCGGAGTCGCGCAGGATATTATCTTGGGCTCTTGTGTCTCATTTCCATTCGTTCTCCACATAGCCGATAATGAAGTCATTGGCAGCCTGAACAAGCAACTTACCGAATCAAAACCTTTGTCAACTGATAAGCCATTATCAGGACGCAGATAGCCAATTTAGCGAGCGTCTGCTTCACTTGCGAGGCCTAAGAGGCCCCCCTCACTCCTATCCCCCCCCCCGCCCCCCCTGGCCCTCTCTGTGCGGGAGAAAGTAACGTCCTAGCGGTTCCATTTGCGCAACGCAGCTCCTCAGTTATATTCGTATATGGAGCCCAAACTAGACGACGATTTGGTTTGGTAAACAGCAGCGCACTTAGGCACTCTAGAGGCTCTTTCCAGCAGCCTGAATAAGAGCACCTTCGACATGGTTGAATAGTAATTTTGCGAGAATCTGCAAGAGCGCTTTGCGAGCACTTCTAAGTATGCACGTTCGCCCACTGGAAAGCGCCCTAAATGTGCATTCGCGAGACCTCACTTCGTACTTGCAGATGTCACCAAAACCAGCGCAAGTGGGCGAGAGAGTACTCTTTCAGCATTTAAATATGCAACTGCTCACGTATTGCAATTCGCTGCGAGGCAGCAAGCAAGGATTGCACACAGAAGGCGTGGTGTGCGCACAGCAGAAGGCGTGCTGTGCAAAAACAACAGTTGTGCTCGGGCCGCAGACTTTGCATGCATTAACCACTGTGGATAATTGGCTAGGAATGTGGTACAGTGAATAAATCCAACAAAATCATATGTACAAGTTTAAAAACTAACTCTCGCCGGTCCAGTTGCTTCTTGGCTGTATGTCTCCCTACGGCAGTTACAGCGCTCCACATCGAGCTCATTACAGAACGTAAGATTCTCCTGATATCCAGCCAGTCATTAGATATTCATGTGGCTTCTCATACTGCGGTAAGTTGTCCTGAATACTTTCACAGAATGCCCTTGACCCCAGTGAATCGTCGTGCTGAATTTTACGCCGTTTCAAATGTAAAAGTATCGCAAAGTCAACTCTCGTGGAAATTTAAAAAAAATAAATTATGTGGTTTTACGTGCCAAAACCATTTTCTGATTAAGGGGCACGCCGTAGTGGGGGACTCCGGAAATTTTGACCACCTGGGGTTCTTTAACGTTCACCTAAATTTAAATACACGGGTGTTTTCGCATTTCGCCCCCATCGAAATGCGGCCGCCGTGGTCAGGATTCGATCCCGCGACCTCGTCCTCAGTAGCCCTCGTGGAAATTGCTCAATGACATGAAGAGCGACAGCAACTACAAGCCTTTTATTTTCCTTGTTTTATTTTTGGACACCATAACATATATGAGTAGAGTTTGGAGCATGGATTGGTTGGTATTTGCTTGCCTTTGAAACGATACGAAAGTGAATCAAAAGTTCAGATAACGCACATGCCACATGCCACGTTAACGCGCAGTTTTGCCAAACTACGTGACCATTTTCCTAGTCTACCGAGTCATTGCTTGCGTGCGAGATAACAGCTACAGCACTTTTTAGGTTGATGCGACACAAGAACAGCGGTACGCGGCGCACCACAGCGGCTGGTGCGGACAAGGTAATATACACAGTGTTCGAGCGTCGAGCGCGGTCATAAACGCCGCATGTTGGAGGGGAAGCGTGCAAGGAACTTTACGAACCCGAACGGAGACGCCCGTCTTCCGCGTATCCCCCGGGTCTTAAAGAACTTCGCGCACGCTTCTTCTGACGCGGCAATCATGTTTCCTCAGCGCGGTCCCAGCGTGAGATCAGCAGTGCTTTCGCGCTGTCCCCGTTTTACTGTCGAATTTACCTCGCAATACGAACGCACGCCAACCGCTAAGAGCAGGAAACAGGCAGCGAAGGCATCCCCGAGCACACCACGCTTACTGCGGACACGAACATGTAATCGAGGTAATGCATAAGAGACAGCCTCCTTCAATTACACCAGGACCTCTTGCATCCAGTGAGTGGTTCGAGCACGAAAGCTCTAGTAAGTCAGGACGTCCATAAGGCTTTTGACAACGTGCTCCACG
Organism: Dermacentor albipictus; assembly: GCF_038994185.2. Lineage (NCBI taxonomy): Eukaryota > Metazoa > Arthropoda > Arachnida > Ixodida > Ixodidae > Dermacentor > Dermacentor albipictus. The sequence continues at coordinate 143,892,669 of NC_091824.1, forward strand.
CGGCCGTGCTCGAGAGCTTAGCCATCTTACAACCCGGCGAGCGAACATACGACCATAGCAGGTCGTTCCTTAGAGCTCCCTTACAGTTCCGTCGAGCTCCCGGTAGGGAACCTTCGCTCGCCTGTAATCCGGCTCGGTGACAGAGGCACGCCGCAAGGCGCGGTCTTGTCACCATTCCTATTCAACCTAGCAATGCGCACGCCGCCTCAGAGACTGAATGAAGTCCCAGGACTCAGACACACGATATACGCCGACGACATCACGCTCTGGACATGTGAAGGGTCGGACGGCACAATTGAAGAGACGCTCCAACATGCCACCGACATCGTCGTGCGACACGTGAACACAGCGGGATTGCAGCGCTCCCAGCACAAGTCGGAACTGCTCCTGATCCGGCCGCCCAATCAAAACAAGCACAAGTAGCCCCCACCTTCATACACCTTCAACTTCGATTTCACGATTTTTAACTATACTATTGGCTTGAGTGGGTGAAAGATAACTCAGCAATTATAACTAGGTTACAAATAAAGCGGATTTAACTTCACAGAGTCTACATATACATTCAATATGATCTTGTTACGCAAGCACTTGAATGACACGGACAGCGCGGCACACGTACAAGCATAAGAAAGCACTGTTGTGTCCGGCGGCTCTTCAGAGCGGGGGATGCCACGCCGGCGACATGCAGTTGTCACGCCTTATCGTTTGCTGTTGTACCCAGCGGCTCTTTAGAGCAAAGGATGCCGCCCCGGCGACATGCAGTTGTCACGCCTCACCGTTTGCTGTTGCACCCGGCGGCTCTTCAGAGCGGGGGATGCCTCCCCGGCGACATGCAGTTGTCACGCCTTATCGTTTGCTGTTGTACCCAGCGGCTCTTCAGAGCAGGGGATGCCACCTGGCGACATGTAGTTGTCACGCCTCATCGTTTGCTGTTGTACCCGGCGGCTCTTCAGAGCGGGGGATGCCTCCCCGGCGACATGCAGTTGTCACGCCTTATCGTTTGCTGTTGTACCCAGCGGCTCTTCAGAGCGGGGGATGCCACCTGGCGACATGTAGTTGTCACGCCTCATCGTTTGCTGTTGTACCCAGCGGCTCTTCAGAGCGGGGGATGCCACCTGGCGACATGTAGTTGTCAAGCCTCATCGTTTGCTGTTGTACCCGGCGGCTCTTCAGAGCGGGGGATGCCACCCGGGCGACATGCAGTTGTCACGCCTCATCGTTTGCTGTTGTACCCGGCGGCTCGTCAGAGCGGGGGATGCCGCCCAGGCAACATGCAGTTGTCACGCCTCACCATTTGCTGTTGTACCCGGCAGCTCTTCAGAGCGGGGCATGCCACCCCGGCGACATGCAGTTGTCACGCCTCATCGTTTGCTGTTGTACCCGTCGGCTCTTCAGAGCGGGGGATACCACGTCGGCGACATGCAGTTGTCACGCCTCATCGTTTGCTGTTGTACCCGGCGGCTCGTCAGAGCGGGGGATGCCGCCCAGGCGACATGCAGTTGTCATGCCTCATCATTTACTTCAAGGCAGCTCGCTTGAAGATAACAACGTCGTCTCTCCTGATCGTCACGAAGAGCCCATCAAGGCCGTTATGGTCGGCCGTTCACTCCGCGACAAAGCTCCGTTCACTGATGAAGCAATTGTGGGAAACGAGCCGACGGCCTCGTGAAACGGGATATTGAACGCCTACGCCGGAGAAGAGGTCCGTGCAAGGCTACGATTCTTCACACCTGTCAGCCGCACAAATAGGAACGACCACGCCGGAGACGGAGTCAGCGTACGATCCCAGTTCCCCTGTTTGTGCCCAGTGATGTGCGTGTGTTTGGACAAAACTCACGTCGGAAGGAAACAGTAACAAACCTCTGGATTGGTGGGAACTGAGATCATTGGTCTCCTGACGCCGTATTTGGGGAAGTGACTGAACAATGACGACGCAGGGCATATAAAGCGGATGCACACGGCTGTGGAGGAGGGAGGGGGACACTGGGAAAAAGAGAGACACTCGGACATGCAAAGACGCTACCACAGTGTGCTCAGATAGTTGGAGCCGTATTGTAAAACTTAAACATGTACATTTTTTTAAATATAATACTTTTTTTTATTCTCTTAAACGTCGTTCGGAACACTTTCTCCCGGCAACTGGCACGACACCATCCATAGAAACTTCGTTGGCCGCACGGATCCCCGACTTCACAACAGCACATAACCCCAATCCTGAAGTCCTTATGATAGCGCAACGACGCGTTTAAAACCTTAAGTGTTAAACACCATCCGGAGCAGTATCCTAGGACTCTACTCCATCAAGGGGCGATCGCTCAGTTTGTCAGGCATGGTCGAGAGCCCTTTTTCCTAGCCACATCGTAACGGCGACTGTCGCAGATAAGGTACCTGGTCGTCTCCTCGCAGCCGCAATTTTCGCAAACATGGCTGTCCCGTCCCATTGGGATAACATGGGAGAAGCACCGCCCGGACAAGTGACGAAGTGCGAAAACGAATAAACTTGTAGTGGAACCATAGCGATTACTTCCGCTCAGTGCCATGCCACTCTTACCATCCACCGTTCACGGCCGGTTGATCCCATTGATAACACGGGTGTAGCGTTGCCCTGAGCGCTGATGAACCGCGAGAAGTACGATAAGAAACAGCATCGGAAAAGAAATATTTTCTGTATCGCGGCCCCTTTTTTGAGGTATAAGAACCTGCGGTAAAGTGCCATTACAACGTTCGTCAAACAGCTTCTTGTACAATGATGTCGCAGAAATACTCACAAATGATAGTGCATATACTACCTCCGAGTAAACATGACCGTTATAGACTACAATCACGACTGATTTCATATAGAAAGCGTTTAACGAAATTGACAACAAAATCCTTCGTCAAAAGAGTGTGATGATGTAAAGCCGCTAACGGTAAACACTCTTCTTTGCGCTCATTTCGGGAAGTTATCTTTTGAGGGGGGGGGGGGGGGAGGGGGGCGTGGCATCATACGCTGGATGACAGAGGAGCTGCAGACTTGTGTCGTCAGATGCCTTGCTCTCGTGTCTCGCGAAGTACATTTGAATGATGACACACACTAAACGGCGTGCATATATATTTTAGGTTCCTAAAGGGACACTACAGGCAAATATTAAATCAAGCTAAAGTGATAGCATAGTGCTTGAGAATCTCTAAGGCGTCAATATTATCGCGAACAGAGCCTTAATAATCGAGAAACTGAGGTAAACGCAGGACATGATTAGAGACTCCCCCGAGACATTCAAGTACTTGCCCGACGACGTAAGCACTCCTCAGCTAAATTTTGTCACTAGTACTTAACCACTCGTTGCAAAAAACAGCATTGTATTGTATTATAAGACGAAATAAAATTATACTTGTCCAGTTCTATTTCATTTTTAGAAAAAAGAACTAAGTGAAATTACCCTTAACAACGACGCCGAAAGGCTTCGTTTTCGCTCGACTCCGCGCCGCCCACGCTTTCGCGTTTCAGTAGTTTCATTATCGCGTAGTGCTGCGCTGGTTTCGCTGGCTCACGAAAATCACACACAAATTGCAAGTAGCAGAGAATTCAACTTCCATGTCACGTTGCGGGATGCCCAAACGGCCTACGCCGCTTGACCAAAAAGCAGCTGCAGCGGTGAATCCACTGGTCTGTCTTGGCTCGGTGCCGCCGTCCGCCTGGCGCCGTTTTACTCACCACGAACAAGGCCACGAACAAGCAATTCATCTGGCGCCCAACTTCCGGGAGCACATCAAGGTAGCACCTATCCCCAGAAGCATGCACCCGGAACATCATGCCGATCTTCGCCAAGCTCGCGCAAAAACTCTACGGACAAAATATGGCAGTCTCCCCGCCACACTATACACAGGTGCCGCGCAGTACCCCGAAAAAGCAGCCATGACGGCCAGCGTTGTCGACTATAACCTTCAAGAGGTGGTCTCGATGACGGTCCGCACTGCCAGCGCCCTCGTAGCGGAGGAGACAGCCATCGCCTTGGCCATCACCTCTAGTCTGACCAACGAGTACGTCACAATTATTACTGACTCCCAGGCAGCTTGACGTAGCTACGCCAGAGGCAGAATATCTTCAATCGCCCGCCGACTCCTCAAACAAGCCTCCCAATTCCCGGACGTTGAAATAGTGTGGACTCCAGGACACGTGTCCCTCCGTGAAAATTAGCGTGCGCACGCTGTAGCCCGAGCTCATGCTTCCCGGGCGCCACAAGAGAGGGATACGGCCGCATCTATGGAGCCCGTACCTTTACAATACAACGCCATACTACGACACCACAAATTGAACAGACGACAATACCCACCTCCACACAAGACCCTCTCACGTGAAGACGCCGTAACATGGCGACAAAAACAAACCAATACATACCCACATTTAAGCAGACTACACGCAATACACCTTACACTATATCCATACAAATGTCCCCTTTGTAACAACTGCGCCTCCCTATATCACGCCACATGGACGTGCCCCAACGTGAAAGCGGCCCCGCAAATACCCAACCCCACACCCGAGCAGTGGGAGGCCGTGCTGACTAGTTCGGACCCTCGTAACCAGCAGCAACTGGTGTGGCGGGCCCGGGAGACAGCAAGAGCCGCAGAAGCCCTGGACTGAGGGCGCCTCCCTCACAAGTAGAGAGACACCTGCTTGCCCTTTCCTCTTTTTCTTAATAATGTTTCTCCTCCTCCTCCTCCTCCTTACTCCCCGACGGCAGCAAAGGGTGGCGATGGCGTATGCAACGTCACCCCTTCCCGGTTGGGTTGCGGGGATTTGAATTTCGAAAGAGGTATTCGGACCCTTCAGATGCAATTTTCTCGTAAACTAAATCCTTTCTTGGCACGAAACAAGCATTCCGAGGTTTCTGGAATGGTATTTAGAATCCACGGCGACTTAGTATTTGCCTTTAGTGTCCCTGTAAGCTCTCCCAAGAGGTGCCGTGCCGCTCGAAGCGCAGCAATTTTCGGAGAGTCTCGCAAAGCTATAGATCCGCCTGCAGCCGACAACAACCTCATGAAGCAACGTCTAGTTATTTTCCAGCACCCACACATTCCGGCAGTCATGACCATTTACTGTCAGCAGATTTCTTTTATGGCGGTTATAAATGCGAAAGAAAGCTATCTGTGCTCGCAGAGGGGCTGCCAAGCAGTGCACGCTAACCTAAACGTACTGTTTTCCACCGCGACTGTATTGGCGTGACACCTAGGATTATAAAGCGACCATTGCAATTTGTTCAGGGATGTGGCGTTTTTCTCTCTCGTGAGATTTCATGCATGTTTATGAAAAAAAAAAAGGACGGCTCAGCGGGCCCCCAGACCGTGGCATTAATGAGCCACTAGGAATGTTTATAATTACCAGACGATCATGCTGTGTTGCGGGCTCGCAATTAGTTTGCGTAAAGGTTCATTATCTAACACTACTCGAACCCTCTATCAACCGCATTTCCCAAGATCGCTGTGAGTATACGTGCCGCTTACTCACGCGCTAGGGTGGCAGACAGAGATAGAGAGAGAGAAAAACATTTATTTGTATTAGGGTGTAGCAGAAAACTGAGCCTCACAATTGTTTTACTGATTCTGGTTTCTTGAGTGCACCTTTTTCAACAAGCTCAAACTTCAAAGACTTGTAACACGTAGTAACAAAGCACGTGGAAACAAGCCCGCATTTCCGACCTTATTTGGCTGCAGTGCAAAAAACAAAAAAAAGAAGTGAAAACAAGTAGACAAATTCTTTTTCATATTATTATGTGAAATACAGTAGCCGTCACCAGTAGAGGATGACTATATCTATTTCTTATATCTTTATTTGAATTTTTTAAAAAAAAACAAGATTAGAATAAGGAGACACGCACGAGCACTACTGCTACTGCTACTTTTCACTTCTGAATTGAGCGTGCGCGTTTTTAGGCAGAATGATTAGTGATAGCGATATGCTTAAGAAAATACCCGACTGTTATATTTTAAAAGGATAGGGGGAAGAAATGCTCTTACAAGACATATGAACGCTCAATTTGGTTCTATAATTCCACACTGCAGACAGCTATGCTCGAGCGTAAATATTTGAAATTACAACGACCGTCTATGTTGCCCAGTGAAGAAAACTTGTCTCACAGCTCAAGTGGCCTCGAATAACACAGTTTAATAAGAAGCGAAGTGGGTGCTTGGTACGCACATTCTCACTGCCCCTGCGATTCGCTCATCCCACACGAAAATCCACGGTTAAAGGCAGTTCACGCTGCGCCAGTTAGCCATTTAGTGTTCCCTGAAGAGCAATAAGGCGCTTTTAACGTGTAGGCATTCCAGCTCTTTACCTGCTTGGGACACGACGAATACTACACGATAAAATCCAGTCCCTGTTGTATTAGCGAGGTACATGCCACCGAAACTTCGTGTTGCCATGGTTCGTTAAAACGAGGAAACAGCGTGCTTCAGGCGCTAAGATGTCCTCTTATTCTCCAGCGACAAGTAGTATAACTACGGCGAGAACTGCTGTATAGGCAGACCTCACTAAACTTTCCCGTTGATAGCTCTAAAATTTTACTGCCGTAAAAAGAAAAAATATATCAATATAATACTTCTGTAATCCTTGACGCACAGCAAATATTAATGACTCATTACACAAAGAACGCTTGCGCACTGACAATAGCATTACCATGCACGAATAAAGCATACTCGTGTTCCTCTGCAGGCTTCCAAAAAAGAAGCAAGAAAATAATGACTTTAGTACCGCAATACGCCAAGGAGTTCCCAGTCAACTTTTCAATTCTCTTTGTTCTTTATAGAGGTTCTGTCGATCGTTTGCTAGCGAAACCGCGCCAAGTGCAGCTCACGATAAAAACATAACATAAAAGAAAAAATGAGGTTCGCTATATTTATCACAGTTGGCTTCTTCCAGCGTGGCCCCTGTCTGAGGAGAAGGATCGCAAAGGTTCATCAAAAAGCAAGAAGCTATCTTGTTATTTTTTTTTGTCTACTGACCTCACGTAATCCACAGACAAATACAACTTTGACCTTTCAGAATACGTACAGAAGAACTGCAGAAAAAATCGACATGACACCGAAGAATACTAACCTTCTGGGCACCTTGGCGTCGCCTAATGAACGGTTCCGATATTTCCAGTCTCGTCAACACAAATCAATGATCGATCGATATAAGTTCAGCAGTGTGAGAACACGCAATTGACTGACCTGACGCCGATGCTCTTTCTCCGCGTCATCACCGAAATTTTCTAGCTTTCTACTGCCAGCGGTCACGGCCACATACCGGGTGTTTCAGCGAGCACTTTCAAATCCAAAATTTAAAAAAAAATGAGGAGCCATTCCACTCTGTGAAAGTGAATGACCAGTGAAGCTGTCGCACATCATACAAACAGGGTTAGACAAGGGTAAATATATTTATTTTCATTATTTGGTAATGGCAGTGAATATAGCTTTCTGATTACTGTGGTATATACTGATTCGTTTGGTTACAATCTTGTACAGGATATGGACCAACGTTAACTCTATAAAAGACCGTTATTGAGTAGTAGAGTGACTTGTATTCGTGTGGCACTTCAAACGAAACTTTTCCAGTGCAAGCTGAGTGAACCATTTCTTGTCTGGTTTTGAAATGTCCACGTTGAAGTCTCCAACGATGATCACAGGGGTAGTGTTATCACGGCTAAACCATGCAAAGTGCGTGATTATGAATTTCTCAATATCACACTTCAGTGTGCCTGGAGATATAAGCAAACACGTTATTAGATTATGTATAATCTATGCACGTACGCCACTGAGTGGTCGATTGGGCCAGATCGGTGTGGCAACGCAAGCGGTATGTCTGCAACATGAAACGCGTAAACCACTCCCTCTTCGGTCCCGACGCATCCACATTGAAATCACCGACAACGACAACAGGGGTATAGCATCATCGCAACTAACCCACGTATAGTGAGTAGCCAAGAACCTTACAGGGCTATGAGCCACTGTATTTTTTGCTCGCTTCCGAGGGTACGAGCTATTGCTTCAGGGGGTATGAGCCACTGATGACGACAGTTTTCTACATGCTGCTCTCTGTGTTGTATTCGTGATAAGAAAAAAATGTAAGCACTGTTCGCTTCACTTTGATGAGTGCTTGTAGCGTCTGCCTGCGACATGAGCCATTGCATATTTTGCTTGCTTACGGGAGCATGAATGCTTATGTGGGTATGAGTCACTGTTTATGATACTTTTTATTCACGGTAAACAAAAATGCACGGAACCCTCGCCATATACAGCTTCACTGTAAAAGGGGACTGACAGGTGGAGTAGCACACTTGATATAAAGCTTATGCACAGGGATAAGGTGCCTCAGAAAGGCTGCCCAACATTTAAATAGGAAGGACCTATATTTGTAAAATGCGGCCTGGTCATCATCGGCAGGTTATTTTTAATGGGTTAGCAGAGCAACATCACGTGCGGTCTTTGTCAGTGGCAGCGTCAAATGACAGCGCTGCTTTTCTTTTCACTCACTCTTTGAAGCCAGCCGCCACCGACAATGACCGCGCGTGACGTCACTCCAATAACCCGTTAAAACTAACCTGCCGAGGATGACGAGGCCACCTTTGACGAAGATTGGTCCTCCTCATTTGAATAACACAATCACCTGCCACCTACCTTTCCCTGTATCTCGCACTTCCCCTTACTCCTCCTCTGCCTATGGAAATGTTGGCCGTTCTTTCTGAGGCACCTTATCCCTGTTTATAACCTGCGGCATATAGCACAATTCTAGTCCAAGAGATGGTCATCATATGTGGGCATTACTTGCACAAAATATTGAAATGTATAATTGACTAAGTAGCAAAAATTGACTAATTAAGTTTTTAACTAATTACCTTATGGCACATATTGCAATTCTCTGAAAGTATTCGCTGAAATATCCTGTATATAACCTTCTTATGTCTAATCCTGCCGAAACTCGCCTTGGGTGAATATAGACCACCCTAAGAATCTCCGTAGTCTATATATGAAAAAACTTGCATGCATTCTTATCCGCTGGAGAAAGAGAGACAGAGAGAGAAGAAACCTTTATTTAGCCGGATAATTATGTAGGGCCGGAGTACATTTCCCTACTAGTACTGGAGAGAGAGATATGCTCATTTTAGTTAGATGCTCGAATTGCTAGCCTGGCTGACGGCCGGGCATGTAAGGCGCTAGAACGGGCATGAAATCTGGTAGTTTTCCTCCGGTCAGTCAAGGAAGCATCCAAGTCAACCAGCATAAGAGGATGAATAAAATAAAGACGCGTAGTTCGTAGCATGCGCACGTGCGGCTGACAAACAAGTTTCGGAAACCAAAACGAGTCAGGCGCCTTGACCTTGTACGCCAATCCTAAGAGCTAAAGAAATAAGCGCAACCAGAGGGCGCACGGAAACCGGACGATGGGCATTCTGAGCGTTACGTGATCGTCGGATGATATAAATAAATAATACTCATGGTAACATGACGTGTTTTTGTTCTCTCATAGCTCCTTCCTTGTGCTATAGGTGCTCTGCACTTGGATGCGCAACTGCACTCGGTGTAACTTGGCTGTTCTAAATCATAATTTTCTTCACGTGTGCCGGCTATAGGCAACTGCAGTATCGGCGTCATCATGGGTTTAGCACACCCGAGTCCGGACGTTTGGACGAACTTATACTTTCAGTGCGACATCACACGACTCGGAAAGATATGCTTTACAAGGACGCAGCGTCTTCAAACAGTTTGCTACTAAACTGGACCGACTGTTCTGAGAAGGGCCGTGCAGCAGCGAATCTGTATGGACAGATGAAACGAAGTCAGTGCGCACAAAGTCACAGCTAACTCCAGCAAGTCTACACGGCCTCTTGTTGCACGCGCATCGTTCAAAAGCTTCGGAGAGGTATGCGAATCCTCCGCTTAGCCGTCCTGAGCTTTTTTATCACCAGAAAGTCTACTGCCATAACGCCACATGGCCGGGACTCGTCACTCATTATGCACAGTCCAGCTTCATGTTTTTTAAACGAAGGCTCTGTACATACATATACTATGTAAATACGTCGCTTACCTCTTTCTTTCTTTCTTTTTTTCACATCGAGTCAGTATGGCTAGCTCTCTCAAAAAGAGGCTACGTTGGTGAACTTACCTTTTGCGGTGGTATATCTGACTGCTAAATTAGGCGGTCCACTTCAAATCTGCCTTGCCTCCCTTTCACGACAGCAAAAGCGTACAAATACACCTTCTTTCATCGCAATTAATCAGAATGCTGGTATAGTTACCCTATATCTAGCCTAGCTGCACAAACTAAGATTCACCAAAGTGGCAGAAGAAAAATTATCTTTGAAGAAAACGCACTATTCATGACACTGTGCAGTTCTCCCTCACCTATGTATAGAGAATCATAAACTTCAAGAAAACGGCTATTTTCTCCTTAGTCTATTTTGCCCTCTCTTGTTTAACCAATGAAGTTGTTCCATCTGTCCATCCATCCTGTACTTATTACATTTGTTTACGAGTAAACCCTTGATAAAACTTGACCCTGTCTGCTTTCAGTCGCCACATTATGTGTGGGAAAAGAACTGAAGAAATCCCACGACTGCTTACACCGATTTCGTGCTCTAGGTCAGGGAGCTCATTCATATCACGATCGAGAAAGGTCACCGCATCATATTTCAGTGGGTTACAAGTCCCAACGGTAACACACGTAATGAGCCCACCAATAAATACTGCTCGATAAGCTCATGAAAATAGCACGCATGAATCGATACCGTTGTCACGGTAAGCTGCAGCCAGAATAATTCATTTAATGGCACGACAAATTACGTGTTCCAGTTGGCACACGCCGTTTCAAAGCAACCGAGTGGACAGCCTGGACTCTTCGCTGCAGCTTCGCATTCCAGCGAGACTTCACTGACGCTACGCTAGCCTGCTTTGTCGGCTATGCCGTACAAAAATCATTTGTCTTCCATCTTGAAATGGCTGACAACGCTGCTCGTAATGACTGGCCGCGAGAAGGCCCTCTAACACGACCGACTTTTTCGAGTTTTCTTTTTTTTTCTTTTTATGACTGTGCTGGAAATCGTGCACACAGACAATCACTCGCAGCTGTGCTAGCTCGCATTGATGACAGATAATTGTGAGAGCAAATATTTTTTTAATGCCGACCTCATGAGCTATTGCAGCAGTGATGCATTGTTTTTTTCTCTCTCTCTCTTTCTGCCTGTTTGTTTCCAGTGTTTGCTGTTTCGATCGTATGTTCCTGTAAGTCCATCGCTGCAAACCGAGGAGCGCTCATGTGGATGAATAAAAAACGCGCACCTCCCAATAACTATAAGCGCTGCTACCGAAGGTGTTCACATCGTGAACAGCGGCCGCAATGAGAACATGCGCTGTGTCAAGGTTATATTTAAGGATGGTTCCATCCAGCGCTGGGCAAAGACACTTTGCAATTGTATCATGATACGATACAAGATACCCGGGCAACAAGTATTTCAGATACAGATGCAAGACACTACTGCAGTCAGTGTATCCGACATGATACTTTCCATTTGTATCTTAAGAGACTTCGATACATTGGCAAATTTCTTATTCTAGATATATATAATGAGGTAGCAAACGCACATGCACAAAAAATGTTTGCTTGGAAATTTCTTAACTCCGACCAACTTTGGTTGATTAGAATGAAATGTGTGCTATTATCTCAAAATTTTTGTCTTTCTTGCTCAAAGTATAATATTTTCATTCCAAAACAATGTGTGAAAGCCACTAGACGCAAGGCAACCCCATTCTTGGATTCCTCAGACTTTGTAACAAAGAACGACGAAACTTCGATAACGACATTATAGCGGCATCAGAATTTGAGCGAAAGACGCCGCACGCATTGGCGTACGCAGCACATTATGGTGGCTACGAACAAGTGTCATGGCACCGACGCCACTAAAAACAAAATACAAAGAAATTAAAAGGTCGGCTGCATGCGCGCAAACGTTCGCGCGTCGGGACGGCGCGAACGCCACCACGTGACTCTGCTCCCCCAATAGGGACGCGCAGACCTCACGGCCTGCCCTCGCTGGAGGTCTCTGGCAGAAAGGTAACAAAACGTCGCTGCCTTTAGTTTTAGTCGGGTGACTTAGTGGTAGCCGTATCAGCTCGAGATGCGGAGTTCAGCTAACGTTTATAGTTTCGCATGGTGATGATGCGATAGCATTATCTTGTATCTTAAGATACACGATACATTATTTCATGTATCGGAGAGAGAGAGAGAAATGCAAATGAGAGAAAGGCAGGGAGGTTAACCGGACTTCAAACCTCCGGTTTAATACAGATGCTGATACATGTCTTGCCAGACGCATCATGATACAGATACAAGATACTGAAAGAGCATCTAAGATAGTATAGAAGATGCATCTATCTGCGATACTGCCCAGCACTGGCTCCATCCCCGCATGTGTGAAGTTCGGCCACTTCCGGCCCACAGTTCGCCCATTCATTCCAGGACCACTTCAGTACCACAAATGTCTAGAGCTTGGACACATGAAGGCCGTGTGTACAGGCTCAGTGGCGTGTGCCCGGTGTGCGAAGAACCACGCGAAAGTCACTTGCCGTGCGCTTCAACTGCTATCTTCAAGTGCTCGAAGTGCCAGAGCTCTCATGGCGCCCTTTCCAGGAGATGTCCTCAAAAAACGAACACCGCTATCCTAAAATAGATAAATGGCCACGAGAAAGTCAACATACAGAGGAGCCACTGAAGTTCTTCGGCGTCGCCGACGTCGCCACCCTACGGTCTTCCAGGCAGTCTACGGTTGGACGGAGACGTGTGCCTACGCAGTGCCTTTTACCCCTCCAGCTCCGAACGCATCTGAAGCTGAGGCTACATCAGAGACCGAAGCCGGCGAGGCCAATTGTTCGGAAAAATGGCCTGCACCATGAACCGCACAAATTGTCAAAGAATCGCAGCGCGTTGACCCTACTCTGACACGCACTACACCTACTGATAAATTACCAGTTGCAGATCGACAAGTCATGGCCGTGATTAACGGGCGCCAAGCGTGTGCTGTTAAGCAACAAGCACACGAGCGCTGTATGCGCTGTATGTACTGGATTCAATGAGTGCGGTGCTGGCATCTCCTTGAGTAGAGGAATGCTTCACAGGCTACCGCCGTTTCGTGCACCGAAAATCCAAAAGTGGCCTCATCGATTGCCAGCACAGAAGACCGTGCGCTTCCCTTGGACAACTGCCAGGGCGAACGAATGTAAACATTTTGAGCGTGTTTTTGAGCTCGCCCATGTGTTGTGGCCTCCCTGCTGGTCTGACGTTCTCTCTTCCTTTATCTTTTATCCCCGTTTTTTCGTATCCCTCAGCGTCTCATTGCCTCCCCCTTGTTATTCTCTCTCTCTCTCCCTCCATATTTTTCTTAATCTTGCTCTTCGGGTTCATTATCCGTGTAATGACTTTGACAAGTGATATTAAGGGGGAAAAGGCTTTGATAAACAAGCAACCTGATGCTTCGAACCCTGCCAGCCAATTTTCGCTTCTCGCGTGGGTGTCACCACGTAGCTTCCACTCCAATATCTGCGCACGCGTTATACGACGCCATCCAAATATGGAAATTTGCCATATATAGTCAGACTTGCGAAACAATGCTAAAAATTATGACTGAGAGGGAGCGTATAAGCATGAACCACAGAAAGGCAAACCGTTTTATAGTCATTTAAAATTCTTCCAAAGAGTGCAACTCTGTGATAATGAGTCCCACGCAGTGCGCGTAAGTATATTAAAAAATGATATTTAAGCTTTTGCGAGCACTCTCGAACTAGTACATTAGTTTCTGGTCGGCCAACCGACCAAGCCGGATTAGGTGTCCGTTCAGCTCAAAACAACGACGGTATTTTTAGCTACGGTTGCTGACGCAAAGTGATTGCCAATCTCATCTCTAGTTGCAGACTTATAAGCCTGAAAATGGAGATGCGCGAGTGTCTGTCTGAACAGGGACGAATGAGCAGGGAGTAAAGGTGGAAAAGTGGGAGTAGAAATTACATCTGCGCTCGACGTCTACCCGTCTAACGCACAACCAGTTCACAATATTCGAGTAGCCTGCAAACGACGCTACATATCTTGGGTCGCTGCCAGACGCATGTGAGAATGTCACGAGTGTACTTATTGCTCATCGCGCATTCTCAGCGTCGTTTCAAGCCACCATCTTTTCTGCTCCCAAAATTGGCCAAAATATTGTCAAACTGAGAAAAGATGACGTTGAGGCTCTAGCGGTAAGCGTCGTACATCTAGAACTGTTGTAAAGAATGTGCAAAATCATGTCCAGAATCTCTCACACACGTGAACTGGCGTTGTCCTTGCGGTCTGTCACCTGAATACACGCGGATGCGGGCGAAAGGTGTTGGCGCAGAGACAGCTCCATGCAACGCGCAAGAAGCTCTGGATTTATCTCACAAGCCAAGCCTTACCACAGGCATCCGATCTGCGCGTCTGACAGCTTCGAGTCAGAGTACATGTATGGGCACGCCGCGCTGAAGCTTTCCCCGATTGACAGCAGCGACGCAACACACAGGCGAGTGAGCGGATGAAGCAAAACTGGAGAGACGCGACTCACGTATGGGATTATACTTTTAATCGCTTATCACTATAGGTAAGAGTGCTCGACATCGGCAAATGTTTCACTATGCTGGCCGTGCTGTGATGATCAGGCATGGTAGCGCTTGAACACGGCAAAGCAAACAACCCCAAGCTTGGCCTTCAAGTTCGGCTATGTTCGGCTTGTAGCGTGGATTTTCAATGGGTTGTAGCACTGACACGAGGGATGAAGCATTGGCTCGTCTCCTTGCTTTTGAAATACTTCATTTTCAACGCGGCCCCAGCAGTGTCTGGTGTTTGCGACACTAGTGCGATAAATGAAGCAATCGCAGCGCCATCTTCCCGACGCAAGATCCCTATATATAGACCTATATTTGGGTGGCATTTCGGTCGGCCCACAATACGCGTCACGGTGTTTACAAGGCGGTTCTTTGGAGAGCGGTGCCTTTCAGAATACCTCTCGCACGTTACGAAAGGCGCTATGATGTGGGGGCCATAAACGAACGTTGTCTCCCATGTATTGCGCGGAGCTGCGAGCAGAAGGACGAAGCTGATATCCCCCTTAAAGATACGGCGCACATACGATTCAGCCGATAACCTTACAGCTCGTTCGCGCGTGTATAGCCGTGCAACATGCTTGCGGACGACTGCATCCACATATAACCGAGCACGACGACATGTAACCCTTTCGGCAGTGTGACTTCTGGAAGCACTATTTGGCGGGGTAACTGCGCCAGACATCTTTCAGCCTGTTACGGCGCATGCCTTTCGCAAGAGAACGCGCCGACATTTCGACCGCGTAAACATATAGCGTGCGCGTCAATGTGCCAGGTAACTTGGCAGGTAGCGTGGCAGATCGACGTAACACGTGCAATCACATGTTTAAAACTCAGCCATTTAACACTCTTGGTTGTTACATATTGCGGGCGCGTTTACGTGTTAGTGTCTATATATATCGAGGCGCGATAAAGCGTGGTACTTGGACTGTTCAACGCGAGTGGTCCGCAAAAATGATACCACTCTCCTATCGAAGATAAAGTGCTAATACTGGCACGGGGATTCTTTACCACCTTTTTTTTTCTTTCTGGAAGGGTCATCGGGATAGAGCAGAGAAGTTCCAAGGAGGCAGAAAAGGCACAATAGGGCCCTGTTAGCGAGGCGGGAGCAGGTCAATGACTTCAGAAAGATACGTGCCGGCAAGAGTATATTCCAAGACCCTGGCAACATGTCGCACATGAGCGCACCTGACTCCTTCATTTGCAAAATTGTTGGCAAAAGGCATCTGCTTTACGTTAGCTTTCTACAGTGCTTTGAAGCAGATACTCCCGCACGCTCACAACAGTATAGGAAACAACGTCAAAGCCCATCATGGCTATGGCTGGAAAGCTCTACAGGAAATGTCATGAAAAAATGAAGTCACGGGGTTTTACGTGGTAAAACGACGATCTGATTATGAGGCACGTCGTTGTGGGAGACTCCGGATTAATTTTGATCAACTGGGGTTCTTTAACGTGTACCTAAATCTGAGTACACGTGTTCTTTTTTTTTTTCATTTCACCCGCATCGATGTGTGGCCGGGATTTGATCCCGCGACCTCGTGCTTAGCAGCACAACATCAAAGCCACTAAGGGACCGCGGCGAGTAAATGTGATGAACAGGTGTAAATAGTTTGATTATTATTATGATTACTATTAATTTTTCAACAACGTGGCTAGCGTTAGCTGGGACAACCTATACAGGGTGTTTCTTTATCTGCGCGAAATGTTTTTTTTTTAAATATGCCTGTGGCAGTTAGCACATTTCTAACCCTTAATCTAGATTACTCGATGAGGCGGAAACAACTTCTACGAGAAATCAAAATGATTCATTGAATAATTACCATAATTACGTTAGTTAACTTTTTGATAGTTACTTCACGGGACATAGTTCATTCCACGAACTTTAGCCGGTGAGTTCGCAAGACACATCACTTGAAACAAATTCTCAGGATTCCACGA
Organism: Dermacentor albipictus; assembly: GCF_038994185.2. Lineage (NCBI taxonomy): Eukaryota > Metazoa > Arthropoda > Arachnida > Ixodida > Ixodidae > Dermacentor > Dermacentor albipictus. Next base: position 143,909,235 of record NC_091824.1, read on the forward strand.
GTTTCAAGATATCAATTTTCAATGTTTCCGACCAAATACATCGGGGTTCGAGTTACTTTTGAGCTTCAATACATAAAACAGCGTTTCCTTAAAAGAGGAAGTGGAACAACAGCGCCAATTTTTACCGCAAGTTTGATGCGCATATCTCGAAACCAGTGCCATCCCCAGAATTCCTTCCAAGTTGATAGGCCTCGCATACTCACTAGCTACAATTCGCAGATAGAAATACTATGTGCCGCAATGTAAATGATTAACAATATTAATTAGAGTAATTATGTTACGCAATGGCCACCGCATTTAGTAATATAGATCAAGGGTTAGAATTGTGCTATTCGCCACAGGCAATTTTTAAAAATTTGGTGCAGCTAAGTAAACACCTTGTATATAACTGTGCCTTGTATGCGCTGAAGCACGCGTGCACGTGCGTGTGTGCGTGCGTGCGTGTGTGCGTGTGTGGGGGGGGGGCGTGTGTGTGCGCGCGCGCGCGCGCGCGTGTGTGTGTGTATGTGTGTGTGTGTGTGTGTGTGTGTGTGTGTGTGTGTGTGTGTGTGTGAGTGTGTGCGCGCGTTTGTGTGTGTGCGCGTGCGTGCGTGCGTGCGTGTGTGTGTGTGTGCGTGTGTGTGTGTGTTTGTGTGTGTGCGTGTGTGTGTTTGTGTGGGCGTGTGTACAGGCTATATCACGCTTTAAAGTGAAATCAACCGAAAATGCTATGCCGTAAGCGTTCACAAGAAACGTTCAAAATTCTCTGTTTTCGCATTACACCTCCTCAAGCCCGATTCGGAAACTGCACAACTGTACGATTGTGACTGACGCGGTCGCCATGTCCAGAAAAGAAGCGTCTGCTCATTCACACAAACGTGGTGCTACAGGTGGCTGTTTTCGATTCCCTAAAGCACACATTTACTTTCCGAAGAAAGTGTTTAACGCTCACCACACCAGCACAACCTCACGGAAATTGTTGACGCCGCGCAGTGTCGTTCGACCGAGGCACGCGATGCGACTCCAGCGGCCCCTTTTTTTTTACCGCATGCTGCTTCAGTAAACGCCTCTCCTGTGCAGCGCAGACCACCGAAACTGGGCCAACGATTTCTCGCACAAAGACCGGCAGACTTATGCCTCGCACCGGCGAGCTACTTGAGCCTTTTGTGTCGTTAGAAGAGGCTAAGCACACCGCGTCAAGCCATGCTACACCATGACCCGTTCGAAAAGGGCTTCTTCGAAGTGAGCTCTTTCAGCCACACTGCGTCTGGCGGCCGTTACAATACCGACGCCCGCGGCGCTTATAAAGCGGGAACAGGAGAACGGGCTATGAAACGACAAAAGGGACCCGCCCGTTCCGTTACCCTACTTTGAAACAAAACAGCAGCGCTTCGCCATAACGGGTTCGTCGCGTGCGGAGTATACTACAAGCTAGGCTCCGTCGCCGGCGATAACGGGACTGGCAAAGAGGCCGGAAAAGGCGGAAGGAAGAAAAGAAAAAGCGAGAAACCAATGCGTATTGATTGTGCCGCATAACGCGGCCGCGTCGTCACCGATGTGTCACTGTCGATGTGTGAAGACGCGCCGCGCCGCCGACCCGATCGTCCCGCGAGAGCGGCGCGCTGCTGATGCATCTTCGCACAAGCAGCGCCTCGAGCAGCTCGCTTACACTGCCGGAACCCAGAGGGCCGGCCTTACCCATTCATGCGGCCGTGTATGTATGTACACAGACACACACGCACACACACGTCTCCCGCCAGCGCCTGTTTACGGAACGGCTCACAAGCATTCGCGCTTACGCCAGGCCTGCGAATGCGCAGGCCACCCAGGAGCCTCTCCGTCTTCTTCAGCCTCCTTGTTACGACGCAGACAAGACGGGTATTACAAAAATCTCGGAGGCGTCGGCAAAGATTGGCTGCAACGCGCTTGTACTGCGGTGTAAACAACGGCTGTCTACGAGCCGGAGAACAACTGCAGCTCGCGACGACAACGCGGCGTCGCGGTGGGATATGGCAGCGGCATCCGCCTCCGGCGACGATAAACAGCCTCCTGACCGTCGTCCACGAAAAACGAGATTTCGGGACAAGCGTATACCTTAAGTTCTCCTATCTTGCTACGCACTGACACTTCAGTAATAAAACAGATATAAATTACGTAAGAAGGCATAATAAAGTTACGTGCGAAAACCTTGAACCTAAAACGCTCTTCTCAAAACAAGAAGGAACCGCACGCACCTCAACCAAATTATTATTATTATTATTATTATTATTATTATTATTATTATTATTATTATTATTATTATTATTATTATTATTATTATTATTATTATTATTATTATTATACGAAGGCTCCGTAGCTATTACAGGGCACTATAACCACCATTTGATTGATTGATTGATTGATTGATTGATTGATTGATTGATTGATTGATTGATTGATTGATTGATTGATTGATTGATTGATTGATTGATTGATTGATTGATTGATTGATTGATTGATTGATTGATTGATTGATTGTGTAAATACTTTATGCACTCCAAAGGAGTTAGATTATCATAAATGAATAAACCATCAAGTACAAGAGCGATACTCGCTATTTCGGGGGGGGGGGGGAAGCCACGCTGAAAATCTTTGTAAAGTACGCCTCCTGCTCATGATTACCACACTTGTCCAACAACTCAAGCACATGAGTTGCCCCTGATAACCTTACTATGAAATGCTGCGGCATATAGTTCACGGTATGTGAGCCTACTAGAGTGATGTCATGACTATGAGCTTCGTATCAGTACTTTATTTAATGGATGTTGCTTCAATCCGGAGAGAAGTGACTAGGCAGTGCAATCTGTTTTTTTTTTCACCAAATAAACACCGCGTCAGGCAGTCCTCCACCAGAATGCGTATATTGTTTTGTGTGTGTATGCTACTGTGCTTTGTGAATACGTAAGTGCGTCTGACGACCAGTCATATCCCGGTGACATTTGCTGTAACTCTACTGCACGCACCAAAGGCACTAGTGGACATTAATTTGCCTTTGGCATATATTCCACATTGGGTGCGCTGTGCGCCTTTCCATCAGAGGTCAGTAAAGGAGACGAGGCTCCTCGCATGCCTTAGCCATTAGCCCACTGCGGCTGCGGGGATTCGTAGCGGAGTGCGAAGTCAAGGTTTACTTTAGATCCGAGCGCATTATGCATGTGCATTGTGTAAGTATGTGCACTGGTGTGCCGACCAAACATCAGCCACGTCACATTTTCCGAGCTAATGGCAGGCCTCAGTGAATGTCACCGCCTTGCTGCTTGATGAACGGGTTCACTTTCTCAACCTTTTCCCACTCAGTGAGTGCAACGGTTGTCTCTTCCTGCGTGACTGTTAACCCGTTCTCTTTTTCATGATCTGCTCCATTAACTGTGAGTATCTGGCCATTACTACTGAAGTAAAACAAACGTCCGTCGGCGCTAATAGTGCAGGAAATAGAATGCGTCTATTTGCTTACCACGAATGTCAGGTAATGAGAGCGAAGAAAGGGAACACAGCCATCGGCGCTACCACTTATGTTGACACTAGCGTTAACGTGGGACGTTTGCCAGAAAACAGCAAACCACGCACCGAAACCACGACACGAATGGTTGCAAACAGTATTAGGTCAAACATTGAAGTCGGGATAAAGTTTAATGTTAAATTCGAATAATAAGTTTAAAGGGACATGGACAGTTTCTCAATGTTTTAAAATGCCGGAGAACAATTGTTTTGGAATCAGACGGTCTGTTAACGCAGTTTTTCTGTTTTGCATAGTTTTTTTCTTTGTTAAGATTTGTTTGTTTCTTTTGGTTTGTTTGTTTGTTTGTTTTGGCTTGTTTGTTTGTTTGTTTGTTTGTTTGTTTGTTTGTTTGTTTGTTTGTTTGTTTGTTTGTTTGTTTTTGTTTTTGTTTTCCTACAGGATGAATGGATGGCGACCCCTTTCAAGAGTTCTTTGAAGGCATTCCTGAGCTAGCAAAGTGTGGAGAAACACTAACAACAAACACTCCGTCAAGTTTTATTGGTATATATATATCGACTGATATAAAATTTTTAAAATATGTCGCCGACTTCTCCACAAGATTAAATCGTCGTACGAATTAAAGGACAATCTGAGGCAACCTCTCTGTACTGCTGTTAGGCAGTTCGCTACCATGCGCTGTACATTCTCTTGCGTACTTTAAAAAAAGACAAAATAGCATTTTTGCTTATTCTGACATAGGAATCGATAGGAACCGTCTTCTAATATGCACAGACAATCCCTTCCAACCAGGACACTATAAATGTTGTACGTTAGGTACGCTGTTATGCCCGTAATATGTGCGCAAATTTAAGCGAATTGGGAAAAAGGAAGCTTGTGATTGCACAGGCAAGAATTTTCATTTGGGCCGCAACTATGTATTCGTTGAACGACAACTGCATTATTCATAATAATCTGATGCGTCATCAGCCATATGCTATAACGGATTCAACGCGCGTTCGTCCCTCATATTTCCCGTTCTATGCCAAGCTTTTAGAGCTCGTTTTACGTTTCACATCCTGACCATAGATAAATTAAACTCAATTTTCATGGGCTACGTTTCACTAAAATACAACGCAATGCACAAAAGTTCAGAAAAGAAAGAACAAGCTACAATGTTCAGGTAACGTCCTTAGACTGTTCGCCTAATGTACCATCATTTTAAACTTTAGAATTGAAGCTTATGAGAGAGAATTCGGGAATGACTCTCATGTTTCTCCACTAATGAAAGTTTCTAACCGGCCATGCAGAGCCGCGATGAAAGCAACCCGATGTAATGAGGATATAAGGAGAAGAAAAAAAGCTCGAGGCTGATGCAAATAAAGTAAATTTGCGGTGCAGGAACGTAAAGATAGCAGATTCTGTACCATCCCCCCGCAAGCTAGTCTTTTATAAACCTCTCACAGGTCACTGAACCTGAAGCAATTCGAGCGATTCTTTTAATCCACTTTCCTTGCAGACAAGACAACAATCATGCCGTTCCTAAAATAAATAACGTCGCCTGCGCCTCCCTGCGTCCTACCACCGAGACAGCGCAAATGCAGGCAGGCGCTATTGAAACTGAGAGGAACTTCAATGATCGCATACCTGGGGATTAGCCCTGATCAGGAAAACGGGTTTTACGCGTGGCGGCTTTGTTGTCCGACGAGACGCTTTGAAAAACGGATGCTGCAGGCGACCGTTCGCAGGATATTTGCTTCCCCCGAGAAAAGAAGTGTAGCAACAAAGAGCGACGAACTTGCCCGAGCCAATGAAATCTCTCAAACATTCACTTGCTTCCTATCAAATACGCTTCAAAACGTGCCCTTCAATCGCGACTAAATTCTTACTGCCCCCACCCCTTTTAATACTCGTCGCGCCTTCGCAAATGATGGTCGATAGTTATTGCTCTCGAATGCCGGCGTGACGGCGCTCATGTTTGAAGTTCTATATATAAAGTAAGATCGCGTTGCACTTTCAGAAAATAACCGTTGATGGGAACGTACTAAATCGCAAAGCGGGCCAGTTTCATTCACGGCGTTTTTATTCTCTACACAGTCCGGTCAGCGCGTACTTTAAGGATGAGCTGCGGAAATCACTGACCTTAGGTTTGACAGCCGCCGTTGCTGCGGTGGGGGCATCAAAGGCGGCTTTCGTCTCGACGATAGCGACAAAAGTTGCGAGCCGGATTTCTTTTTTTTTTTATGATATGCCCGAGGCACATTATACAAATTGATAACACGGGCTTTCACGTGAATGTCTCAAAGGGGAGCTGCAGGTGTCCTAGGAAATTTAAATTTTGCTAACAGCAACGTTTCGTTTAGCGCGAAGGCGTCATGGCGCTTAGCGCGAAGGAAGCACGAACAGAGCGTTTCAGCATATTCTACAACTGCGCCTTTTCACATTCTGCAGGCGTCACACAAACATTAGCAGAGTATACGTGCTCCTGGTAAATTCGTACACGGTTGACAAAATAATTAGGAAGTGTAAGTATGAACTCAAAGTCGATGGTTTTGTTTCTCTAGCGATGACACAGGCGTCGCGCGGGTTGATTGCATGGCCAACAGACAAAGCACGCTCAATTACACAGAACCTTGCTGTTATGCTGATTAGTTGCACGCCTTAGAGGCTGGCATTATTTTCATGCACACATTCTAATGGGTTTTAAATTAAACATGCATTCGTGCACGTTTTGCTGCACGCAACTTTGTACGATGTGCAGGTGGCAAATGGCGCTACCTTGTGCGACGTGCAGTGTCACTATTTTATTAGCGTCCGATAGAAGTTGTACAAAAAAGATGTCTCCTGGCAATGCGCGCAAGGTTATGGGTGTACACTGCCCACGCAGTATACACTAGAGTCACATTAACGCAAACCTAGATAAGCCTGTGCTTTGCGCTGTCCTATGTGCTCTCTCTCTCTCTCTCTCTCTCTCTATATATATATATATATATATATATATATATATATATATATATATATATATATATATATATATATATATATATATATATATATATATATATATATATATATACCATCTCCATCTCTCATTCACCATCCCGCTCTCATGTGTAGGGTAGCAAACCAGTTAAGCTAAACTGGTTAGCCTCTCTTCCTTTCTTCGATAAGCCTATAAATCTTCGGATATGCCGCGCAATGCTCACTTGGTTTGAAATTCAATCCATGAAAAATAAAGCCCCTTAACTTCGAACCACCTATTTGGTTAAGGCGACCTTCCAGCGCCCCTCCACGGTGCCTGCTACACGGATCAGTGAGGTTTCCGGAGCAACCTCTCGCTCTGGCAAAAGGAAATTGTGTTTCTCTGTGCATAAACCACGCCAGTGTGGACAATAATGCGAAAGCATGCTGGGTTTACATTCTGGACACACTACCGGCGGAGATGTTATATCCGCCGCGGTAGCTTAGTGTCTAATGCCTTGCACTGGTAAGCTCGAGGTCGCGGGTTCGAGCCAGGCCGCGGCGGCCGCACTGCGACGGGGAGGCGCAGTGCAAGAGCGCTCGCGTACTTTATGTGCGCGTTAAAGAACCGCGGGCAGTCAAAATAATCAGGAGTCGCAGATTATGGCATACTTGACAATAAGATCGTAATTTTGGCCCGTAAAATAGCCAAATGTTTTTTTTTGTTCTTCTTTTAAATTATTTTTTCGGAGTGTTGGACGTGCCTTTGTAGGCTGACAATGCTTTCAAGCACGTGTCGAGACTTTTTATCCACTGCCCTCAATATTATTACCTTGTGACGTCGATGTTGGAAATAAAATTGAATTGAACACAAGTGGATTGAATGATAGTGAGTGCACTGCCCAGTAATCACGAGCACAAGTGGCACTCACATACGTGATGCCACCGATACTGCCCTGAATACTTTCCCACGTTAAAAAAGGAACGCACAGGATACTTGAGCAAGCTATGTGAAATGTCAGCTTGGAGATAGCGCACAGATGTGCAGTGAAGCGCCGTAAGAAAAAGTACTCAATGACTCAAACAAAAAGCATAAACGTCAGTTCCCGGGTCGATACACGGATGCAGCAACCAGAAAAGTTAATTTCTTATATTTTATTACTTCTGTGAACACAAACAACTTTTTTCCTGGTTCCTTCTAGATTGGCTGAACGCTATTCTATGTTGTGTAGTCGAAAACACCTCGAATGAAAAGAAGGCTTCAGGGACATTCTGACGTGAAGACAATGGTGTTGCATCTAATGCAACAATATGATGTGTTACTTGGTTAAGTGATAAACATGTACCGAAACCTGTGTCATCGCTAAAAAAAGAAAACTGGTCAAGTTATCGCTTCCACTTCGAGTCTGATTACTCTGTCCAGTACGCGCACGTTTAACAGGACCGCGGACAGTCTACGCCCGTCTTATCGCAATGCCTACAACATGGGATAAGACGTATAGATAACAGTGTGTTCTTTGCCATTTTCGTTTATGGTTAATCCTTTAAGGGCGAATGTTGCCTACGGGCAAGACAGCAGAAAACAGTTTGTTTACTGCCGGTTTTAGGTATTGAGTAAGAAGTTTCCGGCTAGATGTTTCTTTTGAAAGCACAGTTAGGGGGAGAAGGACCAATGCAATATCTTCGACTGCGGGGGTATCACACAGGTATCCCGCAGTGATATCACATATCGAGGAAAGGTAATGTATACCTTTGTTTCACATCCGACGAGAACTGTCTGAACAAGTTCCATAAGAAGCCATGGTATGTTTGGGGTAAAGCTCGCTTCCAGTCTTCTGTCTGGCGTTGCCCACAAGTAACAAACCAACTGCTGCAAAAGTCTCCACAAATTAGTATATTTTCACTTCATTGAATATTCTTATTCTCGAAGTATTTTACAGGTCTTATATGAAAACTAAGTATTGAAACATCTTCTTCAGGTATATTTTATGTCTGATCTTCAAGAGATAAACAAGCCGCCCGTAAAAGAGCTGTCACATCTAACGAACTTTATCTTGGTCATCTCTGTGTCCTTATTTAGTATAACCTTTTTGGCCAAAAGGGATTCCGTCAGGTACTATAACTCGACACTACTCAGGAAAGCGACACTACGAACGTTACAGGCGGCGCTTTAGTTTCGGTGTATGACAAGGGCCCATAGGTACATGGCTACGTGCAAGTACGCCGATGTCTGACTGCAGCTGGCCTTCGACACGATTAAGCTGGGAATCGTTGGCTGTCTTGGCCGCTCGGCCTTCTCCAATGAGAGTGCGCCATATATGTGCCTAACACGCGGGTTAAAAAAAATTTGTACAATTTTTGAAACGTTCACCCATATAGTGATGACGGCTATATTAAATTACTGTTCTAAACATACAGCACGCAGCGATCCACACCATGCGCGTTTGCATAGCGCCGTCGCTTGCGCTGCAGTCAGTGTTTGCGGATTACAAAATCGAACGTGCGTGGAACGCATGAAGATAGGAAGATAGGAAACGAGTCCGCGTGACAACACATGTAGTGCAGCTTGCAGAGAAGGCGCAATCACTCAACGCAAGTGCGGGGCCTCACGCATGTTGGCCCGCCCTGAAATCTGATTTTGACACACCTGTATGGAAGCTCTGTATGTATACGGGCTCGGCGAAGCTTTGCTAAGCGCGTAACTATAGTCGCAGCAATAGCTGCAACGCCGAGGTAAAGTACAGTCTTCGTCAAAAGTACACGGGCAGCTACACGCCTTCACGAGACATGTCGTGCGGTTACGCACTGGGGTTCCCGCTGCGCTCCTGACACTCCAAGCCTATGATGATGAAGTATGAGAATTCTATTCACTACCCAGGGAGGTCGACCTTATGGCATACCGCAGGAGCTTCCCTAAACAGCCTTAAAAGTTAGCATGGCGGCCGCAGGCGAAGTAGCCTATATACTCTATGACAACAAATGAACACATGTCCACGCTTTCATAATTAAAAAGGTACTTGCTTTCTCAGAGCATAGTACGGCTCTGAGAGACATCTTCCCTTTGCATAATCTTCCACGTAGATTTGGGGCCTTATTGATGGGTATATACGGGTGTAATTTAATTAATTTTAGGAGTTAAGGGCCTAACCAAGCTTTTGGCTCAACATTTAGCCCATATCATTTTCCATGATATTTTCTAAAAGGATAAACGCGAATTGTAGTGAATTGAACTGAGTTTAATTCATAAAGTCTTGTATGTTTGTAAGTCTTGGTTGCCATTGGTCAGCCGCCTTCACTAATAACCTGTGATTGGCTTGCAAGTGGTTCTACGAACAGTCTTAGAATAACAACCTTTATGTGAATATGAGCCCTGCTTATCTCCGGATATCGGGATTTATCGGTCATTCGTGAAGGGTGGATGATTTGAAAGAAATAAAGTGAGCGATTAAACTTCTTTATTTCGATACTCTATATGCAAAACCAGGAAACGAAAATATGGACAAATAGAAATAAATAAAGTATACACATATGCACGAGAAGCGAGCGATGAATCCTTACATCATACCACCCCAGTCAATTCAAGAAAAAGTTTCGTCAATAGGGCGAGTGTCAACTTCCGTATGCTTGCGGGTTTGTTTATGAAGATGATATTTGTCTATATTAGTAGAATGCTACTCCGATTTGAGGCAACTGAACGTTTCTTTCGTGTTGTTCAAAGAAGCAGCAAGCAGAACTGCGAAAAACAAAAAAAAAACGTCAGCACTTCCACAGCACGCAACCCAAATCTAGCGCGGTACGTCTTTTGTACGAACAAACCTAAGCGCAGCATACATTTCGTCAAGTCGCTCGCGACAGCTAACCGCATTATAAGAATGACAGAAAAGAACACAAGACACAACGACCTCACTCGCTAATAAGGCATTGGTTCTGTTGCTCGTGCTATTGTCTACGCAGCAGCCGCATTGTATTGCTAAATTGGGCACATTTTTTTTCCACTATGCCTAATTCTCTGAATAACAGGTAGGCTAGACTCACCATAATTGTATTCATTAGCCACTGCGCAGACTTCTTTGTCCTCTCGTTTCCGTTTGAAGGGCATGTTCGCTTCTTATTCATTTGCCAAAATCAAAGGAACGCCGCGCATAGAAACATCTTTATGCCTTGCGATTGTCTCAGAGATGCCTTAGCGTCGTACGCCTCCCCTAAAACGGCTTTTCTGAACTCGGCTTTTTCATTGAGCGTGAGTGCCGCTGAATTAGCACCTGCTTTGAATCTGCGGGCCCTGAAAAGATTACTTTGCGCAGACGGTCTTTTTTTTTTTTGTCCTCGCTTCGCAAGACTGCCAGTGAGAACAAGCCTCCCTGCAGAGTTATCGAGTAGGCGAAGTTCACTTAGCTTACGCCCCGAACAATTCTGGCATCATGTGTCTGAACGAAAATTTCATCATTCTCGAAGAAAAGTTTCACTTGGCTTGAAAAGCGCCCCGACTACGTAGATCCAAGTTATAAACCAAGGCCAACTCGTCATACAGATGATTATGGCGCATTATATTGAGCGATTGTCCCCATCACAAGAACAGACACATTGTCTCTGCTATTTTAGTCATAAACTAAGTATGCCGCTATCTTTTACCTCTAAGAAGAGTGGAACTTGTCAGTTTGCTGAAGAACGACAATATAGGCTCCTCGCGTATATTTCGACAAAAAGATGTGCTGCAAGAATGTTTCTTTTCGTGCAAACCAGCATTACGTGACTAACGGCCGTGCAGCCTGTGCGATCGAAGAACGACCCTATCATTAAAGAAAGCGGAAAACTAAGCAAGTAATGCTGTAGTGTTCTACAGGTGCTGACACAAGCTGACCAGCAAGCTTAAAGCTAAGGACATGGACACAAGTGGCTCACTACGAAGCTAAAATGTGCCGCAATTGCCTACATGTTCTCTGTGTTCATTGCGAATCAGTACAAATGGAAATATAACAGCTTCCCCTGATGGCGAGAAAAACGGCCCCAAATGATGACTCTAGAAATTGACTACATGCCCGTGTTCATTGTGAATCACTACAGATGGAAATATAACAATTTCCCCAGAGAGTGAAAAGAACGGCCCCAAATGATGACTCGAAGCGAGATGTAGGTGAGTTTAAATGCCATCGAAAAAAATTGCCAAAAGCACACGCCATGAGATAAACAGAAATAATGCGGTAGTTATCATCACAGAAACTAAAATTAATTGTACAACCTTGCATGAATCGCCAACCGTCTACATCGCAGCGGGCACGCTAACAAACAGGAATTTTAACTTGACTGGCGTGTGCTGCCGAATGCCAGGACGACAACTCAAGTATAAGCGGGTCGTGCATTGGCTTGAACAGCGGATTCGTAGAGAAATTGGTAGGACAGTGCCCATGCTTTTGACGACCGCCGGTGACGTTACAGTATAATCATTATTCAGCCTTATCAAGCGACGCTCCGTCGAACTCTTGACTACATTGCATGTAACCAAATCGATCTCACCGAAAGAACTTCCGCAACTGAAGCAAAGCGACGAGACAGGCAGTCTGACAAGTGAAGCATAGATACTTCTTTCGCAATTCTGCCATTCAGTTCCCGCGTAAATATCTATGTATAAACGACTAATACAATGAGGATATTTAATAGAAGAATGGCAATTTCAAGCACTGAAATGAAGACAACAAAAAATGTGTTTCCCTCCCGGTTCTGTCGGTAAATATGCCTTTTCCACCCTTGTAAACAAAGAAATTTACACACGAGCAGCCAAAATATTGACTCTGCGGACGCCTCTTGTTTTTCGTCGAATCTGTAGAGGTAAACATTAAGTAAATTGCTTTGTTACGTGGCGGAGCCAAGCTTGTCTCACGCCCTCGTGGCCACCGCAAAAACAAGCCGAGGGCCAGGTGCGTCAATTTCCGCCAAAGCAATCGGTGTAGCTTCCACCAATCTCGCAACGCAGTAGCGATGAACCTTCACTACATTCCGGAACAGTGGAAGCGCTCCAAACCCCAGTGTACAGCGAAGGCGGAAATTGGATTGAACTGCGCGCACCTTTGAGTCTGTCCTCCTTTGTTCAATCTTCTACTGACGCTCTGCACAAGGGCGTCAATAGGAGCCGACGCAGAGCCATCTTACTCTCCTGGTTGTCCTGTCGAGCACGACAGAGGTTCCAGCACTTGGCATTTTGCGCCCTGCTGCGAAACCTCCTCGCTGACCCGGCCGAGTTTGCTTATGCAGATGTGAAGACTGCTTGTGCAGACACCAACGCCAGGTATTCTCTCTCGCAGTAGTTTTCAATGGCTCAGCGTAGTCTGTTTACGCAGATCTAGGGATTGTTCGTGCACGTAAAGCAGTGCCAGGCATTCCATTGTACGACAGCTTAAAGTAAATTAAGTTAGATCCGCAATCTGATCATGATGCACGCCATTGTGAGGGACTCCTGGTTAATTTTGATTACCTAGGGTTCTTTAACGTGAACCTAAATATACCAACGCGAGCGTTTTTGCAAGTTGCCCCCATGAAAATGCAACTGGCGCTGCCGGGTTCTAACTCCCGACCTCAAGGTCAGCAACGCACCACCACCACCACTAAGCTTCCGCGGCGGGTGTTCCACAGCTTCGAAGCTGCAAGCAGGTACAATACTTGACAATACTTGGCCCTATTGCCTTGTATATTTATATAAATATATAACGACAATGCGTAGAAAATAGCAGCCAGCAGATTACAAAACCTTGTTTATTCTGGCTGCGTGAGCTCTGTCCTACGCTGCATCCAATGCTAACATTGGAACTAGGAAGAGAAAGGTCCTTGCACTTTTAAGCAAGGTATGTTACCCGCAAGACGTGGATGCGATCAAGTTTAAAGAATTGACATAAATCTTGCGCAATAGTTTGCGGTACGCGCGGGTCATCAAGTCCGTCTTTTTCTTAAAAAAAAAAAGCGCGCATTTTTCAAGGAACCCTTCGGATAGACTGAAACCATGAAACTACAAGTCTTTTCAACTGGCTGGGGGACATTTGCAATTGCGGTCACTTATTGCAAGCACAAGTGCAACGCTCCACTTTCAAAAGGCGATTTGACCATTTCCCACAGTGAACGCGAATTTTATTGAACGATAAGGGGTAAATAGGGGCCTGATCTTTGTTGGTCAGAATCATATGAAGTCAACAGGCAATGAATTCGAAGAAAGCATAGGGCACACAACTTGTTTTGAATTACGTAAGTGTAATAACGATAAAGTAAGGAGAAACGAAAGTGAACAAAAAGAATACAACTTGCCGAAGATGGGATCTCAACTATCACGAAAACTTGAAGCGCTATAGACACACAGCACGCAGAAAAAGAAACACACACCACACGCGTCCGCTGTGTAGCGCGTGTGATGTGTGTTCCTTTTTTGACGTCTTGTGTGTTTATAGCACTCCACGTTTTCCGAATAACGCATTGCCAACTAGCCCCCCTATCCATCTTTTTGGGATCTGAACCCGTTTTGTCGCATTACGCTTGCGATGCTCTTATCAACTGACCTACAGCGGCACCGTCTTCAGTCCGCTTTCTTGTATCCTATATGTGTACTAGACCTAGAGCCAGCGTCACAACTCATTGACATGGCGGCATATCGAGAACATCGTTTCTACGGGAGGCGTCACATAGCACGTGAGCTTTGGAGAAGGCAACAGGTCAATAAACCCTGTTGAATGAATCAACAATGAATGAATCAATGCTGCTTGAATCTAGACCCTCGCTATGTAATGAACAAGAAGAGGAACTGCCCGACTATTGTTAGTCACAATCATGTGAAGCCAACTGACAATAAAACCAAGGATACTATAGGGTCAATTACGTGCTTTAATTGAAATGTAGGAATGATACAGTAAAAGGAAATGAAAGTGAACTAAAAACAGAAACTTACTACCAGGGATACTCAAACCGACGCCTTCGCACTGTCACTTGAAAGGGAGAGAGATAGCAGACACGGGGAAGTTAAGCAGAGAATACGTATGGTCGGCATCATCTACTGAGAAAAGAAAAACTGTGTGTTAAAAATAGGCAGAAAGAAAAAAAGTCAGATGGAAAAGGAGTAGCCGGATAAGTTGGAATAGGAACGGGATAAACTGAATCCATCATTCAGAAATACCCCAAGTATAGCGTGTGTGGGCATGTGTCTATTGAAATACGGAAGCATCGTGCCACCCGAGGACACAACGGGAAGAAACGGGCGTGGTTGGATGCATGCAACGCGACGGCTTCCCTGGAACCGTCCGCGCCCTCTGAAATATGAAAGCAGCATAAAATACGACGGTGCATGGTGAATAAAAGGACACAACAAGCTCAATATTAAGGCGGTGCTTGTCCCGTCCATTTCTTCTCCTGGCGTCTTCATGTTTCGCGCTCCTTTTTTTTTTAATACATGTGTGTGTGAAATAACACATATCAGCTCGTCCACGTCGGCATGCCCCTGTGCAATCTCTGTGGGCTTTGTTTGGGCCGTAGACGGGCGGATTCTTCGTGTATAAGGTGGCAGTTGAACTTCGCATTTCCTATTGCAAGTTTCTCTCGTGTCGACGACGCCATTGGGTGACGCCGTATGTCTTGCGCTGTTTTAAATGATATCGATCATTTTTGTTTAAGCTTCTTTCTTCCCTTCAAGAAATCTGCAGAAACAAATTGATCGTTAGAAATGTGCTTTGTACACAGAGTATAAATCTCTGGTACTGACAATTAATCGTTATCGGCAACTGCTTGCCACAATGCGTAGCGTTTCTGGCAGCCCCTTGCCACATTGGGCGACGTTACGCAAAACAATGCCGGGAGTAAAAGGCGGTGCCTTCTGCTGATTCTCACATTCTCGTTGTTTTCCAGAACTCCAAACGCTACAAAGTTCCGAAGTATATTTTCGTTCCCTTATGGAAGCGTGAGCTGATTGAAAACAACTTGCTGAAGGTGGTATCTGAATTCATAAAGTCGTGCACCCCACTCCTTGAATAGCGGCATCAACAACAAGCGCGAAACGCGAGGACGCTCTGACTTGAACATGGGAGCCATATAGCATACAGGAACATCCGTGCAAAGGACCCAGCGGCACGTAAAAGACTACCCACAAATAGTTGTCGTGTGTTTCTTTAAAAAAACATTGCGCATACCCCATGTGGGCAATCGCCCACAAAGAAGGGCGCATTTGTCCGACCCACATCAAAGCCTGACTCTCTCTACCGTTTAGGGCTTTCGCTAAATGAAGTCTAGAGCCAGGCCGATCGACTAGTAGGCACGAACGGCTCCTGTCGTGTTCGTGTGAAAGCCTTGGCCATCGGCCCAGTCATGCTGAATGACCTCATCAGATCGCCAAACCGGACCCCAGTAAGTGTTTCTCATGGCTTAGTGTGTTAGACATACTTGTAACGGAGCACGCAAATATAGCGCTTGTTCTTCGTGCCCTTCCTTGCAATTGCGTTTTCTGCGCTACATTCCGCTACGAGTATCACAGGGCTCGGATATAGTTCTTCGAAGAGAGACGACGCGGGAACTTCAAGTGCTGACAGCTACTCTGCTGCCACTGTGTAGTTCAGGCATTCTGCACCAGGGGAACAGTCCCAGCTTGAGCCATTGCTCCTTCACACCCATCGTGTATGAGTCTCTGAACGCGGGCTTGTCTCTCTCTCCGCTGCAGCAGCCGGTGCGTCGTCCGAGTACAACCCGGAGGTGGCGGTGGAAGAGGTGGGTCGCCTGTTCAACCTGCTCTTCCCGCTGGTGCTGCCCGACAAGATGCCCTACACGTGGCCCCGGGGGGCGGCGGCCGCCTCGTCGGTGGACGCCTCGGACGCGGCGCTGGCCCAGGCGGCGGCCGGAGGAGGGTACGGCGGCGGCCAGCGACGGAGCCCCGACGACCCGGCGTCGCGCGCCTCGTCGCTCAACCTTCCAAAGCGGGGCGAGTCCGAGTGTCTGAGCCGCTGCATGAGCCAGCGCAAGCTGCACCCCATCCAGTGCCTCAACATATGCTGAGCCCCCGGCGGCGGCGCCACCCGCGCAGCCGCGCCCGGGGCTCTCTCTCTCTCTCTCTCCATCTCAACCAGGCGAGTGGACATTGCGCTTCGAATTTGGCAAAACGAAAGGTTTCGCAATGGCGCGCTGTTGGGCCACTAATTGGTTAGCTCAAATTGTCAGTGCCGTGAAGCATGTCGGTCCTGTGACGTATAGGGGACATGTCGGAGTGGTCTCGGCACGTAGCCTGCAGCTTCACCATTCGGCGAGACGGGAGAAACGCTTGTCTCCCAGATAGGCTCTCCGGTGACTCGTGGAGCATTACCTCATGTTTGAAATAGCGTTGTGTTATGGCCGGCACGGAACTAAAATAAAATGCAAAACGACGGAAAAAGCGCTGCTCGTGATGCCTTATCATCATGCCGTATCAGTTCTATAGCACCGCTCCTCACACATAAATCAGTGCCAACTCGCCCAGTTTACTATTCTTCTTAAGCATTACCTTCGCTAGGAAGGTCTAGATACTTCGTTCGACCAGCCTTTGACATACAGAGCCACTACCCTTTGAACGCTTACGAATAACTAGCCCAATCTACCTAAATCGGTATACCATCGCATCATGGATTGAACACCTCAATTTCGCTGCATAGAGACATTTGTCTGGCAGCCCTCTTCTTTTCCCTTCTAAAATTGTTCGTGACTCAAGTTTTATGGAGGCAATCAGCACACACTTTCGCCAAGCCACATAGTTTACCACTGTCGCTTCAGAATAGCTGGAATTTTAGAAATGACAGCTAGAAGAAACTCTGCAGGCGCAAGGGTTGCATTTTTGCTACTAACTGCCTACGCAGTATTCTACGCTATAAGTATTGAAAACGTCACGTTATAAACTGTATCAACCGTTACAGAGTAAAAATAATAACTTTTATCGTTACTATGCCCTTGCAGCTACGCATTCATTCAATAAGTTTACCTTTCGTTGAGTGGATGGCTGCATCTTGGAAAAAACACTCTTAACGAATTTACATGGTATTCCAATAAAACATTGTCTATTGTTAGTATTCAATGAGTGATAACATCTCCGTTATCTCTCTCTCTCTCTCTCTCTCTCTGTATATATATATATATATATATATATATATATATATATATATATATATATATATATATATATATATATATTCCTTCCTGCCCTGTCACTCTGGCCTTACTAGCCCGGTCACACACCACGCACCTCTCACAATGTAGTTGCCTCAGATAGATATAGAACACGTGGAATTTTGCACGTCAACGGGTATCTTTTTAACTGTTTTCATTGATTATTGAAAGAATTTGCCATTTCCATTGCGTCCTTCAGTGCTATACCCTTGAACACGTTCATGTCCTTTATTTTACACATCCGTTAATTGTTTCTTTCATTGGCGACACAAACATTTATTCCCGATCAACAACATGGTCAGACAAGAAGCCAAGATCGTCTCAGTGTTATTGTAATGGACTTGTGCAATAAATATTGCAAATGATAGATTGGGAAGTGTCAGGTGTGAACACACGGGTGGTATTTCAGCCCCATTTGGTGTACACGAAAAATGTATGCTGAAAAACTGCAGATATACCTTCAAAAATGGCGAAGGACTGAACCAGTCAAGATTACGGTCAGGTTTGGTAAACTGGAGAAGGAAGCGCAAACACTGTTAAACATTTTATTAAGGGCACAGTAGTTTGTGATTGGTAGACGACATATTTAAGCAGTGAACAAATGCATTCATCTAAGCCATTTATTTATAGCACACCCGGGACATGAGAAGAGAACCTGAAGAAAAATAAAAACGGCTCGCTACGTATTTAGCTCACACTCCAAAGTGATCAACGGCACTTTACTCATATCCTTAAAGAAAAGGTATGTATAGAATTTGAGCTCTTTTGATACTAACATATTTGTGCGAGAGTTGGAGCTGACAAAGAGACTTAAAGGAAAGCTGAGAACACCGCGGCGAGTAACGGAACGTAAAATTATAGTCACACCATTAAGAAACGAAAATACTGCATTATAGATTAGCGATAAAACACCGCTGTGCGTGCGCCGTGCACATTTGCATGGGCGCACTCTAAATATACATACACACACGGCCTAGTTGTACAGCCCCCGCCTCGGCAGCAGGAAGTAGTGGGTTCGATTTCCACCACCGCTAAGCGCCCACTGGTTCAAATGGGCACAAGCGCACCCTGGCCTGACGTTCGGCTTTCTTCGGGGTTGGCACGGCAATTAGGAAACGAGCCTGCACTAGCCTTAAGTTCCCGTCTAAACACTCGTGGGTAGCCTCGCCCTCACCCCCCTCCCCTCCCCTAAAATAAAGGAGCCTGGTGATCCCATGCCCCCATCTTACCGATAGGTGGGTGTCCCTCCAAGCGTCTTGAACTCCCGTAGTTGCCGAGCACCGGGCCAGGAGCGCGCTTGTGCCAATTTTACCGGTAGGTACCTGGCGGCAGTACTCGTCTGCCTCCAACAGCGGCAGCAAAGGGCGCTCGACTATTTCACCAAAGCTGTGGTGCGAACAGGGGCCGCCCAGAGACCCTCGCAAATCTCTATAGGGCCCCCCTTCGAGATGAGAACCCATGTAAACAACCGAGCACCAGGTCGCGGTGCATCTCGACCCATTAGAAGAAGAAAAAAACCGGCGGGTTTCCAGCGGCCCCAGAATACATACACGCACAATACATATATGCATACACACACCATAAAAATAAGAAAAGCTTATCTCGTCTCTCATACTTTGTCTGTGTGCTTTTGGCTGAGCACGTCTGTTAACCACACTGTACATTATCATCAATCGGCTTTAAGCCACGTGCAATACTTCGGTTGTGTGGGCATTCCCTGCCTTTTATTTTCAATTTCCTTTTATACAAAAATGACATCAGAATCGTTATGAACAGCAGCACTATAGCCAAGCTGTGCCTGCAAGGCTGTTCAATGGCTGTGCCAGCGAGTGGAAACCGTGGGAGATGAATGTCTCCCGTGTGCGGTTAGCTACGGAACGAACGGGCGTGTACCCCCTGGGCGCGGACGCATTTTGTCTCATTAACCTCGGTCCGAATTAGCCACACGAATCAACCCTCAATCGACTCACCCGTCTACACTCCGGCTAGGTTGCTTCGCCTATGCTTTGAATGAACTCTGTTTGTTTTTCTTTCGTGCTTTCTTTTATTGCTTTGTTCATTTATTGCGTTTCCCTCCGAGCCTCAGTGCACCTCCTCATCACTACTTTTGTCTTGCATCTCTGGTTCCTTCTTTGATGTATGCTGTTTCTCCGCTTCGAACAACGTAATTGGGGTAATTACCACGAACAGGCGTTTCCTTTCTTATCAAGTTCCCGCAACCGCGAATGAAAACGCTCCATCAATTTGTCATAATTAAGGGGCCTGAAATGGGGCCTGCCGAGGGTCAGGCTTGATGAAGTTGCGCAATAATTTAGGGCAGCGGTAATGAAAGTTTTTCACTCCCACAAGAAAAGAACTCAACAACCGGCCACCTGCTACGCGCCGTATCAGCCATTGCTCGACGAGTGCTTGCGTTGTGCGCCACACGTTCGTAGTGGCACAAGATGTTCAATGTCCTTCGACGGAAAATAAGCGCACAAGAAGACACACACGAGCAGCCGAGAAAGACACAGGACAGCGCCTGCCCTGTGTCTTTCTCGGCTGTTCGTGTGTGTCTTCCTCTGCGCTTATTTACCGTCGATCCGCAATGCATCATCTGGCCCGTATGCAGGTGTTGTTAAACTATCTTTCAGTGCCCTCTCAACCACTTCTTCGACTATACTACCGCACTCTGCCTCAGGTGGGATATGCCACAGGCTTGTTCGGACTGCGTGCAAGAGTTCAAGCGTCCCGTTCAAATACCTCAGCATTGGAAATATCTGCTGCGTCGTCATTAATGCTCCCTCCTGACTTTTAAAGCTTTGTGTAAGAGCAAGACGCACATTAGGACTAGCGTGACTGGGAGCATTCCCAAAACTTCCCAAACAAAAACAACAGGGGCATTCCGATGTCTGCCAACTGATTCAACGAAGATAATAAAGCTTCCCTAAGTCTGTGCAGGATAAGGGTAAATGAGCAATTTCTTCAGCGTGAGGTTATTACTCCGGCATCACAAAGTCTGTCACCACTATATCCCTCACAACAAGAGGAACATCGCTGCTAACACCATCACTTTGTGGCAGACATGAAGTCCCCTCTAAAACGCTCAGAAAGGCACCTCATGAAAAAAAAATGTCATTAGCCATTTTAGGGCACACTTTTGAAGTTGAATGCGGCTACCCTCCAAGGCCCCTTATGTTTACTAGAAATCTACAGATTTTAGCAGCAACTTTCCGATATCTCCTCAGGTACTATAAGTGTGTAGGAGTGTTTACACACTTGAGCGGCTACAGCGCATGGGCTGCCGGTCAACAGCATCTAGGCACTGCTTTGGTCGCGAGGCCCTACGGTAGGGAGCCCATATGCAAATTGCATATATTGGGTAGATATGCTATGCGTGCTCGGAATGCCATTCGCTGTTCATTAAGTGACTCTTCAGAAAAGCTCGGCGTGGCCGCCCAGCTGTTCAACTTTGAAAACCGGGGACTCCTCCTGACCATGCGAACGCTATACCGTAGTTGTGTGTGTGGGGCTCAACTACACAGGTCGCATGGTTAAGGAGAGTGACGCCAAACCTCCACCAACGAGCATTGCACGCTTTTTGTACAATACGAAAAAGGTCAGCTAATTTTTTTCATTCTACACCATACATGTCTTTCCCTAAAAAAACTTTTACGAGTCATTTTGCTCGTCACAACTGCAGGCCACCTATTGTTCAGGAGTCAATCTAAGATAAGTCAGTTAAAGTATGATCAATGAATCTTTCATACTTGTTTCTTACAGGTATTGCAATGAATAAAAAACGCTCTAAAGATGCACTGTGATGCAAATTGCAGTTGGAAGCACAAGCGATTTCGTGACAGAGGACAGAGGAGGCAATAGCACAAGCAGCTCAAACGCTGCTGATCACCGAGGCTCGTCTTGTTGGCAAATATCCTGAAAAAGCTGATTTGATGGATTCTGACAACGTAAACGTGCTTTGAGTTCTCGCTGAGGACCAGCAGAAGACAGGTTTCACGGCAATGACGCGCACAAAACGTGCTTAGCCCCAGACGCCATGTACACACTATTCATACATTGCTCGAGGCAACGGTAATACGAGTGATCATATTCGAAACAAGTTCGCAAAGCTTTTGGTCGTCTATTTCTTTCATAAGCAGGCATTGATATGCCCCAAATATCCACTCGGCTTACTATTTCGCAAGTACTTCGCGACGAAATTTGGTGCAAAAAAAAAATGGCGCAACCACCAGGAGATACATTATATGTACTTGAGACATGTTCCAATGAGGAAAAGTTATGAACGAAGTATTTCTGGCTCAAAGACTACAAAGCACCATCTATGCGTGCGTGACTTGTTCAAGTGGTGAGGTCGAGTTTCAGAGCATCTTGAAGCCACTATCACGGGGGAAAAATGCACGAAATACTGCGAAACGCAACCTTACTTGACAAGAGCAAACCCACATGCCGTCGCTATGGCATAACTATATGCTATTTTACCCGTGTTTTTATCATGCCAACAATAGTTTCCTTCGAACTATAATTGTACTGCCAGCGTAGTTTTTTTTTCGTATGTGGGCGATGCAGACAGTTTCTTTAGGCGAACTAAAAATTTATTCAGACTGTTTGCGCCCTGAGATTCAGCTCCATTTTTGAAACCTAGGCTCATGCGTTTCACGAACTCCCACACGGAGACACAATAAAATAACGCACAACAGTTTGGTAATCTGCGCTTGAGACGAACAGAACAGAATGTCTCCACTAACGGTAGCGAGTCACCGCAATGAATCATAAGAATTTTGTTTGATGCTGTTTACTTCGATGACCTTTCATAAGTATACAAAAGGTGTAGACAGAATTAAATTTTATGCTGTAATGTAGGCTACCACTACCATATTCTCAGGACCAAGCTAAATATGTTGGTTCGAAATATTTAGAATAATTTGAAAGCGCAGCACTTAAGCGCCCATTACTGCGGCGGGTGTCGGCGTTGTCCCTCGGCGTAACCGAGCGAACGAAGCGAACGACCACAGCGAGAGACGAAAGCGAACACGGAGTGCAGCATTAGAATAAAAGCGTTGTGCCTCACAAGGCTTGCGACGACCGTTACAAGATGGCACCAGAGCAGTGCGCCATTTAGCGCCATCGTCTGTTCACCGATGGCATGCGGCGAGCGCGACGCACGACATATGGGAGAAAACGAGCTGCATGAGCGGAGGTCTGTCTGCCGCGGCTGCTGCGTCACCCACGCGCTGCATGTCGGGATCTCCCGATTAACCAGGCAGACGCGTCACACTCTGCTCCGTTTGCAGCGCGCCGCACGAGACAGACTGTCCGCGCCAGCCAATAGTATATCGTGAAATGAAAACGCGTATATAGCTGCGCTCAAATTTCGCATTAGAGAGTATCGTAGTCATCCGTGAATCTTTTTTTTTTATGTAAAGAAAGATGCTCACCGTAATTAAAAGCTACAGATGTATGCCTGGCTTACGACCTGACATGTTACTCCAGCCATTTGGCGAGAAATGTGACGTGCGCAATGATCGAAAACACAGAGACGGCTCGTGCACCCACGAAGACGTCACATACACACTAAATCTAGTCATAAAGCCTCCTTGCAAAGGTAAAAAGCCCTGTGAACTTCTGCGTGTAACCAAAGGATACTCGCACAGCATTAGTCTTCTTTTTTCATTATCTCAGGTTCACTTATGCATATCCTACTTCATTGCCTTCCATCTACCGGCGTTGCCGTGGTGCTCAGTGTGCAAATACAGCGCTACTCGAAGACCGAGAATAAGTAAGAAGCAACGGGAACGCAACGCATGCTCCATCCGCCTACGCGCTTATATAGTTTCTCCCTCACACGAGTCAGTACTGACGCAAGTTCGCACGTGCCTCTGCATTCTATTTGAGGGACGAAATGCAGTTTCGCAACGTGCTTCCCAAGTGACCGTAGTCAAACATGAACACTTCTGTAAGAATATGCGGCAGTAAAGTATTGCACGCTTAATGCGAGGTCCAAAAAAAACCCCCACCCTAGTGATTTGCATATACTAGTTTGCTTGCTTTTATTTATTTTTTTCGTTTGCCCCAGAGAGCGGTCGAAAAAATAAAGAAACAATAATAAAGTGGCGTCGGAGAACAGAAATTATATCACTACATTCCGGTGTCGGGACATCACCGAAAAAGCCGTCCGTCAGCCAATGCTTCGTTCAATGCACTTAATTTTGTTCTCGGCTGCGAATCGACCTATCGAGTGCCAGGCACAAAAAAAAAACTTTTAAGAAAATCGCCGTTGGCGAATCGTCGCCAGCGCTGGATGCACAGAGCATGACTCGAATGTGCGACGGGCGCTGAGTGTTAGGTACGTAAGTTAACCTGATAGTAGTTCTTTCAATTTCTCTTTAGGGCGAAGCTTTCTTTGCAGCATACGGGCTGTAAAGAAAGCTTCGCCATAATAAAGATAAGCATACGGGCCGTATGGTTATCTGCAATGTAGTGTCAATGAACGGCCTTCAGTTCTGCGTAATAAATAACAATAAGTTACTGCCTAAATCGTGGCGAAACAGCGCGGATGACGCAATGTGCGAAACAGACAGCGTATTGGTGTGTTTCGCCCGCCCCGTCGTCCATGCTGTTTCGCCACAAGGAACGTAAACCAACTGCCCCAACTTACAACCCTGGTATACCTGTCACATATAAAGTCGGCTCATAAGCATCTCTAAAGCGCGCCAACCTCTTTATGAAATAGAGCTTGATATTCAACGACCTAATTATTTGATTTACTTCGATTAAGGCATTTGGTACGGGCCGCTTGGTGTGTGTTCTCTTGGCCAATCCTTCAGAATGGGCATGTTTCACTTTGACACAAGGAATATATAATCTCTAAATGCAGCCACAAGTCGCACTTTTCTGTGCACACACCTGTCATCGCCATTCTTCCCTCGTCAAGCATCACACGTCGCCTTCATCCACGCGACATTGCTGCATAGGTCTCTCACATTGTGCATCCGCACGATTTGATGTTTGCATTCCGGCCGAGCTTGTGAACGCAGTATAGGGCATAAATATAAGAACTGCGTGAGATTAAAAAAAAAGTGAAGGTGAAGGAGCAGGAGCGTAAGCACTCAGTGAGAATAAACGTTGCATGGGACGAAAGTAAATCCAGTTGTATGTATCACTGGCAGTTGTATATCATTTAATTACCCGCTTCACTAAAGCTCTGCCTCCCACAGATACCAAGAGGTGCGTTGGATATACATATTTTATTTCTTCGTCTTCATGAATATTTAACCCACAAACTCAGTTCTATGATTATCATCTCGTTATAAAAAAAATGTACTTTTTTCTTCCTTTAAAAATGAAAAAGAAAGATCGTTCACACTTAAAGCTATGTTCATTGCATATACTTTACCAAAGCCGGAATATAACGTTCTTATGTGCGTCTTCTTGGTGCATGAACAGACGAGCAAGCTTAAAGAAAGCAACCCTCCCCCCTCCCCCTGATCTGTGTTACCTGAAGTTAGTTTAAGCACTTGCACTGATGAAAGCCAGAGCCACTAAAAGTGGGGCATAGAAACAGGAAGTAAGGAGGTTGACGAAGATCACGATCGGAATGTGCACCGCTAATGTTAAGTGAAAAGGCCCAAGGCACACAGCGTAAACACTCAAAACATAGGTTTCGACGTATATCTACCACTAAGCTATGTACAAGCGTTGCTGGCCTTGCCATCTATAAGCAAATGAGCTACCAGTCAAGTGCTCGGCCGCTGTAGGACTTTAATGCGTGATACGGCGATGTCCCAATCTTTCAGGTTCTATAGGATGGCACATGAAATTTGCCGCAGCCGAAATAGTCTCGCAGCGTCCTTTTTCGGTGCTGTTGCTGCTTCAGGCTTTCAACCTAAATTTTTAATGGTGCATGCCTAAATGGTTTTTCCCTTAATAAAGTAAAATGTCGAGCCACAAGACGCTTCTAGCCGCCTACTGGGCGAGCATGTCAGCTTTATTGCATAGCCTCCGTTAGTCCATCATTGCGGCAGAGTACGCCTTCAAAACACACGTTCTCTCGGGAGCGGGCTGTCATACTAGCTTCGAGTTCCTCATATGGCGTTGTTTTTTCCTCACTCTGTTGTACGCTTGATCATTTTGCTTTTTAAAGCTTTAATTTTACACATTCACGAGTAGAGTAAAGTACGCGTAACCGCACTGCGGCGATAAGGGCGCCTTTAATATTTTCCTTGGTTATTATTATTATTATTATTACTGTTGTTGATTCTGTTAGCGTCATAGTGATAGCAAGGCAACTTGGTATGTGAGTTATAGTATTCGGGTGTTTTACGTACCAAAACCATGATTTCATTATGAGGCACGCCGCAGTGCATAGGGTACCCCAAGTTAATTTTGACCCCCAGAGGATCTTTAAGGTGCCCCAATGCACGGGACATAGCCGTTCTTACATTTCGCCCCATCTAAATGGGGTCGCCGGGGCCGGGATTTGATCCCGCGACCTCGTGCTAAGCAGCGCAACACCGTAGCGGCTAAGCCACCACGGCGGGTTGTCCTTGGGATGTTAGTGACCGCTTACCGCGGATGAGGAACGGGACGTAAAGCCGGGCCGAACATCAGGTTCGTCAAAACGACAGGGTAGTTCAACGTTCGCGTACAGCAACGCCACGCATGACGGCCTTCCCGTTAAACCGCTGGACATTTCATTAATCTCCTTCTTTCTCCCCTTCCTTTGCTCATTTTACGTTTCTATCGAACCGTTCCTTTTCCACAGGGTTGGGTACAGCAAACCGATACTCGCTTCTATAGTTACCATCCCTATAGCCTTCCCGCAATCCGTCATGACTACCGTTTGGTGGGCGACATGCAAAGAACCGAAAACACGAAATTGCGCAGTTTCACACACACACAAAAAGCGAGAACACTGGCGTCACAAAATGACGCTTAAAAATTTTAATTAAATTACGGGATTTTAGGTGCCGAAACCACTTTCTGATTATGGGGCACGCCGTAGTGGAGGACTCCGGAAATTTCGACCACCTGGGGTTCTTTAACGTGCACGTAAATCTAAGTACATGGGTGTTTTCGCATTTCGCCCCCGTCGAAATGCGGCCGCCGTGGCCGGGATTCGATCCCGCGACCTCGAGCTCAGCAGCCCAACACTATAGCCACCGAGTCACAAAACCACGCTCGAGCGACTGCGGGTTCCAGGCTCTCTAGACGACAGAAGGTGCCTTCACGCTCTGATGGGTGACGCGTTTCATTCTGGGAACAACCGGACGATGCCTTAACATTATGTTTTTTTTTTTTTTTACATCGCGGTTCTCACAGGAAACGTCGGCCTTCCTAGATGACGTCAAATACGGAAAGTGCGACAGAGAGAGATAGGACGAGAATCCGCGAGATCTAGCTATGATTTACAGCAGAAAGTTTAGCTGCCAAGTGCGTTTTTTTTTTTTACTAATTGCGCAACCAGTAAATCTACTGCGCAAACGCTGAAAGAGATCCAAACACGTAAAGTGCCGGTCTAAACTGACTTATACTTTACTGTCTTTACTAGTTTCATTTCCCTTACATGCATGTGGAGGCGCTCAATTCATCGCTCACGTGCACTTTAGCCAAAAATATAAACCCCGCGCGCGCGCGCGGAGCCCGTTCTTTTTCTTTTTTTTTAAACCAGGGAACGACCACCGGAGCGCGAACCCGGTCCATTATAATATTTCAGCGCGGCTTCTTGGCATTCCACTACTCAAGCGAAGCGCGGCGTTGTTGCTTGCTACTAACGCCACTCTCGGACGCCGGCACCGTGAAAACGGAGGCGGCCGCACTTATCGGAAGCGTGACCTGCACGCACTGCCAGGGTTTGCCGAGCGGGCAATCAATCAAGCGACCACTTTACACCGGAGCACGCCAGAAAGTCCCCAAAGAGTGCATTCTGACGTCACTACCTGCCCCTATGCGTATCCGCCATGCTTTCGAGTTGGGTTGAATCGAAGTGGTCACTGAAGAAAGGTCAAGTGAAGCTGTTTGTCAGATTTCTTAACTTTAAATATAAATGTACTGCATCGCGACATGGATGATATCTCAAGAGCCCGCATCGTTTGGGGCTCAAAAACTGTCGTTCGCAGAGAAAATAAGGCGGAACATGGGAGAGATAACCAGTAAATGCCTGATTATTGACACTTCGACTTTTTCTCTCTCCTATCCTACATTCCTTTGTTATTCGTATGAAAAATAGACTCCTATTTCTGCGCGTGCGCAAGTGTGCGTGTGTGTGCGTGCGCGTATACTTTAGTGCACGCACCTATCCCACTTATTGTTCCGCATCTGTGTTCTGCAAGGAAACGTAAAACATTTCTCTAGTTCCCTCCCTCCGTTCTTCCCTCCCTCTCATTTTTTTTTATTTTCTTCCCTTAAACGCCTTCCCCCGTGAAGGGCAGCAAACTGGACGTGCGTTGGTTGACCTTTCTACGTTTCCTTCCTTCTTTTCCATCCTCTTCCTCATCCATCTCTATTGAGTCCCGTGAACAATGCACTGATTGTGAACACTCCACAGATGCGTCAACACTCGACTGAGTCACGTGCCATGAATGCCAGAGTGAGATTCATGCAATAGGGACGCTAAGAGACATCATTTTGCAAGCGCCATATTTTCTGACAATGGTGAACGGTTACTACTCTTGTGGCAGCCACAGCATGGCTCAGATTTTGTGGTGATTCTTTCCTCGAAACATTGCCCCCCCCCCTCTTTTTTTTTCGTTGACTCTTCTAAAGCACTGCCACAATTATTGCTAGAATATCGCCGCCTTTAAAGGGAGGGGGGATGAAATTGAAAAAAAAAATCTTTACAGAACAGGGCCCCTGCGTGCCATGTGCTTAAGTTTCAGCCATTGGATGCACTATACATAACTATATAGTTTCATCAGCACCTTTGTTATAAATAGTTTCATTAGCCAACCTACCTCTACGCTACAACGGTGCTGAATTTTGTGCAGAAGTGAACATATTATAATTTATTTTGGTTTGAAAAGGCGGCCGTATAAGGCACGGGCACAAGAGCAACGAAAAGAACGCAAATTGTCAATCCCTTTGTGACCCTGTCTTGTATACACTGACTTTTCAAACGAAAATAAACCCTTATTGAATAGCTCAGTTTCGTGTTGGTTCTAAATGTATCCATCCCTTATCAGGTTATTCATAAGCAACTGCAGTGTGTGTCAGTCAACCCTGGTAGGGGTTGTTACTTGAGTTTTCGAAAATAAACAAAAACAACAATAATAATTGGCTTTAAATAGAATACGTCCAGCGAAAATTGCAAAATAAGAATAAATATAAGGGGAAGCATGTACAATGCGTAATGCCAGCGCAAGAATACAAGTTAACATAATACATATCTCCGAACAAAGGAAATAAACCAAACATTCAAATACAGTAATGTACATCGCACTAAAAACAGAACACATTTGCAAAGATATGGGAATAATGAAATATGACACGCTTACCAGCTCATGAGGACACATGAACTAAACCTGTGGCAGCCCTGCCTTTTCTCGCACTTCTAGAAATTGATCGATTGTACGCTGTTGGTGTTATAGGCCTGTTGAGGCTATAGTTAGCAGCGACGCTGTGTGTAACGGAGCTCCTTACCGTTGTTTATTTTCGCAGGTGCCCGGAACCGCACAGGAGATTGCATAGTTCAACGATTCGGACACCGCACTGAAGGGCAGCAGAGAAGAAAGATCCCAGCGCATCCCAGATCCTCCTTTCCGTGTTTCCACTCGTACCGGAGCGCAACAAATGGACGAGTTTCTGTTGTAACGACGTACCAAATACAGTGTATTGGATGAAATGATGCAAAAAAAAAGCAAAACTATCCTGACTTGTGTACAGTTATCAGCGGAATCTAGCCTAGCTTTCAGCCTCTCTCTTCTGTTGATGTCCAGAGTGTTGGTAACCAGTAGGTATACCGTTCGTATCAGCTAAGCCTTTCGGGCGGCCGAGCGCTCACTGTATGAGTATAGGCGTCAACAATCAAACAATCAGTGTTCCGTCATTGTGCGTGAAAGAGAAACCTGCTATGTGTCACGTTGTTGTTGCACAAAATTAAAATATGGTTCGTCGTTATGGGGTGGTTAGACCGATGAGTTTTCTAACCCCTTGTCGCTGTTATACTTAACGGATCCCCTGTTATCGCTCTTTAACATGCTCGTTCGGTCGATGTATCTCCGCACTCATTGCCGCGTTCGTCGTTAACTTAAGGAGCCTAAAGAGGTTGTTGCTTCCCGCGTAATCAAATCTCGAATGTTCTAAACGCAACAGTTACAGTTCACTGCGAGTGGCAGCGTTTACAGCGCAACTATTAACATGTTATAAGCGTTGATCGGCTTTCCAACAGCAGTCCTAGCATTACGAGAGGACATCACAGCCACAGCTCTACAAGAAAGCAGAAATATCGACGCCAGACGAATCGATCAACAATATCTGCTCTTGATGAGACCATCAGACTTGCGGCCCTTAACACAAAGTCTGTGAAGAAAATAATGATCAGGCTATTTCCGTTGAAGAAGGAAAATACAATGTACCTTGGTTCGAAGTATCGTAAGCATTGTGACGCACTTCCGTGGCACTGTTCGCGATATTGATAGCGATCATTATAAACGCTGTCATTTTTATTCCTGGTCAGTGTCGGCCATTGTGGAACACCGGATCAGATACTGGTAGCGCTTAAGAGGTCTCTTGACATTTCAAAGGATGGAATTCCTACATAATCACTAAGGCAAGCGCCCTTTTTTATATTGTATTCATTTGCACCTAATGGAGAGTACCTAGTTCCTTTTGTTGTTCGCGAGCCAGTGCTAAGCGTTTTGCTCACGCAGAGTACCCGATGTAGTACATGAACGCAATAACGTGCGCGTGACCCTTCCTCATCAGCACCCCCTTTTGCTTGTACTTGTTGGCCTACACGCTAAGAATTCAGCGCCTACAAAAGCAGCGTGGTCCCGGTGCTGGCATTACTCTAAGATTCATTGCCGAGCTGGCACAGTTATCGAAGTCACACTCGACTGAACACATTGAAATGAGCCGCTTATCCCGTGTAACACTTGAAGTTTTCATAAACTGCCTGCATGCATTAGATCTGAGCTAGATGTTTATTTTTATTCTATATTCCTTTTTTTCTTCTTCCCCTAGAGTAAATGCACCAGGAAAATAAAGTGAACTGAAGGTGCAGAGGCGGGCGGAAGGGGAGGGGAAAGCTATCCAAAGTGAAGTTCTTTTTTTTTTTTTCATAAAAGGAACCTGGCGCTTATGACGCATTACTTTATTTGCTTTCGCTTTCGGTACGCACGCGCCGATACAGCAGAATTAGCGACCACAACGTATACTCGAAGTTCGCAATACAGACAGACACTGGAATTCCAGTAGGATACGAACGCACCCGATTGAGCGGTGTGATCAGCCGCGGGACGACGTTGACCCCCCGGGGCGTTGATGAGCTTAGCCCGTAGCCAAATACCCTCGCGCGGCGTAGCTCGCAGACGCCGTGTACGCTGCACCGAATAGTGCTGTCTTCATCGTTCCTCGTGTTTCATCTGTCGTCAAACCACGGACAGGGCCGAGTAGATGTCGTCGCACACTTTGTGTCTCTCAGAATGAAACGCGTTGCTTCGTTCTCCCTAGAGAGCTGGGATTCTAGCATCTCGAGTGACCGTATGCGAAAAGCCCCAGGCGCCCGCGTATACTTTGAAGAGCCGGCGACGTATCCGCGACGGGTCATCCTATAGGAGACCTCCGCAAAGCGGAACTCGTCTGCCGTATTCTACAACCTTCAGTCTTTATTTAGTTTGTTTCTTCATGCTAGTATGCGACATGTCTTTCGTTTCAATAAAAACGTTATACCCAGCAAACTTCACTGTGTGTTACGAAGTCACTTCGGCGGGAAATAACTGCATGTCTGAACTAGTTGCCAGTGTTGTCCTTTCTTCAACGTTGTGCCAGTACTGTAAGAGTCCTGAAACGTCCTTATACTCTTTGACTTAGCAGTCACTGAAACTTCCAGCGCACCTAAGGATATGCGGCGCGGTTGGTGGCACTTGAGACTCCACGGTAATATGGCGGCAACGATACGTAGAAACAACGTAAGCGCCATGTATACCAGCATAAAGCATGTCTCCAATAAACGTTTAGTGGCTAAGGTGAAAGCGACAGCAGCAGTCGTCAAAAGAGTAAGGTTCGATTCATGCCAATCAGAGCAAACAAACGTCAAACAAGAAAGAGGGCATATATTATTTTGTTGTCGCACAAGCTCAACAAGAGCAACAGAAAAGCACATCTGACACACACAGCGCTGTGTGTGTCAAATATGCATTTCTGTTTTCCTTGTTCAGCTTGCTCTACAACGAAGTAAGATATGCCGTACCAACAAGCCCTTATAGCTATCCTCATCAAAGAGAGAGGGTTCAAAGGAAGGTGGAGACGAAGTGATGAACACATGAGTCGGAGATGTACTAATAGGAATTATATACGCCCTCCAGAGACATTCCATGTTCGATTACTGTGAATCCCTACTGACCTTGTTACTCAGTATGCAGCTAATTATGGCTTCCCTGCTTCTTTTCGTAACCACACAGACAGTGCGCAGTCGTTCCCTGCCACTTCCCGACAAAGCTACAGTCATAAATCCTGGTCGTCAGGATCAAAGAAACGCGAACTACAGCCCCATCCGTTGCCCAGGTATTTACCCACAGCATCTTGAAACAGCGCGTCTGCTTAGATTCGGCACATGATGTTCACTAACTAATACAGAGCGAGCAAACCTAGTTCGTTCCCGCCTTGATCTGCGTGCGCTAGGGCTCTCCGGCTGGGCATGAAGCCAGCCGGTCTGTCGTGCCGCCTAGAGAGGTTTCCTTTTGTCATTATCAGCGGGGACCCTTTTCTGGTGGGCGTCACGACGGTCGCTTGCATCACTGCCGGCCTTCATTTCCGGACGTGCGTGGCGACGGCGCTCTCTGCTCCGGCAAGCACCAAGCCGACGCATAATTCAAGCACGTTGGCCTGAGACATCTCCGTGCCGAGATACCACTGCTCGAGCGCGCAGCGATCCCCTGGAAACCTAGTTCTGGCCTGCAGACGGAGAGTCTCGAAGGAATTAAGAGACACGGTGGACCGCGGCGAGGCCATCTGCCTCTCGAGCGGCATTTATGAAGCCCTCCTGCGTATATCTTTCCGGATACTAACGCCATCGTAAGTGACCCTCGTATGGTACGCGTCATTTTATCGTTCTTATAAGTATCTTTATCTGTTCATTTTGTTCTCCGTGCTTTTAAACAGGTGCCCCGTAGAGGCAGGTCCTACACGCCTTCACACTAGCCACGCATCAGCAGAGGTTAACAGCGTTTCAAAGAACCTCAGTACAGAACTGGCTGTCTTGGCGTGATAAACCAGGAGTATGCATGATTAATAACAGTGCTGCTGCTGAATCTGCCATTCACAGTGGCAAAGAAGCGCGTAGCCAGAAAGGTTACGCCGGTGTTCTTAACTGCCGTAGTGGTCTTACAACATAACTTGCAACAGATGCAACAGCTGCAACAATGCCTGAAATGCCTTGAAAAATGAGTCAGAGCGTGTTCTCCCCGCAAGTGCAATGGTGTGGATTGAGGCGGCCGGGGTTTTGTGGTGGTTGTGCATCAAGAAGACAGCGTTGCTTTAGCGCCCTGTAAACAAATTACCACGGAGCTAAGAACTTCGTAGCGATCGCCGAGTGCGATTTCGAGAGAAACAGTCCCAGCAACGAGAAGCCGTGCTTGCAGCATCGTGCTAGTCGTGATCAGTTAAATGTGTGAGAAAACCCTCTAATATCTTACCTTGAGGCAGCACGCAACATCTTATTAGTAAGTTTATTCGCTGTATCTAGGTAATTCCATAGTCTCTTATAAGTAGACCGACTTGTCGAGTACGCATGAGAAACGCTGCCATTTTCTCACAGCGTCCTACGGGGCAATAAGGTGTTTTCTTTGTATATTATACATACGAGGAAATGTCTGACGCTAAACAGAGTGAAGAACAAAATGTTAGCTCCATGTCACGTGCGTGTATTGTGAAGCAGTCTTTATGACCAGCGGTGGCAGCGCGCACTTGGCGGCGGCCGGTTCAACAAGAGGATAAAACGAGAGCGGTTATCCTGTGGCTTGGACAAGGATGAACACTGACCCCCAATGTCATAGAGTGATAGAGGGCTTACAGAAGAAGAAACGCATCTATCAACCGCGATGAGGGCACAGACACACCTGAGGACTTTAGTATATCCTGCTCAATGTGTCACGCAGAACAAGCCGAACCAAGCATTCAAAACCTGCTTTGGGACTTTTCCACCACTCAAAATATCCGAGATAATTTTACCAGACCAAGTGGCGCAACCAACTAGATTTTCTCAGCGCCTAATCTACTGCTGGGAACGCAGAAATATCGTCTGATATCAGTATAGAAATTCGCGACAGAAACCGACCTTATCGGACCGACCTGGCTGGGCCTGAGAACCTTTAGTGTGACTACCTCAATAATCCTACGCAATAACCCCTATGCCCTATCCAGGCCATAGATCCATTCCTTCTGCAAATAAAAAGCTCATTCATTCATTCATTCATTCATTCATTCATTCATTCATTCATTCATTCATTCATTCATTCATTCATTCATTCATTCATTCATTCATACGTGTGTGCCTCACATATTTCTCAGACGGCAAAGTCTAGATATTTGGCGTACCTACAGCGTACAAAACCGACTAAGTGGCTCGTAAATCGCCACAAATCTAAATTATAGCCCAGCTTCAAACGTCGCAGAAGCCCTAAAACCCAGACATACATGCCATGCCAATATGTGGTTTCTTCAACATCTTACAAAGTTGACGTCTCGGATAAACAGCGCCGCATCTTTGCTCTCGGCGACGGATTGGTATGTACATTAAGTAAGGCTTAAGTAAGTACACATCCTTTATTATTTTTTTCCTTTTATTGCGATAGCAAATATATTCACTCCAGGCGAAATTATTGCACTCCAGATGCATTTCTCCCATCGCCGTGAGTTTTCGTATAAAATCCAAAGACTATAACACCGTCGCCACGCACCCTACACGCTGTATATGCTTGTAAAGCCTGCGAGGGGAGCAGACGATCGCGGCTCAAGCTCGCCCACGCGAAAGGGAGGTGAGCGGGGGGGAGGACGCGCGCCGTCTTCTGTCGGGTACGAGGCGCTCAACGTTGCGAGGCACCAGGGGGGAGGGGCGGGAAGAGGGGCTGCGTTCTGCTCCGGCTGCATGCAACTGTGTACGTAGCGGCTGCACGTGGTCGCGCGGCCGTCTCATGAGAGCGGTCTGCGTTTAGGGCGGAGTCTAGGCGGGTGCGTCGACGGCTCGTAGCCTTGTGCGTCCTCTGTGTTGTCGTCGCTCAGTTTTCGGTTGAGGCATAAACAGCACGAAGGTCCCTTCGCTCGCTGCTGCTGCCACGCTTAGACACGCCAGCGTTTCTACAGCGAGTGTCCGCCGCCATCGAGGCAAATGTCTCTATATTGGGTGGGAAACATCTTGCTTAGTGTGTTTAGGTTTGGGCGCCAAGCCCACCTTATATCACGTTACATAGGAATGCGTTCAGAATCAGCAATTCCTTCAAATAAAAGACCCGAGTGCGGAGCAGTGGGAGAGGGTGCTCTCCAGCAGCGACCCGAAAGTCCAGCATGGACTAGTAAGGCACGCTCGCCGAGTAGCCACCCTCAGTGGTGCCCTGGAATAGGGGCGTCGACCCTGCGCAGATGGGGAAGAAGACCGTGAAGATGGCCGACCACATCTGCCACCGCTAATTTCTACACCATTAGAGCAAATAAAGTTTTTCCTCCTCCTCCGCCGCCATCGAGCCTGCGCGCTGAAACCATGCTTGTTGATTTAGCTGGCAAGCGAATGTTTACAAGCTGATACAGCCGATGAAAGTGCTATCCTTACTTCGTGTGACTGTCTGCTAATTTGCTATCGCAAGCGATGCTTCGCCTTTCTGGCAAGACTGCGACTTCTTTCTTTTTTTCTTGTGTGAGGCCTAGCACTCTTTTCACATCATACACTGTCCCCTTCAAACGAATTTGCCTCTATACACAAACAAAGTGCGTGTTGTGATCTGCCGCGTAGCTCAGTGGTTAGTCGTTGCGCTGCTGAGCTTCAGGTCACGGATTCGATCTCGGCCGCGGCAGCCCCATTACGATGGACGCAGAATGCAAAACGCTCGTGCACAGTGCATTTAGAGTACGTTAAAGGACTCCAAGTGGATAAAATCATCTGGAATCCCCCACCACGGCGTGGATCATAATCAGATTGTGGTTTTGGCACGTAAGATCCCAGGATCTTTAAGTGTCGCTTGTGTTTAAGCATTTCTTATAATGAAATCTCAACTTTCCTGTAGGATGCACTGTGTTCATTTTGGCATCTTTGTATGCTGTCTCTGTCTTGTTCCTATTATATTGTTTTCGGCCTTTCAAGGTTTTAAATGGCCGTAAAATGATGAAGCCTAAGTGAATAAGAAAATAAGATACTCCCTCAATGCGCCAACAGAGTATTAACTTTGCACCGGACGTCATCCTCATCGAACCAGCATAGTTTGGACGAAAGAGTACGAGGGCAAGTATGAATTATCTGAGCTTCAGTTGTAATTTTTTTATATTATTGAGCAAATATCGCCTACATTGCTTTTCTACAAGGCCGCCCAAATTGTCAACACACTTTTGCTAACGATCAACAAATTATCTCGTTTAAAAAAGTGATATCGCTTAAGATGCCAGCAATAAATGCTTCGCAGTATTCATCTATTTGTCAGAATAGAATCTTCGTCTTTGTAGGGTTAAATTATGTGGCCAAACAGGCGATAGTACGATGGAGCGAGATAAAGTGGATGCTCCTATAGCTCGGAATTGAGTTTCTGGAGTCTTTCGACAGTGTAGGCGATGATGCACGGACGTACCAATGTCTCTCAAACATCCATTCATTAATTTGTCATTCATTCATTCATTCATTCATCCATTCATTCATTCATTCTGTAAAACGCCATCCGACATGTCCAAAGTGCAGGATTCAGTTATCCAGTGAGCGTCTTACCATAATAAGCGCTAGTGGCTGTTGACACTGTTTCTTCATAATGTTCCAGTAATGACACACGATACTTTAAGAAAATTGTTAGAATTATACTGTGCGGATACACGGTAAAATGTAAAGTCTATTGGTTATTATAGAAACGGCACCGCAGAAAAATACTGACACAAAATGACACGATCGCACGGCGCTTGTGTCGTTGTCTCACCCTATGTCCCTGTTTTTCTGTGGTGCATTTTCTAAACTTCACTCCATAACAACTGGCCCAACAACAGTTATTCTTGACTGCTGGTGAGGCACACGAGGACACATATGAGAGCAGAGAGTCAACTTAAATTTCAATTGATTTTAATTACAATCAACTTTACAGACCATGACTGACTCTCGAGCTTCTATGACTTGTTGTGACGTTCTATGACAGTCTATGTGGTAGCTGATTTAAGATGTTTTCATTCCACACTCTGATCTTTGCTCTCAGGATTATAGTTACGAACCCAAGCGTCGTGGACTGCAATAATTCTGCCACGATTTCGTTCGTGTTGGGGTATAATTAGAACTATCGTTTGTCCAAATGCATTCGTTTGTGCCATTGTCTGAACTGTTTCGCCATCCACCCCACACGCTTTTTTTTTAACCCGAGCTTATTTTGGACACGTCACAACGAGGGTATGCGGCGCGACAACAGCATGAAAGAAAAACGTGCGGAAAGAATGACAAACTCAGCAAAACAGTTTCGAGCTTTTAACTGCTGCAGCAGTAAAATCTCGACGAGGGAACAGGCGTCGGAGCGCGGTATTCTACATAGTTGGTGGACCACAAGCAAGCAGAATTCGGCATTAAATATCCAGAAGACGCTAAATCAAGAACACTCCCACCGCGGCTCGAGGCAGCCGCGAAGAGCTACGACCGAGACGATCAGCTCTGGGCCGTCCAGCAGGTCCTCGAGGCGCTCGAAAGGCACGGACCCAGCGAGCCGGCAACGGCGAGCGGAGACCCGCGCCGAGTAACGGCAACTTCGAGGATGACGTAGGCCCTCGTCGGGGCGCGCGAGCGCCCAACTGCAGGCATAAATAAAGTTTCTCCAATCCAATTGAAGCACTGCTGTCACCCTATGTGTCGCAACGTAGGCACTGGCCGAATAAAAGTATTTCTTACTTAGAACCTGGTTTGTTCAACTGGATCCTGACTAGCCGGAACGAGAATATTACTGCATGGTTTTCAATTTGGGCTGAATAAAATGCCAACGTCCCATTTTTTCCCGTCCAAGATGACAAAAAGGGAAAAAAATGCCGTTTATAAACAAAGACCATTTCAAGCTTCCGGTTTTTGCCAAAGAAATAGAGCTGGCAAGAAAGATGCGAGCCGCAATAGTGCGGCAACACAGAAGCTCGGACCGTACCTCATAAACGTTTTTTTTTTCTTTTTTTGCTGATGGTGCTAATGAGAACTTTATAAATCAGTTCCGCCGTAGATTGCACGATAAGATATATCTGTATAAAAAACATGCTGCCTTACTTTTACTTGAGAACGCAGAAAGTGGCGTCTCGTACGTTAAACCAAATTTAGTACACGCTAATACACGTTTGCCCTTACATCGGCACAGTAAGGCGGAACAACACGGGACCGAAAGAGCCTTTTGGGGCCGCAGGCTAACTGCTGCCAAGGCGTGTGCAAACCGCCTATAAGCAATTGCCCGTGCTTTTCCAACACACCTTCGGACCATCCTCGTCCACGTACTTATGGCAAAGTCCCGTAGCGACACGCCCAACAGCCTTTTCCCTGCACTTCGAGCTTATGTACTTACACTGCACCTCAAAGAAAGAAATGATCGTACTGAAATTCGCTCTCTACAGAGCACTAATATCATCTGAGAAAAAAAAACGTTGCACTTGCTTCAGGATACATTGCCGGTATCACTGCCTCTTTTCGTACGCCAATTGCGCGTGGGATGTGACTGACCGCACAACTCCAATTTCAACTCAGCCCGTAATGGGCATCGTCATCGTGGCGCAACGAGCCGCCCACGACGCAACCGTCTCGACTTGAAGTGAGGTCATTACGTCGTCAGCACTAAGCGTTTACGCATCACGCCTACGGCATTCCCAAGGTTCTGCCTTCTTCTACAAGGTGGCCACCTCGTTTGGATAATTTCCAAGTAGAAAGCCACTCCAGAGTGCGCGCGAGGTTTGCGGGGTAGAGAGCCCTCGCACTGCCGCCTAAGCTCCACTAACTCTGCGGCAACCATGGGTGACATTTGTGGTCACCGGTCATTCTGCAACCACTTATACATAAAGCCACGGTACCCATTTTAGTCCGTATAGATAACAGTCAACTACACACACCATGATCTGGCGCCAAGTTTTTAGTAGTAACTGCAGTTCAGAATTCAACTAGGCGTGGGGTTGCAAACAAAAAAAGGGCTAGCGTCCTTCTTTTATTTTCGCACCTCGTCGCAGCGCGGCACAACGTGTGTCCAACGTGGCTAAATGCCAGGCGCTCGCCTGCCCCCTTTCATAGCATAAACACACATAAGCAACAAGAAGCTGTCCTGACGAACGGCGCTCGGCGGCATAGTCAAGAAAGACCGGTTCCAGCTTTTTCGTAATCATTTCCTCCTGCCAATGCTAGTCACATGCTTTCTGTGTCTCCTTTGCAGCTACATTTTTAGCGCTGTATCTACACGTATATATTGTTCGCGTCAACCATTCCCTGAAGTGTCATTATACAGCGTCTTGCAGAGAGGTTTAAGAAGGCAATAAGTGTAGAGCAAACGGCTCTTGAAGTCCAACAGCGAAATCTTATATCGTTCTCTCGATGTGACGCCACAGCCATGTCATCGACGACGCAACGATGGGAAAAGTGTTACAAGCACGCACACGTCAAACGCAGTTTGAAGCAGTTTCCTTTCAACCGCGCTTTGCTTGTTTTATGCCTTTCGACATGCTGCCCAGCGGCGTGAACTCGTCGTCCTCGAGAGAAGCCCTCTTATTTCGCTCCTGAAGTATGCCAGGAATTTTCACCACGTAGCCCTAGCTGCTTCATGCGCGGCGCCACAACGCGATGCGCGTCAAGCTTCCAATATTAGGTTTTCAATATTCGACCAAATCACCAGCCTCGAACGACTCCGTGGCAAGTTTTCGACGTTTTCACTGCTCTCGCGTTCTTCAAGGGCGCAACTGTCCCACTCTTGAAGACTTAAGAAACAGCACGAGTGACTGTAAACGAAGTCCGAAGACGACAAACTGGAAACAAAGCTTCTGTGAACTACAGAAGAGTCAAAAGGCTTCGGCGCATTAAGCTAACTGCTGCTATTGGGGACGAGGAGTTACGCAGTCACCATCTGTCGGAAGCGCATCCCTTGCGTAGTATAAGGGATTACGCGGTGCGCTACTCACAGGTTTCGCTTACGGCGCTCAATAGAAACACCACGCGGTTGCCCTCCTGGGCATTTATGTTGGTGCTCTCAAAACGAAGGAAGTTTTTGAGTGTCGATATAATTATCTTGGGCAAACTGAAAGCACAGAGTCGTTTACAAACGATATCTCTTTACCGAATGCGTACAGTGAACGCCACTACGCGCGGCTGCCGTGATGGAGTCTCCCGAACCGGCTTCTTGCGTGAAAGGTAGGCAAATGCTGCAGCAAGCTATGTGAAATATGTTCTTATAGTGGGCTGTCTGTATAACCAAATGGGGTATAACAAAGTGAAGCCTCAATGGAGCGATCGCACGGGTTCACAGCAACCGACTGCGCGTCTGCATGTATGGCCACGCACAATGCTTTGATTTCGCTGTGAGCGCGTTTTCGCACCGTGCCGTGAGCTTTAGGCCACAGCATATGAGCATTTGACAGCACACTAGCAACCATTGTTGCGTGGACACTATCAGAACCGTTCAAAAATAATTTCGTTATAGAGACTTCGACGCCTACGGTGACTGTGATGTGCCGTCGCGACGATTTAATCTTTTTTGTCTTCTAAATTCTTGGACATTTCAATATTATTTCTCAAGTTTCATCGCACTGTATGTTTATCGGTCTTCTAAGCGTGCGACTTCCCTCTGCTTCTTTTTTGTAATCCAGTCCATTAATTCATAACACGAACATGACCATATGCCATGCCTTTCTTTAATGTGCGTCTTACCGCTCCTTTTCCGTTCCAGTGAACTTGCCAGTATCTAGCATCAACAAATTCATAGATCAAACCGTCCTGACATTAGGTGGGCAGCGGGCGCGGGCGAGCGTCCCAGTGCACGTTTTCTGCTACTCACCGAACATCACGCAGTCCCGGCGCCGTAGCCGAAATCTTCCTCGCGTGTGTGCTCGCTGCA
This sequence comes from Dermacentor albipictus, assembly GCF_038994185.2. Taxonomy (NCBI): domain Eukaryota; kingdom Metazoa; phylum Arthropoda; class Arachnida; order Ixodida; family Ixodidae; genus Dermacentor; species Dermacentor albipictus. The sequence goes on from NC_091824.1 coordinate 143,950,236, forward strand.
TACCCGAGTTGTAGCCGATGGCTGTCTACCGGTTATAAGTCTCGCCAGCCAAGCTTCACGCAGCTCCTTGCCCTGCGGCTACGTGTGAATAAGGCTGACAACGGGCTCTGTTGCGTACGTCCGGCACTGCGGCACCGAGCGGTAGCCTACCATGCTGTGCGCCTCCAAAGGCAGCCGCTACCTATTATGGTAGTTTCAGATGTTGTCAAGTTGACACCCAAGGCGGTAAAGCCTCACTACTTAATCAGAACCGCGGCTCAGGTGGGATTTTAAACTTTCGTTTTCAGCTCGCGTCGGCGCTTCCGAAGCAGCCGACGCGGCCGCTGTGTCGACGTGATCCATCATGCCACGTCACGCCGACGGTGGCGCCAGCTTTTCCAGTGGTGGAGCTCGCCCCCAATACTCCGAGGACACAAAGACCTGCAATGAGGTCCGTATTTTTAGCTTCTTTATATCCTCCGCGCGTCGTGTTTTCTTCCGAAATGCAACGCGAGTGCCAATCTCAGTTCACTGGCCTTTTCATGTAAGCAAAAAACAAAAAAACAAGAATGTCAAAGAAAAAAAAAACTAAATTTGGCAAAAGGGAGAAAAAGAAGAGAGAAACTAGAGGAGTTCAACCTCTTGTGGAATTTGGTTGGCCAGGCCGAACTTAAGAAAAGTTTGGGAGAGGCGACAGAATAGAGTGGGAAAGATGGGGGAGAATGTTCGGGAGAGAGAATAATTTGGTGCACGAAGCGAGCCTCTGACTGACGTTCGATTTGCGTTTCGCGTCATGGCAAGCGAGATAAAGATAAAAGAACAGAAAACCGCCGGTGAGAACTTTGTCAACACTTCTCCCTCCTTTAGCACGAAAGAACAAAATAATCACTTGTTCTGGGACAAAGCATTGTAAAACGCAAAGCAAAGAAGTTTCCCCTTCTGGAAGAGACGCCAACCACCCAGGTGCAGAGAGCATCCGCTGCTTTGGCAGTTAAGAGCCATCCAACCTGATTGGCGTATGCAAACGGTACACAGCCTCTTTCCCTAATTTCTCTCGGTAGATTCTCGCGAGCCGTCAGACCGGGACAACAACGGAGGCGCGTCTTAAGTGCATTCCAGAGTCTATAACTTATCCAAGATCCAAACGCCGCCAACATTGCGGAGTCGAGGAAATGCGCGCTCCTACGAAAGCTGGAATACATGTGGTAACTGCTCGTAGCTACAAACTAACGTTTACTTCTGTTTTCAGCTTACCTTCCACTTACCGGTAACCTTCTGCCTCTTTATGTGTCCACAATGTGCTTAGTGTCTGGGTAGGCTGTAATATTACGATTTACACAGTCTACATATGCGATGCCTTTGTTTTTCATACTAAACTGTAATTACAACAGGAGTTCTCTTCGAAGGGCAACAGAGGCTATACATGGCGAGTCGGCAGTTGTAATCATCCATCACGGTGCCTATCAAACACGTACCTTCGAAAAGAAAAAAGAATGAAAACAGGTACGTGTCCGTAAGATTAACGCTCCGTATTCTGTCGACGATATACAATAGCTATTATTGCGATAGCAATCATATGGACACTCCAGACGCATTTATCCCGTCTGCGTCGGCGTCGCCGTGATCTTTCGTATAAAGTCCAAGGGTGACAACACCATCGCCGAGCGCCCTATGGTGCATGTGAGAGTAAAAGCGTGCGAGGGGAGCCGACGATCACGGCTCAATATCGCGCGCGCGAAAGGGAGGAAAGCGGAGAGGAAGCGCGCAGTCTTCTGTCGCGCGCGAAGCAACGTTGCGAGGCACCGTGGGGAGAGGAGGGAGGGGGGGACGGCGTTCTACTCCGCCTGCAACTGCGTATGTGCCGGCTGCACGCGGTCACACGGCTGTATCTTGAGAGCTATCTGCGCTGAAAGCAGAGTCTAGATGCGTCGACGGCTCGTAGCCTAGTGCGTGCTGTGTGTTCCCGGCGCTCAGTTTGCATTGATACGATAGAAAACACGGTCACTTCGCTCGCTGCTGCTGCTGCGCTTCCTCGTGCCAGCATTTTGACAGCGAGTGGCCGCAGTCATCGAGTGTGATGTGATCATGTTTTCTGTGCACGCTGTCGTGAATTTAGTTAGCAAGCGAATGTGTACAAGTTGATACAGCCGATAACAGTACTATCCTTACTTCGTATGGCTTTCTGCTAATTTACTATCACAATCAATGCTTCACCTTTCGGCCAAAACTGGGGCTTTTTTGGGTTATAAGCGCAATGTCCTTTAATACAGCTCACTGTGATATTGCGAGTTTTTCGTTGCAATTGTTCAATATGACGAGTAGTAACTACGTACCTACGCAAAAAATACAAATGACACGTGTGACTGCACCACAGTTACACACATACACATTTCGCTTCAGTTTTTTTTTTTTTCGTCTCGCAAGCATTTAAGCCAGTTACACCCACTCGCATCGCGAAAAACCGGATTACGGCTTATTAAGAGCTCTCATAAACGCTTCGCTCTAGGGAACGCCCCGCACCTGTTATTGCCCTTAATGGAGCTGTCACACTTGGAGCAGCATGTTCGTGGAAGGAGATGTATGGCGGTGAAAGCTAATATCAGGTCGCCTGATCCGGTTACCCGAGCACGCACTAATCTTCTTGTCCTGCTGGTCGGCTTCCACCTGAGGTGCCCCTCTTGACAACGACCTTAGCGACTCCGACTTCGCAAGCGCCGCTCTGATGCCGGCACTTTTCCGTTTCGCACACTAACTTAATCAGCCCTTTTATATATCCAGGAATGTCAGGACACATTTGTCAAATCCTTCCATTTTTATTGTATGCGATCAGGCAGAAGGGAGATTTAATTATAAATTTGCCTGGCGTTAACATGCTGCTGTTGAATGTCCACACTGTCTAGACAGAGCTTTTAATGTTTGTGAAAAAAGGCGCACGTTTTATCAGTGAGCTGCCTGCCGGTACAGAAAACAAAACTGTTGCTAATTAGGAAAGGGGGCAGGGGGGATATTCGCACAGTTCGGTATCACGGCAAAAGGTGTTCACAAACGTCGCGTCGAGATTACTTGCGATGAAGGAAAAGAACAGCTTTAGCAAAACCATAACAAATTTCGCATGCTGCGCCACATAAACGCAAAAGATAAGTTATTTGTGGAAGCATAATTCACGACACCTCGAATACTGATGAATCATTTATCCACGCACTAAGTCTCACTCACTCACTCACTCACTCACTCACTCACTCACTCACTCACTCACTCACTCACTCACTCACTCACTCACTCACTCACTCACTCACTCACTCACTCACTCACTCACTCACTCACTCGCTCGCTCGCTCGCTCACTCACTCACTCACTCACTCACTCACTCACTCACTCACTCACTCACTCACTCACTCACTCACTCACTCACTCACTCACTCACTCACTCAGAGAGCAGTGGTGCACGGACCACCCTATGTTGCAATGTGACAGTATACCCGCCATGGTTGCTTAGTGGCTATGGTGTTGGGCTGCTAAGCCCGAGGTCGTGGGATCAAAACCCGGCCACGGCGGCCGCATTCCGATGGGGCCGAAATGCGAAAACATCAGTGCACTTAGATTTAGGTGCACATTAAGGAACCCCAGGAGGTCCAAATTTCCGGAGTCCCCCACTACGGCGTGCCTAATAATCAGATCTTGGTTTCGGCACTTAAAGCCCCATATTTTAATTAATAATGTGACAGTATACATCCGAGTTTGAACGCAACATGTCATAGCGACAAGACGCGGTGGCTCAATGACACGTTTTGGTGCTGAGAACGAGGTCACTGGTTTGATTCACGGTCGCAGCGGCCACATTCCGATGGGGGCGCAATTCAACAACCACCCTCTTAATTAGACTTACGTGCATGCAACAGAATCTGGGGCGACTCAAAAAAAATATATATTATTCCGGTCTTTTCCACTACCCGTATCTCATAACCCAGACGCTGGTTTGGGACGTTTCACTACTAAAACTAAAGATAAAAAATTCGTATTAAGAGTTGGCGAACTGTTGCTCCTCACTCTCCTAAATAAAAACACCATATTTCTGCTGAATCTTCACCACCTCAACCCTATGCCGAACTTTATGAGGTAAAACGTATTGTCGTAAATTAATTTACGGTGAAAATGGGAAGCTAGCCTACTTCTGAGCCGGTTATCCCAGAGACTTGTGATTATAAAGAAACAGTCGCACAACCATGAAATCACAATAAAAATCACCACCCAACCACTCCGTACAGATGGTTAACCAGCGAAGCTGAAACATGCGGCCCCGGTGTTTATCACTGGGTTAATGGCTTGGCAGGCTGTCAGATCCTCGGTACGCAGTTGCTGCTTGCGCTCGGCTGCACAAGTATGTTCCAGTGCCCGGGCTGCAACATCGGCACGGCTTAGACGAGCTGGTTACCGGTTGTGCTCGCGGCGTTGCTGATCGAAAGCTACTGCACCGCAGGCGTACGTATGACGCGTGGCCTACACTATTCGGAGCAGGAAAGAAACTCCTGCGCGCGCGCTCGGCTGCGACGGAGAGAAACGGCGTCACTACTGCACAGCCAGTCGGGCGCCTCTCTACCTCTTTTCTTATTTTGGCGCATGCGCATGGGGTTGCGCCGGACGAGTTTACGGCGTACAACTGACAGACAGACGGACGGACGAATCGGCTAGCCATATACAGCTTCCCTGTGAAAGATTTAAAGGAAACAAAAAATGCTTATAGTGAGACGCCACGTACGCCAGCACGTGTAACAAGCACTCAAGCATAATGATTAGTCACGAGTTAAATCAGCACCAGGACTTAGGACACATTGAAGCATGATGTGAGACTGGGTTAGTTGGCATTCCATTACAATGTGCACAGCGCGGCCGATAGACAAAAACAAAAAAGGAACGACGAGGACAAGCGCAGGCTTGAAACTCAACTTAAATGCAAAGAACGCACACATATAGCCCCGCATACATGATAAAAACCAAAACTGCCAATGCATAATGACCAAAAAAATTGTCTTGGAAAAAACACAAGCCTGAGACAGCACGCCGCGCACAGCTGAATCTCGCATCGAACACAGGCCCCCTAACGAACGCATCGGGAAGAGCCGAACAAGCCGTGCTGCCAGAAAAGCAGCTGTGCACGGCACCCAGGCTCAATCAAACACCAAAATATCGCGGCGTGAGGATACCAAAGTTGGCACTCCGCTACTACTTCCAACACATATTGTAGGGAGGTTATATACAAGTGTAATACAAGAGTAATTCAAGAAGTGTAATACCAGAACCCAGAATCAAAAATATATCACTCGGATTGAACCTGCAGTATAACTACCCGCAAGAAAATAGCGAAAGGGTACTATGCCGCGACCATGGTCTCAGCTCTCTGCAGTCTGATAGAGTACATATAACTTGAAGGTTCAAACATCTCGTAGGTAAATCCCCTTTCCTGGGAGGTCATATTGACTATTCTAGCAAGTGTTCACCACTCGATAGCCGCCACCACGTTTAGGAAGTCTGTGAGGGAGGGAGAGAGAGAGAGAGACGAAAACGGAAAGTTAGGGAGGTTAACCAAGGACTTGCCCGGTTGGCTGCCCTACACTTGGGGAGGGGAAAGGGGAAGAATAGATAAGAAGGAGAGAGAAGAAAAACAATAACAACAACAAAAATACGACAGGCAAAGAAACAGTACCAGCTTAATCAATTCTCGGCATGCAGTAGTGACGTAAAAAAAACTTGGCAATTAGTTCAAACCACCATAGGAAAACCATCCAAGAAAAGCATTGATGATACTTTAGAACTGGCCTTTCCAGATAAAACCAAGGTAGAATTGGCCACTGAGTTCAATAAACACTTTGTAGAATCTGTTACTTTCTTGTGTAGACAGGGAAGCAAAATGGCGAACGTTACTGCAGTTGCTTCGAGCATTCATTCAGCTTACATGCCTACTGTCACTGAGCCGGAATTATGGGATGTGTTGAAAACAATGCCAATAACGAAATCCCCAGGCTATGATAGTGTTAGGATAAGAGATCTCATAGTGCATTTTGACATACTTAAAACTGTTTTACTTTTCATTATCAACGAAACGTTAATAACTGGGCAAATTCACACGTTCATGAAAGTAAGCGTAATAAGACCATTGCATAAAAAAGGCTCCAAAAAGGATTATAATAATTATAGGCCAATCGCAATTTTGTCATCCCTCGCTTGTATCATAGAGAAAATTATACATATTAGCATGACATCATTTCTTGATAAGTACCATCTACTAAATGCAGCCCAGTATGGTTTCCGCAAAGGTAAAAGTACGGTAAACCTACTAGAGGATTTTCATGACCTAGTCTGCAAAGAAATAGATAACAATAACATTGTCCTTACACTTTTTATTGATTTGCAAAAAGCCTTTGATACTATCAATCACAATTTATTAATAGATAAACTTGACAGTATTGGTTTTAGAGGTCCATACAAGTCGTTCTTTAAAAGTTATTTTGCTGATCGAGCCCAATGCGTCCAACTAGGCGGATTACACAGCCCAATTTTGAACGTTTCGACAGGTGTTCCTCAGGGATCAATTTTAGGACCCTTGTTATTTAATATCTACGTCAACGATATGACCTGTCTTCCACTGCACTCGCAACTCTTTTTATACGCGGATGATACTGCCCTGGCGATACCAAGTGAAACGTATGAAGAGGCCTCCGACAGGATGCAACAGGATGTGCATCTTTTGATAGAATGGTTCAACACTAATCAGATTTTTACTAATAATACAAAAACCTGCCTACTTTGTTTTCATAGCCCATATAAAGTGGTTAGAGTACTATCAAATATATACCTTCATGAGAGAAACTGTACGTGTTGTTCATGCCCACCTTTGGAACTTAAATCCAATTTTAAATACCTTGGTATCACATTTGACGAAACACTGTCGTGGAATATTCATATTTCAGAGTTAGCCAAACGCCTACGCCTAGTGTGTGTTTATATATATGCTCTACGATCTATATGTGATGTATCGGTTAGAAAAATGGTATATAAGGGATTGGGAGAGTCAATATTACGATACGGGATAACAATTTACGGAACCGCTTCTTTATATAAATTAAACACATTAAGCCGCATTGTGCACAGGATTGCAACCAATCTCTCCTATGGAACCAACTATCATGATAAGTCAGCCAGAGACAGTATGGAATATTTTGACATGCTTCCTGTACACAAGCAATTTATCTTTGACATATTATACAAGCATTTCTTTCACAGCTCCTTTAAAACCTGCAACATTAAAGTACGGCCTCTCCGTCAATCAGAAAAGTATGTCATACCCCGCATCTTCACCACTTATGGCAAAAGAACCCGCACCTACTATGTTCCTTACTACTTCATTAAATTAGGAACCCTCCCGAATATTACCGGTTTAAAAGACCTTAAGAATTTTCTTCGACCTTGGCTGAACGATAATATAGGATAAGGTAATTTGCTGTTGGCCATGTTCTTAATGTTTTCATTTCGTGTACGAAAGTGTGCACGGTGGATTTGCTATCATATGTTCTGCTGGTTCTTGTTTGTTTGCTTGTTTGTTCTTATGTCGCACAAGCAGTTGCTGAGTATTTGGTTGATTTTATTTTCCCTACTTTTCAACTATGATTTACTCGCTGTTGTTTCATGTGCTTAACCTGGCTGCCCAGCTCAGCACACAAGCGGCAACGCTTATGCAGGCTGGAACACGTTGTACGAATTGAAGTGAATAAAAAAATATTATTATTAAAAAAAATAAAGAGACAGTCATTCGCAAAGTCAGTCAAAGAGTAATGTCCACTGTCACAAGCGCTCGTGCAGTCCAGTAGCCTTCAAGAAGTACAGAAGGGCTCTTGTGGCCTTTCGCATGCAAGCATGCGTAGGCCATGGTCCCTGGATATTTTCCTCTGAGAGCTCTCTGTTACCTAAGAGGCTGAGTTTAATTTGTGGAGTCTGAAATCTACTAGAAGCTTATTCTGAAGAAACCCGACTCTACAACGCATACAACCACGCCGCAAATCGGCTGAAGAATTGCACCCGCAGAATAAAATTATCAATCACCTATTTCTGTAAAAAACATTCATTTCGTTTCTTTTCCTCATCACCCGCAAAACATAAACAAAAGCTTATTTCTAGCCGAGCATTTTACCATCGAACTCGGATCATTGTGCGGCTATGGATACTCATTGAATTATTACATTGCTGCGCATACAATTCCGCAGACTGTTAGGCTATTTGAAAATCGTTCGCAAGAATTGTTTAGCTGAAAGACACATGTACGGCCGTCCATGCCAAGAAAGTGCGTTATTAGTTGGGCATGCGATCTCCCTCCCAATTTCCCCATTGCCACGATACTGCGCTATTATTTAGGTACGCTCAATATTACAAAGCTCTCTTCCCGGGAAAATGAAACGGTAATGATTTTTCGCACAAGAATGCGGAGTGATTTTGCTCGTGGTACTTCGCAGCGACTTAAAAATCCATTCGAAAAAAGGAAGCCGCGAGGAAAACATTCAATAATGTACTTACCGTGAACTTAATTTGGCTCACCAACACGTGTTATTGAAATGAGCTTCGTCAATTATTTCGCTCACAAAATTGGCGGCGGCGGGTTCATCTAATTTCCGGTACGGCGAGAGAACGCGACAGTCGGGGCTTTCTGTAAAGTAGTGTTCTCGTCTCGTGTTTCTCGGCACGTATGTAAATTAACCATCTCATGGGGCAGCAATTGATGACCGCATAAGCATCGAGACAGTGCTCGAAATTTTGCATTCTTTAGCTGTGATTACGTGAATTCCAAAAAAAGAGAAGGGAAGAGAGAAAGAAACGTAAGCATTTATATCTAAGTATACACCCATTCTCGTTTTCCTCACCCTATGCGTGTCCTCTTCTTGAATATTTCCTCGTTCCGGATTAATTTGTTCCTATCTTCTTTGTTGCAAACGCTCCAGCGACACAGATGGGTCGCTGCAACGTTTCGTGGGATAGAAGACTACGCACAGCCACGCTCAACTGACTCCAGTTATTCCTCGCTTCCGCCAAGCACATTCGACAAGGCTTCCTTTCCGCGAGTGACTCAGCTCAATGCTGGCGATGGTGGCCGGCGGCGAAGCCCAAGTTCATTTGCGAATAAAGCTCGTCGCTCTATTATGCAGTAGCACGGTGGCAGCATGTTTCTACGCTTAAACTGACCGTCACTCGAGTTATAGTCCTGTAGCGGTGAGTGCACTAAAATTAAGGAGAGGGAAACTAGCCGGAATGCTGGGAACATTGCACATATTTGATGTTTCAGTTTTACATTCAGCGAGAGTTTTCTGGCATTTCCGGACACACTATGTTAACATGGCATCCAGTCACTTGAAATGCGGTCTCTAAAGTGGGGCACTGCCCCACGTTTGAACGAGCAAGAACTTCTCCTGCTTTGCTAACAAAGATGCTTATCAACTTCACGATAAGCTAAAAAAATTAATAACGCGGAATTTTGTCAAAGAGAGAATAAAGTTCTTTCTATCATGGCAACACAGGTTACTAAAGCAAATATACACTGGAATATAAACTTAACTTTGTCCATATATTAGGATTAACGAATTGAACACAGCTTAAAGCAGATACAACTCACAAGAAGAGAAGAGAAGAGAAGAGAACGAAAATGCCCACAACTCGAGCGTATTCTTTCTCAGCTTTGCTTTTTTTCGCTGAGTCTGACTCAATTAGCTTGCCTCCGACTTATTTCAGACTCCTCCATAATATATTTTAAGACAACAAATATGCCTAATCCTAATTCGGGTTAAACTTTCAGTTACGTTCGTTTGGCTCGAGTACATTCTATGATCTCAATTATACCTCCCTGTGCGCTAACGTACCTAACTCACGCATACAGCATGATGATCATGATAAAATGTATTTATTGAGGGGATGGTCGAAGGCCTATAATGTGGAATAAGAAGTGGAGGGAAGACGCATACGGCATACATAGAAGTGACGTTGGGCTTCTCCTAAGTAAGTCTATTTGTGCAAATGAGCACGCTTTACAGGGGAAAAGCATATAGTATCCCTCGTAACACAAGGCACGTGGTACATCGCTCACAACTAGAGGGGGGGGGGGGGGTCTTACGGCAGAAGACGTCTCTCACAACAGCTCGATCCTCTAACCATGAGGCCGCGAGCGCATGCCTCAGTAAACGGAATAGCAAGTATTTCCCGCGTGCAAGCCAGCGCGATGAGACGCTCGGTGCTATTTATAAACACGCAGCATGATTTTTCGCCGCCATCAATAATTGCACATGAAAAATACTGATTCCTTTAGTTTTGGTATATTTTCCGAAGAACATTACTCACATTAACTCTACAATTTCCATACGCGTCACAGTTTTAACGCTAGGTGGCAAAATACGTCAAGGCGTGTTCATGTTTCAATCGCAGAGACTGGTGCACAGAAGAAGCTGTATTCTAACACCTTAGATTAGGCAACGTTTCTTGCTGGAACGAGTCATAAAACAACTTATGCAGAGTGCGCAGACCGTGCAGACCGTGCAGACCCTGCCGGCTTCTTATATCTTCTTTCCACTCGTAGTAGCCAACGTACGGTAGCTAGAAGACTAAGCTATCGCTGCGCGGTTTCCACAGCAATGCACCGCGTCCCTCCCATGACTCAAACGTGTCCCCGCCTGTAGTCAGAACGCTGGCCGAGAAGTTCGAGCGAAACGCTGATTTCTATGAAACAAGGCGGGCCCGCGTACGCGTAGTGACCACCTCAGTTATTTTAGGCGCAGAAACAATGTTTTTGCGTACGTTGTGACAACTGGCGAATTTGTCACGAACGCTGTAGAGCAGTGAAGTTACGACTGTGATCGGCGCGGTGCAGCCTGCAAGTAAATATGCTGTTATGGCATGGAACGCACTGACAGTGCGAACGGCAGATAATGCAAGCTCGGTGAAAAAATAATAAATGACGAACAATAAATAAATAGGGCGTTCTCATTGATCACCCACGTGAAGAAGCGTCAACAGCGGTTGTCGTTTGTATTGTTGCTGGAACAGAGAACAAAATTTAAGACTACTTGACTTCGGAGTTAAAGGATAAGCAGCGGCCGATGAGTGCTATAAGAACAGTGAAAGTAGGAATAAATATGTTTGCAAGCATATAACGTTGAAATGTGTATTACCCGGGAAACGAGAGCACATTATGAGAGCATGGTTCAGAACGGTAGATACATATTTATTCATACGTAATATGTGTCGTAATGAGTTGTTAACTGAACAAAGCTCAAGAAGGAAACCACACAGCATGGAAAATTAGCTAACGTGATAGTTATTGAGCAAAAGCTAACAATGCCTCCTCATGGAAGCATGCAGACTTCTCACACGCGTCACTGAAGCGTAGAGTGAAGCTGTGCCACGAGTTCAGGGTTAGGAGGGATAATGATATCCCATGAAACACCTGTAAAATGGATTTCACGCGTCGAGGCCTTGATGCACGAGCATGAGAAGCATATTTGTTGGTGTGTGCTGCCTGAATCAGCGCTAATCTAAGCAAATGGTGATACTTTGGTGCGTTTGTGAGCGTGAATGAGCGCTTCAATCGTCTCAAAACGCGAGCTCCCGTGAGCAAAGCAGAGCTGCAAGCGTCAAAATTTTCATGCGTCCTATCTCCGCGTCTTCAGCTGCTTTTGAAATATTACAGACACACAAACGGCTTGAAGCGGGCAAGCAGGGTGCCGCCATATCGGTCGACGGGGTTGTTTCTGCTAAACTAAACCCTACGGGACACTTCGAGAAAAACTGCTTCTGCGGCAAAGTCATGTGGACACCATGCAGTGTGGGAGTTGGTCCAAGCGAAGCTTTGCTGAGATTGCAAGACGAAACGGATTATCTGAGCAAGAGGCGCACAGTGGACTTCGCCAACAAACGTGGCCGTCAATAACGGCGTATTCTCTGTACCTCAGCCGTCAGTCAGTATAGGCGGCGGACAAACGCGACACAGCGGCACCACCGACCACGACTATCTAAGCTTTCAAACGCCGCAAAGCTCTCACGACAGCAAGTGCTCCTCAAACAGCTATTTGAAGAAAAAAAATCGATGGGGAACGCGACCGGCAATTAGACTGCCCGAGATGGAGAAAATTCGACTGCGAAAGTGGATGAAAAGGCCTAGGAAAGCCATTCGCTTGAAAACAGGAGGAAGGGCCAAAGAAAGCTATTCGAGAAATTAAACAAACGATACACATTAATGCGTATATTTGTTTCAGTGAAGTTATCTAGGTTGGGTTTGGTGTTTCGTTGCGTAAGTTCGGAGCGAACAGAGCTGGTGACCGGCACAACCACAGCGGTTCAGTACGGATAGTCATAATCATACGCAGACTCGTCATATGTGTGCTGTACTGAAATGTTGAACAATGTCGAACGATGATGCAGTGTCCGTGAAATGAATGCTGCGGGAGATATCGAGCAATACCGCTTCTGCGGTAAAACAAAACTAAAATAATAATACGTCTACTACGTTAATTTCTCACTTGACTGCGTTTTAGGTGGTGGACGCTTTTCCTTACGTAACTCTAACTCGGCAGCGGTACCAGACGTGGCGTTTTTTTCTTCTTTTTTTCATCCAGGGTTATGTTGCGATGAAAGCCTCGAATTTCATGCAAACACAGCTAGGAGACGACGAAATAATCTCATGAGCTTCGATAGAGCCGTCAAAGCACGGAGCAACGTCACATTCCGCGGCGATATAAAAAAAAGGAAATAACCTTGTCACCCACGTAAGTGGGGCTTGGCACGTGTAAAATTTCAACGATTATCCGAAAGCGACGGCAACTAATCCCTTCGCTTGCACAAGCGACAGCAACAAGCTTAAACAAAGAGTTGACGCAGTGGAGATTTTAGAATTCGCGTGTACCATGAGGTGCGCATGTTTAGAGCACACAAAACACTCGACGTACTGAATCCATTTCACTATTTTAAAAAAAAATAAATAGTAAGAACTGAAATTCCCCCACTGAAGGCCATCAGTTATCACATATTTGCTCAGCAAAGTCCAAAGGCTATATATCACACCGTCGCCGCGCGTCGTATCCTGTATGTGCGAGTTAAAGGACGCGAGGGAAGCCGACGATAACTGCGAATTTTTTTTGTTGCAGTTAACAATAAAATTCACTTCTCGAACACTCCAACTTTAAGCAATACTTGCGCCAGCTGGAGTGTTCTATAAATTTATAAGCAATTGTAACTTGTGTTGTTCCAGAGCGCGTAACCGAAAGTCTTCTGGGAAGTCTGTTTGTAAGCATAAAAAAAAGCTCTGTAGAACCGGGCCGGAATTATTTCCTCGTTATACGGGTCATTTAGTTGTAGAGGCGTTCGTTGCAGAGGCGCCCGGCTGTACTTCCCAGGCGACACAATCACAAATATGCACAGTATCGAAAGACAATTACAAGACTGAATCTGAAGTACGTTGGGCAACCCTACGAAGTAACGTGCATCAGTGCACACAAAAATCACAAGACTCTCGGCAGCTCACGGTTCCTCGTCGTCACAAACTATACGCCAAATTGAATTTGCCGTAGGTTCGGCGTAAAGTCACGAAAATGGGTGAACATAATCGGCTGGCGCACTTATACGAGTTGGAAATCAGTGGATTAGCTTTGTAATTCTTGTGTTGTCACCGAGAATACGTCGGTTGTACTTGCGGGGTCCAACTTTTGAGCGATCGGTGAGCGCGGATAAAACTGCACTGTTGCGCTCTTTCACGAAACAGGCGCCTGGCATTGCGTATTGGCAGGCAGCCGAGCACGAAAGGGCGAGCATGTGTAGTGTTATGTCGGCACTCGCGTGTTTTCATTTTTTTTTTAAATAAGTGTTGCATCCTCTTCCTCCTCGAAACCAGGGCGCTTGGTTTGCCAGAAGGTACAAGAATGTAGTTTGCAAGCGCTCGCATATACAGCAATAATTTGTCTCCTCCTGCACATGATGCAATGATGAAACTTAATGAAATCCCTTTTATCTTCTTTTGTGTGTGTTCAGTTGTTTCTATGAATGACAACAATTTTGTGTTGCACTACCCCCCCCCCCTTATTGCCCGCTAGGGCCCTTAGGGTACTTAAATAAATAAATAAATATTTCTTTTGGCCGGAGACCACTTTTCAACTGAGTGGCACTGTTACCCAGCTATCGCTCAGTGCAAGACGCGTATACTGTATACCCGAAAATTAGTTAAATGCTGTCGCCGTTTGAACAGCGAGGGAGCCTTGCTTAATGGGGTTATGCATGCGATGCGAATAGTGTTCTATATTCTGGAATGTACGCGATGATCAGCGATTACTCTGAAACTTACACTGATACACGTACTAATAGCAGACGTACTTGATTCGCGAGTTCCGATTCGATGACCGACGACAGTCCGCCGCCATCTTTGTAATTCCACCATTGCTTGTTTTTTCCGTGGCACAAGTTCGCCCAATAAAGAGCTAAATTATTGACTCATACCAGTGGCAGTGCATTGGTTCTTCAACGCCACGACACTACGTTGCTCTGCCACCCCTCAGAACAAGCACTCTCTCCCACGGTATGAACTGAATGCCGCCGCGCCCCGTTACTCACCGCCGGACACACAAGTCAAAGGGGCGATCTCTTCCTGGATTTGAATTTGCGCGAGTTCGTAATAATTCATAATGAATTTGCAAAGCACGAAACAGCGCTGTGTTTTTGTCCTAGCTGATAACAACACGCTAACTATCAGACTAAACTCATTGGAACAGAAAATATTCCTAAAAATTCCAGCTGAAGTCAAAAAAAGAAGAAAAATAAAGAGAGGACACTGCGGTATTTAGTAAAGCTTTAGAACGCAATCTTTCTTTCAGGAAATACGGTTTCTTTCACGCAAATAGAGAAGCCGCCCGGTGTGAACCTGCTCTACCGTATGCCTTCCTTTCCCGATCCAATGGTCCTGATCCAGACAGGTGTGTGTTAAACACCCGCAGATTTTCGCCCATGGAAAACAAGATTAGCTGAAGAATGGCCATGTCTGATCTTGCTTTCTATAGGTGCACACGACAGTGCCTCAGGGCCAGAGCGCCACAAAAGGGCAACGCGTGCAACAGCGTTACTAAAGAAAGAAAGCCAAAGAAAGGAATAAAGGAATGAAAATAAGATAATGGGGTGGATGGGGAGGAGGGGTGGGTGTGGCGCATTGCATAACCGCTAAATGATAGCCAAGAATGCGCAGACACAGTGTGTACACCTGTCGCACCTTTCACGCAGAGCCTACAGGAGTAGCATATTGAATATTGAATATAGCAGCAGCGCACCGATATCAAAGCAAACGTTCCACGACGATATAAGAGGCGGATATCCAAGTATCCCTCCTTTATCGAAGCGTCATCACCCTGTACCTCCGATGCGCTCCTCCACGTTCAAATCGAAGGAGCGATTCGAATCGACTCACTCTATATGCGATGCACGTAAGGAATGAAAGTGCGCGCGTACATACACACACACACACACACGCACACACATGCGCGCGCGCGCATAATTGAAATCTACAATTGCATAACCGCTGAATGATAGCCAAGAACGCGCAGACACAACGTCTACACCTTTCGTACCTTACGCACAGAGCCTACAGGAGTAGAATATTGAATATTGGATATAGCAGCACCGCACCGATATCAAAGCAAACGTTCCGCGACGATATAAGAGGTGGATATCCAAGTAATCCTCCTTTATCGAAGCGCCATCGCCCTGTACCTCCAATGCGCTCCTACACGCTCAAATCGAAGGAGCGATTCGAGTCGACTCGCTCTATATGCGATACACGTGTGGAATGAAAGTGCGCCCGTACACACACACGCACACACACACATACGCGCGTGGGCGCGCGTAATTGAAATCTACATCTTGCACCCCACCCGTCTATACAAAAATTCTCCGTAACCGGCGGGCTTGTTAACCGCGCGCAAAATCACTTTCGCTGTTGCTATTCTTACGTCCCCAACAAAAGGTGGTTGCTCAGTGCCTTTACGCCATCCTTGCCAAACTGCTACGCCTCATTTCCTGGACGAAACCAGAGAACCACAACTTGGGAAGAGGCTACGCAGTTTACTGTGCCCCGGCCTTCACTTGACCGCGCAACTGAAGCGCAGATTTTTCGGACAACCCACCACGAATTGACACTTTCCACGCAGCAGGAAAACGACGCAGAAAGCCCCACTTGTCCACACCGTTTTACACACACGGCCGCATTTTCTTTATAGCTCTTATAATTTAGTGTCTACTGTTCTATTTCTGGCTGTGCCAAAGCATAGTTTCGTCAACGAACCGTTTATTTGTTGATGCGAAAGCGTCAAATGGCCCATTCAGTGAAAAAGCCAGCGTCTGTCGACTGGAGCAGTGAAACGACACCTAAATTCCCATTGGCTGCGACGCCACGTCACGAACGCGCCTCGGCGGAGCAGAGAGGGTGGAAGGGAACACCTTCTGTAGCGATAGCGCGCCAGGTGTTGCGCGAGGGGAAAGGGCATCAAAGCGACGGCACGTCACCCTCGCTCTCGGAAGCCTGTATTATCCGCGCGTTCCCTGTCGGCGCAAGCACTCACCTGCGTTCTTACTGCCCCTCGCCTAAGTCCATATAAAAACGCGCCAAGCGCCTCATCGCGGTGACATGCCCGCGAGAAGTTCGAAACTCGAAGGACCGCTCAAAGGCGTTCCATTGGACATTCAAGATTTCGCATTCACAGCTGATAAGAAGTGAATGCAACCCCATAATTTATTTTTTTACCGTATGCACTCCAACCTACTTCTGCTCTTCTGTAAACTTCCGTTTCGTGATCAGGGTCACCTGTGAGAAACTCACCTAGGTAAACATACCCCTCCACAGACTCTAGAGGCTGACTGGTGATCATGAGTTCTTATTCGCATGCCAGGCTATTGAACATTACCTTTGTCTTCCACATAGTAATCTTCAACCCTACTCTTGCACTTTCTCGGTTAAGGTCCTCAATCGCTGAAATTTATCCCCAGTCTTCCTGAACAGCGCAATATCGTCTGTAAACCGAAGGTTGTTAAGATATTCGCCGTTGAGCCTCACTCCTAAGCTTTCCCAGTCTAATAGCTTGACTACTACTTCTAAGCGTGCAGTGAAAAGCATTGGAGAAATTCTCACTCCTTGCCTGACACCTTTCTTGATAGGTAATTTTCAACTTTTCTTGTGGAGAAGAAAAGTAGCTGTGGAAGCTCTGCAGATATTTCCCAGGATATTCACGTATGCCCCTGTACTCCTTGATTATGCAAAGCCTCCATGACAGCTGGTATCTCTACTGAATCAAATGCCTTTTTTTATAATATATGAAACCCATATGCAAAGGTTCAATGTACTCTGCAGATTCCTCAACCTTATTGATTACTTGGACGTGATCCATTGTAGCATATCCCTTCCTAAAGCCAGCCCGTTCTCTTGATTGATTCAAGTCAAGCGTTGCCCTTATTCTATTAGAAATCATCTTGGTGAATATATTATGCAATACTGGGAGTAAGCTAATGGGCCTATAATTCTTCAATTTTTTAACGTCTCCCTTCTTATGGATTAGTATAATGTTTTGCATTTTTCCAACTATCTCGTATACTTGAAGCCATGAGACATAGCGTGTAAAAGGCCGAAAGTTGTTCAAGCTTTTCAACCATGCGCATAAGTATATAACCGCTATAAAAACTGCGGCCTCGAATTAAACCTAGAAAATACGGCATTATCTCGTGGGCGCTATTTGCGTTGGATGTCCTTGATCTGAAAATACAATCCCCAACTCTTGCGGCCTTTAATTGTGTAAATGACTGTAACGACCATAATTCACGCCAGAATCAGCAAACACGAGAGGCCTATCAGGTGCGCGAGAAAAAGAAATCTCTTTATTCTGGCTGCTTACCAGCCACTGCAAAACGAAAAAGAAAAGAAAGCAAGAAACATTTCCGCGTTAGCGGCAGCAGCTGGCATCAGTGAGTGCGAAAGGGACTCAGAAACGCCGAGCTGCGTTTTACTGTTTCCTAGTAAAGCTGGTGCGCGTTTGTGCATTGCCAGTGGTTCCAGAATGCACGTGGCGAGCTTGCGGTTGCTTAATGGCTTGACACCACTTCCGTCCATCTCGAGAGAGGAAGCAGCCCCTTCCATCACGCAACAGCGATGATTAATCGTCAGTGGGCACGCTTCCGCAAGCAGGTCACGCTATTATCGGCACTAGTTTGTTTTCACTTTCTTAGCTTAACAAAGCGAGGAAGGAGACGCTCCCTCTTTGGCTTCCAACGTTCACTATACCTTATTCCCGCCGCCATGGCTCATTGGTTGAGGCGCCATGCTGCAAAGTACGAGGTCATGGATTCAATTTCCCCATTATAAAGTGAATAAATCGTAACTTTACAAATCATCATCAGCATCAGCAGCAGCAGCAGCCGCAGCAGCAGCAGCCCATTTTATGTCCACTGCAGGACGAAGGCTCTGCGATCTCCAATTACCCTTGTCCTGCGCCAACCGATTCCAACTAGCCCCCCCCCCCCCCCGAAATTCCTAATTTCATCACCCCGTCTAGTCTTCTGCCGTCCTCGTGTGCGCTTCTCTTCTATTGGTACCCTTTCTGGAACCCTAATGGTCCAACGGTTATCTAACCTACGCATTACATGACCTGTCAGCTCCATTTTTCTCTTAATGGTAATTAGAATATCGGATATACGTGTTTGCTCTCTCATCCTAACCGCTCTCTTTCTGTCTCTTAACGTTATGCTAGCATTCTTCGTTCCATCGCTCTTTGCGCGATCCTTAACTTGTTCTGAAGCTTCTTTGTCAGTCTCCAAGTTTCTTCCCTATATGCAGCACCGGTAAAATGCACTGATTGTACACCTTCCTTTTCAATTATAATAGTAAAATTCCAGTCAGGAGATGACAATGCCTGCCCTATGCGATCCAACACATTTTTATTCTTCTATGAATTTCCTTCTCATGATCAAGCTTTGAATCAAATTGACCTAGGTAAACGTACTCCTTCACAGACTCCAGAGGCTGACTGGCGATCCTGAATTCTTGTTCCCTTGCCCGGCTATACATCATTATCTTTGTCTTCTGCATATTAATATCCAAGCCCACTCTTGCTCATTCTCTGTTAAGGTCCGCAATCATTTGTTGTAACTCGTCTGCAGTATTGCTGAATAGAACAATGTCATCGGCAAACCGAAGGTTGCTGAGATATTCACCGTCGATCCTTACTTCTAAGCCTTCCCAGTTCAGTAGCTTCAATACTTCTTCCAAGAACGCAGTGAATAGCATTGAAGAGATTGTGTCTCCTTGTCTGACCCCTTTCTTTATAGGTATCTTCCTACTTTTCTTGTGCAGAATTAAAGTGACGTTGAATCTCTGTAGATGTTTTCCAAGATATAATGCCTCTATGGCTGCTGGTGTCTTTACTGAATCAAATGCCTTTTCATAATCTATAAAAGCCATACAGAGAAGCTGATTGTACTCTGCGGATTTCTCGATTACCTATTTAATGACATGGATGTGATCCATTGTAGAGTATCCCTTCCTGAAGCCAGCCTGTTCCTTTGGTTGGCTAAAGTCCAGTGTTGCCCTTATTCTGTTGCAAATTATCTTGGTGAATATTTTATATATTACTGGGAGTAAGCTAATGGGCCTATAATTTTTCCATTCTTTAACGTCTCCCTTTTTGTGGATTAGTGTAATGTTTGCATTCTTCCACTTTTCTGGGACCTTTGCAGTCAATAGACACTTCGTATAGAGAGCCGCCAATTTTCCAAGCATTATGTCTCCTCCATCTTTGATTAGGTCGGCCGTTATTCCATCTTCTCCTGCCGCTCTTCCCCATTTCATGTCTTGCAAGGTCCTTCTGATCTCATCGCTAGCTATAGGAGGAGTTTCTATATAGTAATCATTATTTCTTCGAATGGAGTACTCCTGAATTCTCTGGGTACTGTACAGGTCAGTATAGAATTCTTCCGCTGCTTTTACTATAAATTCGAGCTTGCTGATGATATTACCCTGCTTATCTTTCACTGCACAGATCTTGATTTGTCCTATGCCAAGTTTCTTTCTCACTGATTTCAAGCTGCGTTCATTTTTTACGGCTTCTTGCGTTTTTCTCACGTTATAATTTCGGTTATCCCTTAATTTCGCCTGGTTGATCATTTTTGAGTTCTGCGAATTCTCTTGAGCTGGACACTTTCATTCTTTGTCGTTTCTTTATTAGGTCCTTTGTTACATGGGAGTGCTTGCCTACTGGTTGACTTGGTGCCTTGCCTCCCACTTCAATTGCTGCCTCTGAAGCCAGCCTAGTTACGGTTTCATTCATTACCTCTAAGTCATCTTCAACTCTCTGTTCTAAGGCTGCATATTTGTTTGCAAGTACCAGCCTTAATGTGTTTGCTTTTACCCTTACTGCCTCTAGGTTTACCTGTTTCTTCTTGACCAATTTCACTCTTTCTCTCTTCAAATTGAGGTGAATCCTAGCCCTCACTAACCTATGATCACTGAAATTTACCCTATCTAACACTTCTACATCCAGCACTATGCTGGGATCGGCTGAAAGTATCAAATCAATTTCATTTCTTGTTTCACCATTAGGGCTTTTCCGGGTTCACTTTCTGTTGTTACGGTTCCGGAAAAAGGTGTTCGCTATTCGAAGCTTATTCCTTTCTGTGAATTCTAGCAGCATCTCTCCTCTAGCGTTTCTAGATTCGACGCTTTAGTTACCAATTGCTTGTTCACTAGCTTGCTTTTCCCCCACTTTTGCAATGAAGTCGTCCATTACTACAGTATACTGAGTTCTCACTTTTCTTATCACTAATTCAATATCTTCATAAAAATGGTCTACTTCATCATCATCGTGACTGGATGTTGGAGCGTAAGCTTGTAGTACCTTTAATCTATACCGCTTATTAAGTGTGATTGCGAGTACCCTAATTGCTACCCTCTCATTAATGCTCTAGAATTCGTCGATGTTGCCCGCTATGTCCTGATGGATTAGAATTCCTGCCCCGCATTGCTTCTTATCTGTGAAACCTCTATAGCAAAGGACATGGCCGTTAGTCACCACTGTATAAGCTTCAGCAGTTCTAATCTTACTAAAGCCAATGATATCCCAAACAATGTCTGATAGTTCCTCAAAGAGTCCTGCAAAACTAGCCTCACTCAACCGAGTTCGAGTGTTAGAGGTTGCCAGGGTCAATAATTATTCTGTGTAAAAAGCAGAGTACGATCTAGAACACCAGATCGGTATCCAGCCCCCGTGTACAAATAGGAAAACGCTCGGGAAATTCCATGTATTATAGTAAGCCATACTTATCCCAATTTCTATTTTCTTTACGCCCATCCCAAAACAGGCGTCGAGCCATCGTAGAAACGTATTATTCTCTCTGTTTAATATGCGCAATTCCGATCCTGCAGGCTTTATTCTTGTACTCCTGAAATTGTGACTTTCCTTTATTTACTGCAACTTTTTTTTTTTTTTACTGAAAACGCTGGAACGTGTAGTAGCAAATTTAGTACTCCAACCACTTGGTCGAGTTAGCGCACATTTAAATGACCAAAGCGTCACAACACATGGGAGACAAGCCGGAAGAGGCCATTTCCAAACGACAGGCTTACACAACTTGCCTTACGTAAGAAGGCTTCATTGTTGACCGACATACGCCTACCAACGTGACAGCCACGTAGGTCATGTCAACGTTCGTATTTACGTAAGTGAGGCTCTGTGAATGCGGCCCTGATGCTCCTGCCCTCTTCCGTGCGCCTTGAGTGCTGTGGCGTTGCCAAACATAGTCATCCAACATGCCCAGGTGACCTCATTAGAGCACCGCCTTGACTCCCGCGTTCTCTTTTGTATATGGTAGCATTTATTTGGCAAACAGTTTGCGTTTTATGTCATCAGTTATCGCCTAGAGGCTCGTGCTTATTGCCACTGCTGAAGAACAAAGCAAAGAAAAATTGTTGGGGGGGGGGGGGGGGAGAATTTTCCACTAACTTGGCTCGAACTGATTATGTGGACGTCGGCACCGGCACACCTACAACTGCTTGTCGTTTTAACCGCCCTGCCACCAGCCTAAAAACAGTGGTTGCTGTTTGCGAGCTCTGCCTCACATTTGGGACACAAGAAGAAAAACAAGAAAGCGAATCTATGCAGCACAATACTCAATAAACTTTTTATGAACAATCTGATTGGTCCGCTGGATGGCCGTTGAGGTGTGAAATTCAAAAATTAATGCACTGCGCTGAAGTAAGTACACCGTGACGGATGGTTGCGGATTGATTTCGACTGCGTAGGATTATTTGCCGTGCATCTAAAGCTTAGTAAGCCCGCTGTTTTTCCTTCCGCGCCATCTGAAATGCGGCTGCCGGGAACGAGACTCTAACATGCGACCTCGTGCTCGTCATCAGAGCGCCATGGCCACTACTAAGCCACAGCGACGGCGGTGAATGCAACATACGATGGCGACTGCATACCTTCAAATGAAACTCTCCGATTAGAACTGAAACATTGCCCAATGGCGTTCTGTCCATGACAGATTACTGGGAACATTATGCAGGGACGCATTCCGCTGGCACAGCGAGAGCTCTCGCACCTCTATTTATTCGTTTATCATTTCACTGGCCCTGTGAAGGCGCCAACCCACCAAAGTGGGTACTGTAAAGGTTGGAGGACGGGACTTCGGGATGAAAACCCACAAACTTGGGAGGATTTATTCTACATTATGTACAGGGAGCTGAGAGACATCAAGTACCAGTCGTACAGACATTACGGGCCGGCAGCAACTCGGACGCTGCGGCCCGCGGCAAGAAGTTCGAGAGAGTTGAATCAGGGAGTCAGAGCATGTCCCAGAATGCTCAGGTCTCTCTGGAAGGCTTCTTATAAACCCTTCGAGCACTGCAAGTCACGTCATGTTTGACCAATGGGAGAGTCCACTCCGATGACGCCACTTTCAGCCAATGGTAGGCGCCCGTGTCGTGGTGTCACACCTGGCGGCTTGCTGCGGTCTTGCCTCGCAGACTGGCAATGCACTTCGAACGAGGAGAAGGGGAGGGCTGCTCATGCTCCATTGTCGGATGCCCACCTGCTAATCCCGGCGGCGCACGAACTTGTTGGCACGTGAACTTGTTGCCTTAAACTTGTTTGCTCGGCCGCTTCTCTGGAATGCGCTTTCCTGCTTCTGCATTCCTCAATTAGCTGTGCTGCGACTCGAAGTGGTTTGGGGAACTCGAAGTAATCGCAGGAAACAGCTCCATATCTAACAGCTCGTCCTCGCCCCGGTTGTTCTGAATGGCCGGTGAACTCAATTCGCTGGCCATGAGGAACGCTGATAGAAGCTGCAGGGTACTGGGGTCGAGCCTCGTTTGACAACCCTCGGGATCCTGGGCCCTGGAGAACATACGTCAAACAAACCAAACAACACAGCGCTGCACCACGCGTAAGCGCAGGCTCTTCACCCCTGACTCGCCAGACTATTACTGAGTCAAAATCAACCCTGATCTTTTATTTCCCCAATTTCGACAAAACAGTTCCAACCACCCTTCCAAACCGCTATCCATTTCTCCCCGAATGCCGACAAGACCAGAGCACTATTGTTGTTGCAAAACAAAAGGGTCGTTGACGATGCAAACAACAAATGAAAACAGCCGAACATAACTTAAGTGGCCTAACTACACGAACAGCATGTTTCCAATCTATCACAGTGGCGTACTTATAGCACGTATTGGTGCCACTGAACAATCTGGTCAACCTCACAAGTACGTAATCACAAGCGCACTAGCCTTGTGGTCATTAAACAAAACGCGTACTTGCGTTGTAGGCAAACTCTTCATTACGCTTACTCACGTTTCTTCCCTGAAAGTCCTACAGGACACGTGACGTAAACGAACAATTAAACTTGCGGGACTTACACACTCCGCAGAACCCTTAAACTAATGCGTCTTTTAATAACCCTTTCCACGCACGCTCACTAAAGAAGTCAGAATACGGCTGCCCTCAACACACACTAGCAACCCAGTCATAAAGTCTGCTTCCTTCCGTCCACACAGGACACGCGCTAATGGAACTAAGAACGCTTCTCCGTGCAAATCATGCACTCACTGAAAATCTACGCGCTTAACCTTAGAAAATTCAGAAACACTTAAAGAAGGTTAAATAGCACACACGCGCGTTACGATAGGCCTCTCAACAGTAACCTTGACCCTCAGGTTACTCACACACACAAAAAAAACTATCTACTTATTAATGAGCATCTCGCGAGACTACATGTTTACATAAACCTCATCTTTCAAATCACGGAGCTTCTCAAACGAAAACACAAACAAAGCTCAAACCTTACACATTGAAAGAAATCCTAGTCTCAAATCGCGAAAACTTTCCGATGCTCAAAAATAAAACAAAATAACACGTTTTACTTCTACGGAAGCTCTCTTGGCCTCCCTTTTCAAACGCTTATGTCTGACTCATACTCTGAGCCTTCCCCGAGCTGGTCGCGGCTTGAAAACTACTCTGGCTACGGAGGGACAACAAAAGGGCTGATTCACTATCAGCTCCCCCAAGACGTTCCTGTCTCCTGCCAATTTGCGTCCCCGCGCCCCGCTTTCAACACGAACTCGATTGACCGCGTCGCTACTCCCCACCTGGTCTCGTCCTGCCACCTTGCGTTTCTTCGAACTGCACGCTGAGCTATAAAAAGAACTACGGAACGACGAGGAGCTTAACTGCCCCGTGCCCTTTGTCCGCGTCCGCGCAGAACATTCTTCACGGTCCCCCTTTGACCGGTGGCTCGACCATTTTGGATGCGTCAACATCGTCCTAGACGACCGCACCTTCTTCCTCGCGCCCTGCCCTTTTGGGTTTCTCGCCATCTTTGGCGGCGCTACATTAATTACCGACTTTCGGGTTTTACCGCGCTTCTTTTTAAGGCGCTTCCTCTTTGCACTCGCTTTCATGTCGCCTTCTCGTGCCTCGTGCTGGCCGGTACACATTTCGTCGGCCCGGATCGGTCTCTTACCCGCACAGTCTGAGTGATTCTCACTTAAATCAACACTCGCTCTGCCTCGACTGGCGGACAGCTCAACCGACTCTGGCACAATGCAGCAGGCTTTACTCGAGTTAGACCACTCGCACTCTTGCGAACTGCCCTCTGCTACATTGCCCAGCGCACGCTGTGCATCGGCACACAGCCCGTCGGTATCGATCGCTGTCTCACGCGCACAGTCCGAATGATTAATAACTGAATCATCCCTCTCTAGGCTACCTAGACTGGCGGAGAGCCGCACCGATCCCTGAACAAGGCAGTTGTTCTCTCGTGAGCTACGGAGCTCGCCACCCCGAGAACTATTCTCAACTGCATCGTCCAGCTCGCACTTCACTTCTGCACGCACCTCTGGCTCTACATGGGTGCTCGCGTCTGGCGCGTCAACAGTACCCTTTCCTTCGCTAGCAACTTCTCTAACATTACCAGCGACGCTCACACGCGGTAACTGTGCCAATTTGTTCGCAGCTGGCCTAGCTGTCTCCACAGTCATCTGTTGGCACAGCACCTCGTCGCTCTCACTACGGCCTTTAACGGCCTCTGTTGCCACTAAGGCATCGTTAGCAGCTAGCCCTTTCCCTTCACTTATGACTCTGCAGCTAATCTCACAGGCACTACGCTTTTCGTCGGCTTCTGGCGAAAATCCGCTCGATGCTGCCTCATTCTTTCGCTCTGTACTACCTACAGAATTCTCAGACAGCCGTTGTCTCTGTGCCAATAACTGATCACACTGCTGTATCTCTTTGCTCAGTGCTGCCTTCTCTCTCTCATACTTTTCCTCTCGCTCACGTTCGCGTTCCTTCTCACGTTCGTGACGCTGACACCTAAGAGTAAGTTCTTGAAGCTCCTGCTTCCGTTCATTCTCGCGTTCTTCACGCTGACGCTCACTCCTAAGCTCACGACGCTCTCGCAAACGTACACGACGCACACGCTCCCGTGGCTCCTGTATCACCTCCCAAGCAAGCGCAATGCTTTTGTCATCATTGCCACTATCATTAATCGCCTTTATGATAGCTGGCGTTTCCATCCGTTCGTCCGCCTCAACTCCCAAATCGTCGCACACCAACAACAAGTCTAACCTCGTCAACCTTCTAAGATCCATGGCAGCTGCCCCGACAGGTGGTTAAAACTGTTTTCCTTACCTAATTTGTGCAAACACACAATGCAACAAACTCCCGATTCCCAGAACTATCAAAATTGAACACACAACCTTTGAGTCTGGCGAATCATAAGGAAAAAAACCACGCGCTCACTTACGGTTGCAGCACCCTGCCATCCGATTCATCTGTCCGCTGTTGCCGGTTCCTCCGGACTCCCTGGGTCGAAGGCTCGCTCCTTCTTCGCTACTCCCAGTTTCTTCGGACCTCTTTCGACGAAGGCTCTCTCTTCTTCGCTCTTCCCGGTTCCTTAGGATCTGTCTCGACGAAGGTTGATACGTAGCGCTGCCACCAGCTGATGCATTCGGAGGCGATCCTACCGCTGCCAACCAGATGTAGGGGTTGGAGGACGGGACGTCGGGATGGAAACCACAAACTTGGGATGGTTTTATTCTGCATTATTTACAAGGAGGTGAGCGTCAATTAACATTCGTACAGTCATTACGGGCCGGCAGCAACTCGGACGCTGCGGCCCGCGGCAAGAAGTTCGAGAGAGTTGAATCAGGGAGTCAGAGCATGTCCCAGAATGCTCAGGTCTCTCTGGAAGGCTTCTTATAAACCCTTCGAGCACTGCAAGTCACGTCATGTTTGACCAATGGGAGAGTCCACTCCGATGACGCCACTTTCAGCCAATGGTAGGCGCCCGTGTCGTGGTGTCACACCTGGCGGCTTGCTGCGGTCTTGCCTCGCAGACTGGCAATGCACTTCGAACGAGGAGAAGGGGAGGGCTGCTCATGCTCCATTGTCGGATGCCCACCTGCTAATCCCGGCGGCGCACGAACTTGTTGGCACGTGAACTTGTTGCCTTAAACTTGTTTGCTCGGCCGCTTCTCTGGAATGCGCTTTCCTGCTTCTGCATTCCTCAATTAGCTGTGCTGCGACTCGAAGTGGTTTGGGGAACTCGAAGTAATCGCAGGAAACAGCTCCATATCTAACAGTACGCGCGGCTCATCTGTAAATTCAGCCACAACGCATTGTGCGGCGGGGCAACGTAAGAGAGTATTTTGAAAAAATGCCCAAGCCTGCACCACTAGTATAGCAGGATAATCAACAACAGTTTCATCGCCTAGACCTGCTGTAAACACTATAACAACGCAGAACGTGGCTTGTGAAATCCAGTCGTCTACAGCGAGCTCGCCGTTGCCTTCAACGCACTGGTATCAGCGATGCTCTAAGGCCATCGCACTGAAGAAACTGAAAAGGGCTCGTACGAAATTTCAACAAACAGTCGCAGAGACGAAGACTACAATCCAGAAGCCCTTCCTGAAGCTGCGGAGCCTCCCGCGGTGCTGGTGTTCACGCATTTCGCACATGATTTATGATTTTATCTCGCGGCATTCTTTTTTTTTCATATGTGTTACCAAATAACAGGCATGTATTGAATTAATTGTGTGGTTTGATTTAAGACAGTGACATTCCACGATGAACGTAAATCATCGTTTTACCCCACTGACATCGTACTTGCAAGTAATCGCAAGAAAAAGCTTAGGGATAGGTTATGCATAAAGTAATTTAGCAGACAAACACAGCTACTAACTGCATCGAGGTTCCTGCGACGCATCCATAAAAACGAAAAGAACGATTACGGCTACAGAACTGACATAAATGCTGGATAAAAAATATGAGCTGAATGTTTCACTGGTATATTTACAGTAAACTATAGCATTGAAGAGAATCAGACGCATTTTGGATGCTGCGTATCACTGAGTACTAGCCTTGAGTTGATCAACGTTGGAAAGCACAAACGAACCAGGTCTGTATCTTAGAGGAAAACAAATGGAAACAGTTCTTGTTCCTTTGCACCTATACGCAAGCTGCAACAACTGCTCAGACGTCCAAGAACTGCAACGGCCGCGGTGTTTCCGCACCCCAAGTGCCCTCGGCCATGCGAGCAGTGGCGGAAGACCTCCGTCGGAGAAAGTCACGAATCGTCTCGAACTCGTCGGATTCGCTCGAGTCTCCTTCATCGCACTCGACTTCGCTCGAGTCCCTGAAAAGTCGAGAAGGCTAAAATGTGACGCGTCACGAAGCCACTCGTTACGTCAGACAGAACAGAGAGAGAGAGAGAGAGAGAGAAACGTTTATTAAACGAAACAGTGTCCCGAGCGAGGCAGGGTATCACCCTAAGGTGGGAGGGCTCCTTAGTCCAGGAACCCTCTGGCTTCGACTGCCCTCTTGGCCCTGGCGACGAGTTGTCGCTGGTCTTCCAGGTCCCCGAGGGTTAGCTTGGCCTCCCACGTTTCGAATAGGTCGTTTGCTTCTATTGCTCGTTTTGCGTGCGTTTCTGGTTGCATTTCGCTGCCTTCCTGCCACGGGCATTCCAGGAGCAAGTGTGCCAGAGTGTCGGGTACGTTGCAAAGTGGGCAGAGGTAGCCGTGGAGCGTCGGGTAGAGGCGATGCATTATCGTTCCGTGCGTGTACGTATTACTGTACGTGTACGTATTATTAGACAGAACAAGAAATTTTTTTAACAGTTTTTGGGAGAGGAGACAGAATCTCAAACAAACAGTTCCGGAACATTTTGTTTTTCGAGCACATGCTACCGCGTGCTAGGTGCCACGAAAACTCTCAAGCCGAAGTTCATAAAACTCGAAGATAGTGAAGTAAAATAGGGACGCCGTTAAGTGGCCGCGAGCGAGCGCGTCCCCCCTTCTATAGTGGCGGCTTAATAATTCGCTCGTCACATTAGCATAATCACGGTCTAAAATGGGGTCCAGTTCATCACCACCACTCTCTCAACTTTCCAGAGCAGGGCGTCGGCGTAATGGCGCTTCAACTGCCGCACTTTCTCGCATGCAAGGTGGCTTTGATTTTGCAGCATGATGGAATCGAAAGAAGAGATCTCCAAGTGTCAGTAACTAGTACAGCACTGGGTAATACCTAAATAGCATCACATTCTACGAGGATCTCCATCCTGCTGTATTTCTTCGTTTGTGACCAGCAATAAGCGCTAGCCGTTAACTCGGCATTTCTGCGCTGCAGTTCAAAGTATCCTTGAGGGGGCAGTTCTTCCTTATACGCATCTTCGTTTCAAAGGTTAAGTAGGTTACAATTGAACAGCCATTGATAACGTAGTAGACATACGCGAAAACCATGAATAAAACGCATTAAAGTCATTTCACTTCCCTACCCCTGTCTTTGCTTGGCTGCTAGATTTATAATGATTGTATATTATTCCTTAGTATCTCTGTTCTCTCTCTATCTCTCTCACTGTTGTCACAAAGGCCGTAGTCGATGGAGGGGAGTGTCGAAAAACGCGCATCATTGTCTACAGTACCGCCTTTTCCGAAAATGTGCAGCCCACTGTGACCATATCGAGAATGAGCGTGGTTCCATCTCACCGCGCTGAAATAGTAGAAAATTCTCTGACCCTGGGCACGCTCTAGGAGCAGTAGCCTGCCGTGATGGCAGGCTACTGAAGTTTTGTTATGAAACCTAATTATACAGCCACCATGATGATAATGTCGAGAAGACGACGACGGTCTCTCATATGAAGTCAATGACAATGGCGTCAGAAGCTGTAGCACGTTCCCACTGAGATCTACATTATGAAGCAAATTTCAAAAAAAAACGAAATGCTTCACCCTTGAATCTGCAGAGGGTGGCCGTCATCTACACCGGGCATGCCTTGCAGGGACAAATACATTCCCAGATAATGCACTCGCAGATGTAAAGAAATTACTAACCTGAATGCTATGAAGGATGGCGCGAGGGCAATGGCTCAAGGAGGGAGGGGAATTAGCCGAGAACTGGATGGCTTATCTAAAGAATCTTTAAATTCATTGAATGTGGAAACCTTGAAATAATGGAAGCGAAATGAATTGCAATGCAACCACACTGGTATAAGCAGAAGGAGAGAATGAGAAAGAGTACGAGCGCCGTAATAATGGCGTTGAGCTACGCTTCTTTCTTCTTTTGTTCGGAACAGGCGGTACGCGCCGAAAAATACGGTATTTCTTTCCCGTCGCTGTGCACACCCTTTCCGCGCGCTCTGTCGCGACGGTGACCTTTCTCCTACCGAAGATCGTCGTCTGCTTTCTTTCATTACTTCTTTTTCTCTGTCTTCGAGTAAACGTAGTACGCAATCAGACATTCGTTATTCCAGAAAAGGTACGCATAATAACAGCACAAGTAAGTGCATATTAGCTTACATGCCTTGTTTTGGGCTCTAAAACAACGCCGTCTTGAAGACTTCTGGCCACAAGTTCTTTCTCTCTCTCTTTCGATTCCTTCTCTCTTTTGGTACACATGCACTCCAAATCATAATTAGGTATTCAGACCTTCTCTTTGGTTCGTGTTCTACTAATTGTGATACCGTTTACACAAGAAAAGAAAGGCCCTTCGTAGGAAGAAACTAAAGTTTCACGCGCCTTATTCTTGAAGCCCGGCCTCGGGTAATCATATCACCCGAGCGCGTGCTGCCAATAAAGCTGCTGTGGTAGCTCCAAAAAGTAACGCTAAGTCCCCACGGTAGTGCAAAGGGCGTTCGGAAGATAAAATCTTCGATTAAGAGCACTTTCAATGATAACAGAGGGCGCGACTTACTATACGCTTACCACTCGTGTATTGTAAGGCGCAACATCAATATTCGATCGCTGCCCACGAGCGCTTTTGAAGCGACTGTCCTCTCCGCGAGTGGGCTTTTCATAGTCGAGTGAAACGACATTCTTTGCAAGGAGTGAACGCGTTGCAGTCTTCGAACAGAAGCTATTGCGTTAGTGGTGAGAAGACTAATTTATTTCACGACAGTAGATGAGTTGTTGTCAAGCGAAGCGTGCAAGAAGAAGACGGGAATTACAGCTTTCTCAAGGTTAACCACACTTTAAGACTAGAGGCACATTAAACGAAGCTGCGTATAGATTTGACTTCGTAGTAAAAGCCCTTCTGCCCGCTCTGTATACTGGCACTCCTAAGATTCGAAAACTAAGCGAACGTTCTCCAACGGAAATTGTAAAGATCGTATCACTGAAGGACCCCTGTACTTCGCTTTGTCGGGACGTATAACAACTTACTTCAAAATAATGTACTAGACTAAATCCTACACTTACAAACAGGTTTTTACTTCTACCAGGTGTAGGACACCACCACGTACCACTTCGTCGAAATGTAGACACTGCAGTCCTCTAACGCTTCTGGGAGACTTGCGGGATGACGAAGTCCTTGGAAAGCGTACCTACACTCTATAGGGCTTTCGAAAAGACGCTGAAAGTACCAGGCTTTGAAGTTTTACATCAAGAACCACTACCGAGGAAAGTTACTGAAGCGCATCTACTAGTTTAGTCAAGGAGCAGCGTATACTGATATAGATGCAGTGATGTAGTGATGTAGATGTAGTAATATAGATGTAGATATAGTGTCCCAACTATGGCATCTATGACGTGTTTTTACGGCTCTCAAATCTGTTCCGGCACAGAGAGCCAGTGAAAACATTTCTTTCGAGATCTGTTTCTATGACCCTGTGGGAGCCGTCACAGGGGCTTGGATTCGGACGCCACCTATTTTTGAAGCTCAGGTAGCACTCGAGTGGAGGAATGTTTGAAAATGCACAGTGAGTGAGGCCCTGGCAACGCTGTTTTCGTGTCACTATATTTACTCTATATCTATTCTCGTCATGTCGTAGAACACAGAGAAGTGTGAATTAATGGAATTGACCCACACAAGCCCACGTGAAAGGCCAGAGAAAATTAAAAATGCAGGCAAAATGAGCCAAGTGAGAGTTGCCCTCCATTAGATTTTTGCGGCTGCAAGGTGCACAATTTGCTCTCCCATGACGTCATATGGCGCCAGCCAATAGCAGCAGGAAATTAGCAGAAGTGGGCGCGCCGTGGTTTCCAAGCCTGGTCAACCTGATGATGGCGTTCCCATGGCCTCTGTGATAGGGCGGCGCGTGGGCTGATCTCGGAGGCCAAGACGTCAATTTTATGTTTGCCATAGCTTCCGCGAGATGGCCGTTCGCAAGCCAAAGTTTTCGGTATCTGATGGGTCGTTCCCGTGGTTGCAACATATCGCCCGTGGCTCTGCGATACTTAGAGTTGTTGCAAAATGCAATGCCTTAGCTTTTTTGCGCAGTACTCGCAATATCGTGCGAACGTAAGCCACCCATTACGTATTTAACCAATCATCATAGCTTCACTCTCGTCGCTTCCAGTCTACGAAGAGCACAGTATCGCCACATCGGGACGATTCCACCGGCGCCGCTGAACAACCTTTCCCTGGTGAGTAGCAAGGCCCCTTTAGAACGGCCCTGAAATATAGCCTTTAAGAGGAAGCTTTAGCTCAAGGGCTCCTATTAAATATATGCGAAAGGAGAAATCGTTTATGTCGGCAACCACTTCACTAAATTTGATTATCTTTGTTACATCTAGAAGAAAGGGTTAAAATCTAGTGGCTGTAGCAAGCAGATTCTTTATTTATATCGTGTATTTTTTTTAAATGTCGATATTGGCAAAAGTTCAGAAAACGAAACTATGTAGTTTTGCATTCTGTAACTAAGCAATAAAATCACACTTCTGTATTATGCACTTAATAATACACATAAAAGCGAACAAACTTGATTGAACATACGCCGCTTTAAAACATAGTACTACTTTGTAAGCAGTACGTTTGCAAAACCCTCAGAAACATTGAGCGCATTCATGTAAGCTGTTTACTTATGCGTCAAATTTGCCCGCTTTAAATGCTCTAACGAAGGCAGTTTACACTGTTTTTGGTGCAGATTCATCGATTTATATAGACATCGCGCTACTACTTTTTTTATAATTTACAATATTTCGGCAGTTTATGTAAAACGTGCCAGGCGCTAAATAAAAGCTATGCTTCTTATAGTCACGAGCTCTTAAATTCTTCTGTGAAGTGCAACAAATTTCATTCAACTTAGTCAAACGGTTGTCTCACAAAAGCACTTCTGCGTCGTGCCTGTATTTGAATAGGGAAATCGAAGTCGGTCCCGAGCTAAAGCTTCCTCTGAAGCTTCAGAAATGTCCCATGTCCCTCAACTTCCACAAGTCCCCGCACCATTAACCTTTTTTCCGCCCTAGCCGATATTATGCACATAAATAAAAATTGCGACGAAGCGCGCCATACGCGATACATCTTGGCATGTATCACTCAGTACCTTAATCTAGATCGAAATAGCGGTATTAAACAGAAGAAGCGAATAGCCGAGTCAAGACAATGTGATGTGGCGGGAGTTGGCGCTCACTTCTCTTCGCTGACGTCGGACAGGTCTCCGTAGTCAGCCGGGTTTAAGCAGACCGTGCACACGTTCTCGAGCTCCTCGAAACACTCCACGCAGTAGACGGCTGCGTGAGAGCAGTTGCATGACAGCGAGCCCATTTGGTGCACTAAGAGGCTGTAAAGTAAGGGATGTGATATGGCTCCAAAGTGAATGATATAAACTGCCTCCGAAGGGGTGTAATAAATAAATAAGTTAAGTAATTTATTAATCGTTTAGTTGAAGGAATGACTCATTAGCCTAGCGGGGAATGAGATGGCAGATGTATGAAAATAAATACACAAATAAAAAGGTAGAAATCACAAATAAGGCGGGAGGCCGAACGGGGAAGGGCAACTTCTCTGTAAAGGCGGTGACGCGAACATGTCTGTAGAACTTTGCATCCCGTTGATTTCATCCACCTTGGTTGTTTGTTTCAAGGAACTTTTGAGGCTTACATACTCCATCTATGTTTCAGATGCTGGTAAGTAACTAAGCCAATTTTAACGCAACAGCGTTAAGGAGACGTATCGCGAAAAAATCCGCCGTCGACGTCTGGCGTCCCGCGTGAGCGTCCAGCGGCCGGACGTTGTTTCAGTGAAAAAGATTCACCGGCCATCCACGTGACGCAAGAATTGTACTGCACTAATTGAATTTCTTAAGCTAAAATACGTGGAAGAATCGTAAACTATGACATTCTCACAACCTACAGACGCGTTAGCTCTCGGTTTGTAATCTGACTATACGAGAAAACTTAATTCTGTTAGGTGAAAATTCAAAGAAACTACTTTTCTGGCGTCTCTGCAATTCACATACCGGCCGCGGCGTCCGCCATTTGGCACGCCGGCACGTCGGCGCATCGGTGTCTCGGGGCTGCGGAATAATCCATTCATCCAGCATATGTATTGTCTCCGCGTGCTACTATTAAATGCGGGACAATTACGCAGTCAATGGCAAAGAAAAGCATCTCTATGGCGGTAGGCGTCAGAAAACACTCTACCATTCATAAGCTAGCTCTGCACTGCCGAAGCACAATTTGACAGATCTACCTACTTTTTTAAAAAAATCTGCTGTCTCTCTATATACAATTCAACGGTTATTACAATATACACAAAAATAAATTTAGCGTTGCGGTGCTACCTAACGACCGGCTTGTAGGGCTTAAGTGTCCAGGGCTTGTTTGCATCGATTTGGCTTTCCCGTAGCTGCACTAAATAGGCGTGAAGTCATACACGCATGAAAAAAGAAATAAAGCTAGAGAGAAAGATTTTGTTTAACGAAGTGAGAGAGGCCTCTCTGGTGCATCATGCTACAACATGCCACTCTTCCCACGAGATAACCTCAATATCTGAAGCACAGCGATTTCGAGAGTACTAAAGAAACTTAAAATGTCCAACCACCTATCCTACTCCTCAATCTGGAACAACATTGTAATGCTCGGACGATGTGAGTGCGAAATTCACTTGGTTTAGTTGGTTGCAAGGTCGCAAGTTTATTTGTTACATGAGAAGTATAATGTGCATGTATCAATGTAATGCTTCAAGGCTCACTTCTACTCGGCCAAACGAGCCCATATTTCAGCATGAGAGTGAGGTGAAAAAATACTTTTCTAAGTGGACTAGCGGAATTCATTCAAAATGTTCTCCGTAGCATAAAGATCGTTATGACGAAGGGCTGCAAGCGCTTTCTCTCTGATCTGCCTCATGCTGGCCCCCATCCGCCTTCCGCGTTCACGTTTCACCTGCAGCACGAAAGCGACCTGAACCACAGGGCGCGAGCAATATCCATTCTGTGAAGAGGGCACGAATGAAAACAGCTGTTCCTTCCTGGCTTGTTCCCGCAAGAACACAGCATGATTTCACCTCTGGGGCCGCAATTAATGATCGCTTCACACGACAGTGACAAGCTACATCAACGGTGAGGGTAAGACTGGACGGCAAAACAAGAGCAGGAGAAGAAACGTGCAAACCCATTGTTAGATGTATGCTTCGGCACCTGGCTCTAAAGGCTTCGCACGAACGTTGTATAAATGTTCTTTTTTTGTTGTTGTTTGTTTGTTTTTCGTTGTTTCATTGCTTGATTACTTGTTTATCGCCAGCTGCAGCCACTTATCGCTGCTCTTTACATACTTTAAGTACCTTTCTTGGCAGCATCTTTGCTGCTCACAGAGGAGAAGCCCAGGCACAAGCTTCTTCGTTGCGCTTTTTGGTGAAGTTTCAATTGGATTCGTGACTCCAGCCAAGCTAAGGAAGGCGGATCGTACTGCTGAATTACTGTTTTGGACGAAGTTGATAACCTTGAGAATGCTGAACTTGCCTTCATGGTTGTGAATCCCTCTTCAATGCCATCATCATCCGTCATCCAGCCTTTATGTCCCTCCCCCCTCCCCCTTTACCTTCCCCCGCTCTTCCTGCCCATGTGCAGAGCAGCTGGTTAGAGCACGCTAGCTCTGGCCGACCTCTCTGCCTTCCTTCAAATACATCCTCTCTCCTCACCTCACTTTGTATGTATGTATGTATGTATGTATGTATGTATGTATGTATGTATGTATGTATGTATGTATGTATGTATGTATGTATGTATGTATGTATGTATGTATGTATGTATGTATGTATGTATGTATGTATGTATGTATGTATGTATGTATGTATGTATGTATGTATGTATGTATGTATGTATGTATGTATGTCCGTCCATCCGTCCGTCCGTCCGCGATCAGTCAGCCAGTGATTTAGCAAATAAGAAAAACATGTGCCGTACGACTATGCATGGCAGAAAAAAGAAAAACTATAAAGAGAAAGAGGAGTACAACATGAATGCACCTGACGATGGGAACAGCTGCATGGTTATGGTCCCCACCTATCGAAGAGAAGTCGCATAGAAGCCACTTGCCTGACGTGACGCGTTTTCTCGCTGAATTTTCGGAGTTGAATGAGGGCAACTAATAACGTGATCGCAAAAAGGGAAAAAAAGGACAGGCTGAAATACTTTCAATTTGTGAAGAACAAAAACAGAGGAAGAAACGAATACAGCACAGGCGACGTGGCGGCATAGTGAAGCGACACACGGAAACCCGAAATAGACACGGAACCAAATTGACAATCAGGTCATTGGGTTGGAAACAACAGGTTTCATAAAGGGCAGAAAAACGTTTCTCTCTGCGGAGAGGTTGACCCTTCATTCGGTTTTCTTTTTCCCATCCGAATCAGCCAGTACTACGATGTACTACAATCAGCGCGCTCATGTGGAGGACGCAGATGTGGCTGCGGTAAGAGAGAGTTAATATTGACCGCTAACTGCACTATTCAACGCGACTACATATGATGTAGTGTTAAGCACAAAATTGTGAAAATTACGCACCCATTATGCTACCCATGAAATAATCTAACCTAAAGGCAATGACAACCGAATAAGGTTGTTGTGAACTTAAACACTATTTTCCTTCTATAGTGTGACAGTAAAATGCGCGAAACTGCGTCAGCTTTTTGCACTTCGCGTTTGGTTTCGTGACGCTGTGTGCCATTATATTAGCGTCTTTAACGGTGCGACATCAAGAACTCCCTTGTGCATATCCACAACATGTTACAGGTGTCCGCAGGGAGAAACTTGGTAAGAATCTAATTAGAATTTATTCACAAACTCTCTGTCCTTTATTGTTCGTATTAGTAGTGTGTTTATTACCGAAAATCTCCGATGTGGGTGGCGGAGTACCACCTTTTTGCGAATTAATTAATCGTAGTGTTGCCTGCCACTCAGTGCAATATTAACATTATAAACGATGCGCAAAAGTAACTAGGACACACGCAAAGAACGACAAGGACATTCTCGCTTCTGTCCCTCTTTCCTTTTGCCCATCGTTTATAATTAATCCGTTCCGAATTGCACAACTTGTATTCGTTTTGCAATATTAACAGATGTACGCTGATTCTGCACGGCAGTATATGCAGAGAACGAGTATATCTGTTTACAAACCAAACCCCACGTCCCAAACAACGACAACCCACGTGCATAGACGAAACGCAAGCCCGCACACCGGTCAAGTCGCTACCCTTAGATTCAGCGCCTGAATTCACAAAGCTTTTCGTTCGTAAGTGTTCAATGTCATTGACCAACCCCCTTGGATGATCATATGTATAACATCAGGATTAGCTCAATCTTTCTCTCATGAAAAAGTCTATCGCAACAGCTTTTTGTGAACATGTGCCGAAGGCTATAAGTGCCGCCAGATCCGGCATTCGAACCTTTCCGCGGCACACTTCTTGTACTGCTTCTTACAAAGCCTGGTCTGCTCTGTTTGTATAGTGTTCTCCGATAACATCATGTTCTGTATCGAACCTAATACGGCGTTAAAGGACGCCTATTGTAACAAGTATGATGCGTTGACGGCATCTTGTTCCCGTGCGAACGAGATCACTTTTGAATTTAATACCAGCACAGCGATGTGCTCACTTTCTTTTTCATTTTATTAGCATTCTCACTGTTGCCACGGGGAGTCCTTAGCGCTTCCGCAACAACTATCACAGTATGGCAGAACGGACTTTCCCTTACGCGTTTGTCCGCTGACCTCCATGCTCCCGACCTAACCATTTTATCCTCACTATGACGCATTGAAATGAGCCAGTGCGCCGTCAATGCGGAAAAAGTATGAGAGAACTCTAGTCACTTCGGCAATATCGCCACCACAAGGAAATTGCGAGTAACCGGCGCGTTTAGCACGCAAAAGTTAAATGTGTAGTGCGAAGCACAACTGAAATATTGCAATTCTCATAAAATAAAACGACATCTTAGGACACACTAAAGCACAAAATATGACCATAAATCGAGCCGTATCTTTGCTTG
This sequence comes from Dermacentor albipictus, assembly GCF_038994185.2. Classification (NCBI taxonomy): domain Eukaryota; kingdom Metazoa; phylum Arthropoda; class Arachnida; order Ixodida; family Ixodidae; genus Dermacentor; species Dermacentor albipictus. The sequence continues at coordinate 143,988,504 of NC_091824.1, forward strand.
GGCACTTCCATTTACAGATCATCGTCTGCACACGTGTTCTCTTTTCTTTTCTCGTATCTTTTTTTCTTTATACAGCCGGAGGGCAAGCAAGCACTCGTTGCTCGTTTATTTTGTATGTATACATGCTTTTCTTATCAAAATATTTCGGAGTTATACGCAGAAATACGCGAGGAAGAGGCAGCCCAGAAGGAACGCCTGCACTGCGCCATGTGAACTGCACGAGAATACTTTCACCTACATCAGCCAGAAAATTAATCACCGGGTTTCGCTAAAAGATATATAAAGCTTAAGTATGACGACTGCTACCACCATCGTGTAGACCTTTCGTTCCGCAGAGGCGGACTAAAGGGCAGGAACACAAATGAAAGCGTCCAATATCCCTAATGGTTCTGGAGGAAACATGATATCCAAAAACCTTAGAAAGTACCATGCACACGCAAAAGTGCGCGAGCACGCCAAGGGAAACAACGACAAGGAACCTAGGAGCTCCGCACGTGAACAAGCACGATAAATATTGCCTCCGCGACAACAAGAACTTGATCCCGGAAACCCTCTGTTGCACCTGCATGGTTCCTCTTGCAAACAATGACTCTAAGTTGAAGCAAGCATCCATCATCCCAAGCCGTCGTCGCAAGAAGAGACCTGTTCACCGCCAGACGACACTGCCTTATTATAGCGCACCGTGCTCGAACCGTCACGGCATTCCGCGTTCTGAGAACCGAAGAACGTCTCCATAACTCGACAGAATGACGCTCGTCGATACTCATTCACGAATAAATTTAGGATATGCGCTTAGTCGCACTCACACGCATGACGACTTAACACTCATCGGCATTCGCTCGCGCTCCTACTACCGCCCACACAGACGCATCGACCACTAGCGTCCGTACTCGGTTCCTACTCACGTTCATAATCACGTGACCTGACACTCATAAAGGCTCACTCACGTTCCTACTTGCGCGCGCTTACACTCACTGGTACTCGATAGCGTTTATGCGCGTACTCACGCCCAATCACGCTAACTCCTGCACGCTCGCGTTCGCATTAAAATCCACTTCCACTAACTCATGTTCATACTAAGAGGTACTCCTTCACGCTCGCGTCCACTCCACCTTTCGTGTGCCCACTCCCGTTAGTGCTCACGTCCACTCACACTAGGTGGCGCTCACTTTCGTTCACAGTCACATCCGCCCCCCTCATGCCCTTCACACTGACGACAGTGAGTGACAGTGGATTAGGGAAAGCAAGAAGGTGCACTCATGAGCGCACGAGTATGCCGACCTATAATTACGTCGTCAAACACGCCTTGGAATTGCTTTCTCAAACCTTGAGGTCATCGCGCAGTGCTATCGGGCGCGCGGCAATTATTTTTGCTGTCATGTGAACTGCCACGCATTACAATGAATCCAAATTATAGATGGGACGATTTAGTGCGACGGGACTGCTACATAAAACAATTATTTTTCGCTCCAGAGAGAACCGTGTATAACATCGTCGACCTTTTCCTTCGTGTTCTTTGCTATTTCCTTCGCTAATGATATGTACAGCATCATGATTGGCTGAAATTTTCTCTTACGAACAATTCTAGGGTAAGAGCTTTTTTTGTGAATATGGGCCACACAACAAAACTTCTTCCACTATAAGTGTTTACAAGAGATAGTGCCAACTAATATTGATATTGGACCTATTATTAGCGAAAGCGACTGGTCATTAGCAAACAGCTGTCATACGAAAGAAAAGCTTTGTGAATACAGCCCGACCGAAGCTTTTTGAGCCCATTTACTGTTACCATCTTCGAAGAATTTCCTTTTGCAATGTCAATGTTTATGAATTTATTGGCAATAACCATGTCTTCATGCGTGATTCGTTGGTCGAATAAAAAAAGCTAGAGCACAGACTGTGATAAAATAATGACGTCCGCGAATTAAGAGGCCGGCAAAGTACTTACCCCTACATGTCGGTGTCAAACATTGGCGGAAAGCTTCCTCATCGTCCATTGCGCCGGAAGTTCCGCAAGAGAGACAGTGCTTTCGACGTATACCGACGAGATTTAACGCTTTCCGGACCACAGGGAGTCTGCGCGAGAAAGTAGGGAAGCACCTAAATATTTACCTACAGAGCGCAAGAAAAACTTATTGAGCATGCGTCACCACTGTGTGAATCAGAGTACACTACGCTTTAAGACGAACAAAGGAGCACAAAAAGGATAAAAGAAATAAACGTACCAAAAGAAGAACGCATGAAAATAAGGTCCCGAGAACGTAGTTTCTGCGGAAACCGCGACGCTTCAGTGGAGCATATTGTCACATAATTCTCTGAATATACCCATCAGCTGGTTGACCTACGTGACCGTTCGCACATCCTTGGCCGACGTCTTTTCACAGTGAACAAAGTGCCAGGACCATGGCCATCACCTGATAAGCAGAGGGGTTCAGTCAGTGCCCTTCGCTATTTTTAGGGGATGCTAACCTCATAGATTTCACATGAGTTATGTCACCCGATTTGTTTGCTCATTAGTACTTTCACTCTTTCTCTCTCTAACTCTCTCTCTATCTTTTCTGCTACTTCTTTTGCCTTCTATATCGTTTCTTCTCGTACTACATCTTCTTCTTCTCTATATCTTTCTCTTTTCTGTTTTTTTTTTCAAGTCGAGGCCGTGTTGCAATGATTTCTTCCTCCTCTCTCTCTCTCTCTTCGTTTCTTTTTTCGTTTTTCAAGTCATGGCTGTGTTGTCTCGGGAATTGGACCGTACTTCCGGTGCCGGCTGAGTTCATGAGTTCGCGTGTGTGGTGCCTGTTGGCATTTGCTTCCTGCTTTCTTTTCCTTCCGTATTTTTGCCTATGTAGAGTACCTGAGATTTCGGGACAGCCGGCGTTAAAGAGGCACACCTTCTCTCTTTCATTTTTTTTTTTTTTACACTTGAAATAATGAATAAGCCTCAAAACTGGGTGAGGTGACTCGATTACTTCAAACTTTGATTTAAATTTTATTTATGACCACATGGCAATGATCAACACCAGGGCTTAATGCGCCTACGACGGAGCCACGAGTGGAATATCAAAGTGCCTAGAAGACTACCTTTCTTTTCCATTTTCTTTATATTCACCAAATTTTGACCAATTTGCTATTTTAAGCTGCAAGCCAGCGATTGACCACTGCACAGCCAACGCATTTTAACTTTGCACAAGTTCATCGTTTCATGACTACTCCTCTTTGGGCTAGTTGAAGATGTACTATGTTATGTAGTTGGAGCTATGCGGAGGTGCCAGAGTTACGGGGCTCTCTGGCTGAAATTGCGCGAACTGCTTGCCAATCAGGATCCCTACTCCCTGAGCTCGAAGTTGAAGCCTGCATCACCTTTGCGGAGTCTCTCCAGCCTCTCGCATAACTTTAGCCCGAAACAATTGCCGTCGTATTTGGATGTCCTGAGGCATTATCGAATCCTTATTTTCTGTACTTCAATCTTTCACCTTTCCCTAACTTTATTGAGTCGTGACTACTTTTGTAGTGTCAACGAAGGCGAAAACCACCTATTTTGGCGGTTCTCACACGACGAACAAAGCTCGATTTCAGGCGCGCAAGAAAGTAAGTTTTGAAAGGTCCAATGACTCTCTACAGAATCTCCCGTGGAGAACACCGACGGTATAGTTTCTTGTAGAAACTCAGCTGCGGGTAGAGCCCCGCACATTCTCCCTGTTTTGGCCTCAGAAATTCCTCTTCAGATTTTTCACCGCTGGGGTGCCCAACTCTGCTTATTTGGTAAGGCATTCGAGAGGCACATTCCTGCCGCATTGCTAGCGATTCCGTTCGTCTACTAAGTTTTTCAACCAACGAGGTCGTCTTCGTGCTTTCCTTCGTCGTAATCGTGTTCCCCTGAGCTCACAAAATTAGAGATCGCTTACGTTTCTGCACATCGCCGTAGCGTCAGAATTACTTAGGCCCCGGGCCATTATCGTTATACGATATACAAAAACTCGGTATTGCGCTGTAATTGCATCGGTTCAGTAGTCTTATGATTCGTTATGATTCGGAAGTTGGGCTTTCCTGGTCTGGATGGACTTGCTGCCGTGCACTTTTTTTTTTTTCAGGTAGGTCACATGACGATGTGCGTCACAGTCTCCTGAAAACTCACCTTAAAACCCGTTAAGTGTTTCTCATAAAGACAGGGCAATGAGAGGACTAAGTGCGAACGTACACGGCCGGCAGAACGTCATTCACGCAGCATGCATCGCAAGAAACAGCAGCTTCGACGAGAGACACTTCCCACGGTCGTTCATAAGGAACAGACATATACAGGGACCCAACTGCGACTCCCATATCCAACGTTTAAAGGCATGTGAAGCGCGTAAGGACTTTTATAGGGCAACCAGACTGCCCATTTAGAATGAAAGTTTGTTGTTGTCGTCATTGCCGTCGTTGTCGTCTTCGTCGTCGTTGCCGTTGTCGTCGTCGTCGTTGTCGTCGTCGTCATTGTCGTTGTCGTCCTTGTCGTCGTCGTCGTTGTCGTCGTCGTCGTTGTCGTCGTCGTCGTTGTCGTTGTCGTCGTTGTCGTCGTTGTCGTCGTTGTCGTCGTCTTTGTCGTTGTCGTCGTCTTTGTCGTTGTCGTCGTCTTTGTCGTTGTCGTTGTCGTTGTCGTCGTCGTCGTCTTTGTCGTTGTCGTCGTCGTCGTCTTTGTCGTTGTCGTTGTCGTCGTCGTCGTCGTCGTCGTCGTCGTCGTCGTCGTCGTCGTCGTCGTCGTTGTCGTCGTTGTCGTCGTTGTCGTTGTCGTTGTCGTTGTCGTTGTCGTTGTCGTTGTTGTTGTTGTTTCAGAAATTGGTTGAAAACTAGTCGTATTCCTGAAAAACACAATTCTTCAACTTTGCAAATCTGCAACGTAAAGTTATATCACAATTCCTCAAACTGCATCTATTAAAGCGTCTAAAGCAGAAACGGTTTTTTCTTTTAGTTTGCAGTTGCCGTCATATTCGTTCTTCTTTTTTGTATATTTAGCTGATAACAGTCAAATGAGCTGTTACCCAACACCTCTATACTTGTAACCTGCCACCACCTTTAGCGCCTTCAGGTAATGGCAATGGTAACATGGAAAATAAATAGGTTAATCACTAGGTTACTATGTCGCTTTCTCTGTTACGCTGTTACGGTAAGCACAAAGTTATTTCTCGCTGCTCTACATCTGCCTGTATCTCTGTCTCTTTAGAAGAGGAAAGGGCTTCTAGTCGAATCGATGCCGCTTTTTTAGCGCATTCTTACGCAGCTGATGACACGAGGTCGCACTGAAGTTTCAAACACTGGGACTTCTTTCTGTGTAATATCCAAACATGTACGTACTGCTAATGATGAAACTCAAAATTGAGACCGAATTCAACACAACCGGTTAATCTAGGTTTTCCGTCGGTTACGGATCAGCAATAAAAAAATTTGCGCGAAAAAAAAAAAACTTCCATCCGGAAGTTTTTGGATCCCGGCACACACTGGAATGAGCACCCCCAACGAAGCGGCTCACGGCGTTGCTCGAGGCCTGACTCACCGAGCAGCATCGGAGGAAGAGCCCCCGCGGGGTACTGCAAACGTCTGGGCATGGGAGGATCGTATGACCACTTTTCACGACATCACGGCACACTACCAATTACAAAGACGCATATACCCATTCCCTCACGCTATGTTAGACAGGACGCAAGCAGTACACTTCAGACAATTACAAACAGACTCTTACAGAAACCCCAGACTCATGCACGCCATGTATCCAGACATGTACACTACAAACAGATGCACATCGTGTGGCGAGGTTGCCACACTAAATCACATTTTATGGGAGTGTCGGGACCTAAAAACAAGTCGGGCAGTGCCGACCCCTCCGTCTCTTCCACCGCCAGCCTCCAGTCACGCTGGATGACCGCACTGCTCAGCTCTGACCTGACAGCACAACTCTGGGCCGTCCAGCGAGCCGAGGAAGCCCCTTCGAGACAAGGTCTCGGAACCGCGTCCGCGGCGGGTGCCCAGACCCAATAAAAGAGGCCGGACTCAAATCTTGCTGATTTTAAATAAAAGTTTACGCTCTCTCCATCCGGAGCCCAATAAGCGCAGCCCGCGATAACGCACCGCGCGAGCAGCATGTCCACCAGGCCGGGCGCCCTGTCATCGCTGGCGTCCCAGCGCAGCCGCAGCGCCCTGCGAGCCCCCGTCAGCCAACCGGTGCGCAGCGAGAGCACGTGCGCGTGCAGCCAGGCGGCCCGGGCGCGCTCCCGGTCCGGGTGGAAGGCGGACGCCACCACGTGACGCAGCCGCAGCCCGTACGTCTGGCCCACGATCAGGGCGACCCCCAGGAGGTACACTACGCCTGCATCACGCGCACGCTTTCTTTTATGTTTGAGCCATCACAGCATAGGTAGGCCCAGAGTCACGATCGCAGTAGACTCCATTGAGTCATTCAATCATTCGTCCCCAGGGTATGTTTTGAGCTTGCGAGTGATTTCAGACCTTCGACGGGTGTATGTAAAAAACGCACACAAGAGCCATCGTCCCATGCCGATTAGACCACTGAAGACAAAGCCCATCAGTTAGACGTAGAAAATATAAAAGCGTAACGACTCAAAGTCAAGGTGCGCTGGCTTCGCGTTATTGGGAGATGGCATGTTGACATCTGTCTATACTATACCAAAGGAAGAAGTGTTCGCTCAACAACTGAATAGCTAATAAATCCTATAGCTGCTCAGCTAAAATTGCGGACAAGCGAACGATACCACTAAGTGCTCTGTAAGATTCTTAAACGTTTTCCAACACCAAGAGCTAGAAAATGTCGCTGTTGTGTCCCGCACGTGCAATTTCCAACTGCCACAACTGCATTTCACGTCTGTTCCTACTCAGACGTCAAAACTAGTTATTGGCGTTGTTGTTTTCTTTTCTTTCCTTTTTTCATTTACGCATTTCTTGTTTATTCTAAAGGGCTGATAAACCGTACCCCTCAAATAATCTGACCGAGGCCGTTTAACTTCTTAGGATATGTTCTATTAATGACGTCGTCCAGATAACTAATAACACGTTATTTAAAATCCGTTTATACGCAGATGACTGCGTTCTGTATTCAAATATAAATAATGCATGCGACCAGCTCACTCTAAATAATGTGTTTTCTTCTTTCTGTGATTGGAGCAACACATGGCAGATGAGGTTAAATTTTAGCAAAACTGTATCGATGACATTCACTAACAAGAAAAATCCTTTCCGTTTTTCGTACACTAACAACACACATCAACTAACGCACGTGAACGAGTTGAAGTACCTAGGTGTAACGTTCTGTTCAAACTTGAATTGGTCTAAGCATGTAGAATTAACTTGCTCCAAGGCACTCAGGAAACTCGGGTTCTTAAAACGTACATTAAAAGATGCAACCAAAAACTGCAAGCTGACGGCGTACAAATCTTTAGTAAGGCCTGTACTTGAATATGCATCGTGTTAGATATGGAGCTGGTTCCTGCGATTACTTCGAGTTCCCCAGACCACATCGGATTGCAGCACAGCTAATTGAGGAATGCAGAAGCAGGAAAGCGCATTCCAGAGAAGCGGCCGAGCAGACAAGTTTAAGGCAACGAGTTTACATGCCAACAAGTTCGTGCGCCGCCGGGATTAGCAGGTGGGCATCCGACAATGAAGCAGGTGCAGCCCTCCCCTTCTCTTTGTTCGAAGTGCATTGCCAGTCTGCGATGCAAGACCGCAGCAAGCCGCCAGGTGTGACACCACGACACGGGCGCCTACCATTGGCTGAAAGTGGCGTCATCGGAGTGGACTCTCCCATTGGTCAAACATGACGTGACTTGCAGTGCTCGAAGGGTTTATAAGAAGCCTTCCAGAGAGACCTGAGTTTCTGGGACATGCCCTGTTTCCCTGTTTCACCTCTCTCGAACCTCTTGCAGCGGGCCGCAGCGTCCGAGTTGCTGCCGGCCCGTAATGTCAGTACAAATGTTAGTTGTCGCTCACCTCTCTTGTATATAATGTAGAATAAATTCCTCCCAAGTTTTGGGTTTCCATCCCGAAGTCCCGTCCTCCAACCCCTACAATCGGCGGTCTGGTCGCCACACTTCGCCGAAGACATCATTAAACTTGAAAATGTGCAGAAAAAAGCAATAAGATTTATATATAAGCGTTATGACCGTCACTTCTCTCCCACAGTTCACGCCCGCACGTTATCACTTGACACACTTGAACACAAACGCATATGTGATCGCATTATCCTACTTCACAAGATTATCAACAAGCGTATTTATGTTGACGCCCCCTTTTCTTTCGCCAGTTCTTCAGCACGTGTCACGCGCCGTTCCAACCCGCTTAACATCGTGCCGTTTATGCCGTTTTTAGACAGCTTCAAATTTTCATTTTTTTTTTCCTTTCACAGTCGAATTGTGGAACGATTTAGATGGCACATTACGTGAAATGTCTGTTGATCATTTTGTGCGAGAATTGCCAAATCATGTATTTTCTTCACGATACTGTACTGTTTTCTCTGTAAATCTTTGCACTCACATTTGTCATCATGCACTTTCCTAATATTGTTTATGTATAATCTTCTGTGCCACTCCTGCAATGTCCCAATTCATGGGATAGCAGTATTTGTAAATAAATAAATAAAATAAATATTTAAGCTTTATCGTTGAAAAAAATAAAAGTTGTAACACAAATAATGGTTACGTGTTGGTTGCTTTTGGTGAGTATATAATATTTCGGTATAAACTGTGATGATTCAAATTATGAGCACAAATAAGTTATAAACTATTCGTACGGTACTCGACAGCAAGACTGCATACGTGGTGGGTACTTCTTGTTTACTTCGCAAAGCTGCCAAGCCTCTCCCTTATATGATTTCCTAGAAAAAGGAAATTGCTAAAAAAAGAAGCAAGGAAACGAAAGTCGGTGCCGAACCTATCCACTGATACATATCGATGTCCGGTGGGTATGGCCTCAGCAGACAGTTCTGTACGTTGGTGGCTGGCAATGTGGACTCGAGGAGGCTCGACGGGCTGAGGGAGTCCGCCACTTGCCGGTACATGTCAGCCAACGGGCCCCGGCCTTGAACGTGTAGCTTCATTTGTGTGGGCACTGCAACCCAATGCGACTTGATCACAGAGAACTACAATGAGAAACGATCAATTAAAGTCACATCCGCTCACGATGAACCAAATCGCATATCCATTTCGCGAACTGAATCATGTCACGGCTTAGTGGCACGAACCCCGCCAATGGCAGCTCGTGTGCAAATACTTTAAGCGCACTGTGCAAGGTCCTTAAGCCTCAGCTATGTCGGACTCGGCCTGTCGCTCTGATTCGTTGTGTGTATTCACTTTAAACGACGCCGTTCACGTGGATTCAAGCGAAGGACCTAGGCGCCAATTCGTACCGTAGAACGAGTGTATGTGACGTTGTTTAAAAGCCAGCGGTTGCGGTATGTCAGAAAGGCGTAGCTGATGTCTGAAAATTAACTTTGACCACCTACATGGTTCTACGTATGCGTGTTTTTATGCACATAAATATAAGCGCACGAGTTTCGTTTCTTCCAGCTTCATCGGAATGCGACAGCCGCGGCTGGGAGTCCAGCCCTCGACTTCGTGCTGCGGTTACGCGACCACGGTTTATGTAACAAAAATAACGCGACCCCATCCTAGTGCGCTCGAGGGCGCGCGTGCAAAGCGCGCTTCAACGCAGTGCTACCTTTGCGGACTCTCCACTTAGGGTAGGCGCCATCGTAACTGTAGTGGTCGTAGATTCTGTGGAGGTGGCCACTCGGTACACGGACGCACCGATCACAAAGCCGCCGAAAGGCACGATCTCGCTGTAACGCCGCACCTCTCGACTGTACAACTGGCGGGATACATTCCAGAACGCCCTGACGGAAGCGACGACGCGTCGCGGCATGTGCAGAAAACGGGGAACACGCGCGTACGAAAAGAATTTGTTTCACCGTAGTTGTGAACGTTTGGACAGCATCTAATATGTATGGACGCAATTTCCACCTGATGAGTGAATTGTATTTGTGACTTGTATTTCTGAATTAAATTGTATCTTGAATTGTAATTTGAATTCGAGCGAATTCACTTTTTTCTTACCTTAGTAGGCTATAACTTCGCATGAATTTTTGTTCTAATTGGTTCAAGGTATTTGTTCTGTCATCGCTTTCTACCTTAGATCACAATAAGTTTGTTTCTATGCATTTCCGGAAAATGGAATTCATTTATAACGATGTACTGTGCTGTGTATTGTGTTTGTTTCTTTTTTCTGATGTAAGGAATGCCGCTGTACTGCTGTCAAGTGCATGGGGGCCTGCGGCTTTGTCAAACTGTCATTTATGACAGCCTTTTCTGCTGGCCTCCAGTGTCATGTACCCCCCATGTGACACAAATAAAGACATTATTATTATTATTATTATTATTATTATTATTATTATTATTATTATTATTATTATTATTATTATTATTATTATTATTATTATTATTATTATTATTATTATTATTATTATTATTATTATTATTATTATTATTATTATTATTGTGGGCCTCGTATTGAATAGAAGCCTCAACGTTTTCATTATGAAAAGGTCAGTGAGTGAAGTTCCTGTACGACCAAGGTGCCGTAGCTTGTTCAACAGCACCAAGTGACGATTGTTGTGGACATTGAAAAAAAAAGTCCTAAAGCGTTTTATTGCATATCCACCAGCCAGTACACGCAAAGCAAATTTCTTTGCTCTATTTATCTTGTTTCTGTTTTATTTGTGCGTGGTGACGTCACTGTACAGGTTAACGTGCTGTGATGCAGATGACGTCGCGAGAATCGTTTTCATCGGCCGTGCCTCGTTTTCCGCAGCAATTTGTATTCACTTCCGTCTCTTCTAAGGGTCTTTATACCATCTTCCTGGTTTTCATATTTTTTTTTCTTGCTAGTTAAAAATTGCCGTATGCACCTGCGATCTTTCTGCGTACTCGGTGCCACGTTTGCTTGTTAATTCTTTCTTGTACTCCTCGGTGCACTTTTTTACATTGAACTGACGATTTGTGTTACCTTCGTGCTTGTTCACGCAACTGTACTACTCCTGCCTTGGTTTCCAAAAGGCTGCAAATAGTATTGAGCAAGCAAATAAACACATAAATAAATAAATAAATAGATGAAATAGGTAACGAATTAAGTGATTAGAATTAAGAACTCGCGAAGCGTATGCCTACGTCCGGCGCCGACGTTGATCTTGCCGAGCGCTCTGACGAACGCCACGAGCCGAAAGAGGGTGTAGTCCAGCAGCAGGGCGACTGCCGTGTGCGCGGCGCTGATGGCTAGCGTCCAGAGGTGCTCCCACAGACCCTGCAGCTCGTGGCGAGTCATGCGCGCCGAGAAAGGCGCCACGAAGCGGCGCCTCTCGTACGTCTTCAGCGGCAGCAGTGCCTCCAGACCCTGCAGCGAGTGGCGCCACGCATGCAGAGGCCTTGCGGCGGACAGTCTTGGCGTCCAGACGCAGGAAAGCCGCCGACAACGGATACGCTTTCTTACTACGACCACATATACGTTTTACGGCTATGCTGAAGCAGTTTAAATGGAGATATTCAGCAGGCAGTAACAAAGTCCCTTTCCTTACATTCCGAGTATAAAAACCACGCTGTAATAAACACACTTCTACCCTGCCACTAAACATGGAGCCCAAATGTTCAAGTCAGCTGTAACTGTATCGCTATAGTTTCGCGAAGCTAAGTTGCATAATAAAAAAAGCAACGAAACAGCATTATTGCCCTGCTAAAAGTCGGAGCACATTTATTGCGTTTAGTTTCTCATGAAGCTACGGCTAAGCCTAGTAGAATATTACTGCGCTTGGTGTGAGGCGACGGCAAGGTTTCGCTATTTCGTGGACACAGTCGGAAAATAAAAATAGCGAGAAGTGTTCGAGCGGTGTTGCTCCATACAAGTTCCCCCTCGATAGTGATAACTTCAACACAGTTCACCATAACGGCCGAAGCGCCACCTGTTTCCTTCAGCCAAATTTTCACTAGGTTTACAACCCAAACCACGATCGTATTGTGATAATTAAGCTACATAACCTTGCAGCACTCAAGACCCACCTTACGCGCCCGGCGCTTGTCGATGGCTTCTACCAACCAGGTGATGTAGTAATTGTCGAAGTCGTCCTCATGCAGGTACCGGTAGCGGTACTGCGTCGCCCTGAAAGTATTGAAAAGCGAAAAGCAAAATTCCGGCGCCAATTTTGTAACTTCAGAATAGCACTGCAAGCAAGGTTATCTCGTCAACGCCACTATGAGCGATACGAAGCAGGCAATAAACGCAGATCAAGCGTAAGATATGCGTTTGGTCGGCTTCGGTGTCGGATGTTGTTGCCAAATGAACCAACGTCCAACTCGTTTAAATGTCACCACTTCGTAAATCAGTATTTATTTATTTACAATAAAAATGGCTGTGGCTTAGGTAAGGTTAAGCCCAGGATGCGAAGCATACTAGCCTTTATTTTAGTTGTTGAACCACTGTTTAGCCTGGTGAACTGCTGTTGCTTGGCTATATTTGGTTCGGCTAGACGAAGAAACAACTCATGCATTACTTCTTCGCCTTCAAGAGTGGAACGCGACAGCGTTCCCGTCGACCCGCCAAGGGGTGTAAGACAATGGGCTACAGGGCAGCGACTACGCGCCCCGCATTGGACGCGGTGAGCGTCGAGCAAAGCAGCGTTCGGCGCGGCAACGAAATGTGCGCCTGAGCAAGAGACGCACGCCTTAGAAACAGCGCGTTTCTAAGGCAACACCGCATTCACTAGAGGCGCTTTTGTACCGCTTTGAAGCGTTGTACTCGTGGCTCAGTGGTAGCGTCTCCGTCCCACACTCCGGAGACCCTGGTTCGATTCCCAC